>NW_028123690.1:0-550865 GCF_965194805.1 Balaenoptera borealis
ATTCTTTGTGTTGCAGTGGTAAATGGGAGTGTTTCCCTAATTTCTCTTTCAGAATTTTCATCTTTAGTGTATAGGAATGAAAGAGATATCTGTACATTAATTTTGTATCCTGCAACCTTACCAGTTCATTGATTAACTCTAGTAGGTTTCTGGTAGCATCTTTAGGATTCTCTATGTATAGTATCATGTCATCTGCAAACAGTGAGAGCTTAACTTCTTCTTTTCTGATTTGGATTCCTTTTATTTCTTTTTCTTCTCTGATTGCTGTAGCTAAAAATTCCAAAAGTGTGTGGAATAATAGTGGTGAGAGTGGGCAACCTTGTCTTGTTCCTGATCTTGGTGGAAATGGTTTCACTTTTTCACCATTGAGAACGATGCTGGCTGTGGGTTTGTCATATATGGCCTTTATTATGTTGAGGAAAGTTCCCTCTATGCCTACTTTCTGGAGGGTTTTTATGATAAATGGGTGTTTAATATTGTCGAAAGCATTTTCTGCATCTATCGAGATGACCATATTGTTTTTATCCTTCAGTTTTTTAATATGGTGTATCACATTGATTTGCATGTATTGAAGAATCCTTGCATCCCTGGGATAAACCCCACTTGATCATGGTGTATGATCCTTTTAAGGCGCTGTTGGATTCTGTTTGCTAGTATTGTGCAGTGGATTTTTGCAGCTATGTTCATCAGTGATATTGACCTGTAGTTTTCTTTCTTTGTGACATCTTTGTCTGGTTTTGGTGTCAGGGAGATGGTGGTCTCATAGAATAAGTTTGGGAGAGTTCCTCCCTCTGCTATATTTTGGAAGAGTTTGAGAAGGATAGGTGTTAACTCTTCTCTAAATGTTTGATAGAATTTGCCTGTGAAGCCATCTGGTCCTGGGCTTTTGTTTGTTGGAAGATTTTTAATCACAGTCTCAAGTTCAGTGCTTGGGATTGGTTTGTTTGTAGTTTCTATTTCTTCCTGGTTCAGTCTTGGAAGGTTGTGCTTTTCTAAGCATTTGTCCATTTCTTCCAGGTTGTCCATTTTATTGGCATATAGTTGCTTGCAGTAATCTCTCATGATCCTTTGTATGTCTGCAGTGTCAGTTGTTACTTCTTCTTTTTCATTTGTAATTCTATTGATTTGAGTCGTCTCCCTTTTTTTCTTGATGAGTCTGGCTAATGGTTTATCAATTTTGTTTATCCTCTCCAGGAACCAGCTTTTAGTTGTTTTGATCTTTGCTGTTGTTTCCTTCATTTCTTTTTCATTTATTTCTGGTCTGATCTTTATGATGTCTTTCCTCTGCTGACTTTGTTTTTTTTTTTTTTTCTTTCTTTCTCTAATTGCTTTAGGTGTAAGGTTAACTTGTTTATTTGAGATATTTCTTGTTTCTTGAGGTAGGATTGTATTGCTACAAACTTCTCTCTTAGAACTGCTCTTGCTGCATCCCATAGGTTTTGGGTCTTCATGTTTTCATTGTCATTTGTTTCTAGGTATTTTTTTATTTCCTCTTTGATTTCTTCAGTGATGTCTTGGTTATTAAGTAGTGTATTGTTGAGTGTCCATGTGTTTTTATTTTTTACAGACTTTTTCCCTGTAATTGATATCTAGTCTGATAGCATTGTGGTTGGAAAAGATACTTGATACGATTTCAATTTTCTTATATTTACCAAGGCTTGATTTGTGACCCAAGATATGATCTATCCTGGAGAATGTTCCAGGAGCACTTGAGAAAAAGTGTATTCTGTTGTTTTTGGATGGAATGTCCTATAAATATCAATTAAGTCCATCTTGTTTAATGTATCATTTAAAGCTTGTGTTTCCTTATTTATTTTCATTGTGGATG
Organism: Balaenoptera borealis; assembly: GCF_965194805.1. Taxonomy (NCBI): domain Eukaryota; kingdom Metazoa; phylum Chordata; class Mammalia; order Artiodactyla; family Balaenopteridae; genus Balaenoptera; species Balaenoptera borealis. The sequence continues at coordinate 1,829 of NW_028123690.1, forward strand.
ATCTGTTCATTGGTGAAAGAGGGGTGCTAAAGTCCCCTACTATGATTGTGTTACTGTCGATTTCCCCTTTTATGGCTGTTAGCATTTGCCTTATGTATTGAGGTGCTCCTATGTTGGGTGCATAAAATTATACAATTGTTATATCTTCTTCTTGGATTGATCCCTTGATCATTATGTAGTGTCCTTCTTTGTCTCCTGTAATAGTCTTTATTTTAAAGTCTTTTTTGTCTGATATGAGAATTGCTACTCTAGCTTTCTTTTGATTTCCATTTGCATGGAATATCTTATTCCATCCCCTCACTTTCCATCCGTATGTGTCCCTATGTCTGAAGTGGGTCTCTTGTAGACCACATACATACCGGTCGTGTTTTCGGATCCATTCAGCCAGTCTATGTCTTTTGGTTGGAGCATTTAATCCATTTACATTTAAGGTAATTATTGATATGTATGTTCTTATTACCATTTTCTTAATTGTTTTGGGTTTCTTATTGTAGGTCTTTTCCTTCTCTTGTGTTTCCTGCCTAGAGAAGTTCTTTTAGCATTTGTTGTAAAGCGGGTTTGGTGGTGCTGAATTCTCTTAGCTTTTGCTTGTCTGTAAAGGTTTTAATTTCTCTGTCGAATCTGAACGAGATCCTTGGTGGGTCGAGTAATCTTGGTTGTAGCTTTTCCCCTTTCATTACTTTAAATATGTCCTGCCAGTCCCTTCTGGCTTGCAGAGTTTCTGCTGAAAGTTCAGCTGTTAACCTTACGGGGATTCCCTTGTATGTTATTTGTTGTTTTTCCCTTGCTGCTTTTAATATTTTTTCTTTGTATTTAATTTTTGATAGTTTGATTAATAGATGTTTTGGCATGTTTCTCCTTGGGTTTATCTTGTATGGGACTCCCTGCGCTTCCTGGACTTGATTAACGATTTCCTTTCCCATATTAGGGAAGTTTTCAACTATAATCTCTTTAAATATTTTCTCAGTGTCTTTCTTTTTCTCTTCTACTTCTGGGACCCCTATATTCGAATGTTGGTGCGTTTAATGTTTTCCCAGAGATGTCTCAGATTGTCCTCAATTCTTTTCATTCTTTTTTCTTTATTTTGCTTTGCAGTAGTTATTTCCACTATTTTATCTTCCAGGTCATTTATCCATTCTTCTGCCTCAGTTATTCTGCTATTGTTTCCTTCTAGAGAATTTTTAATTCCGTTTATTGTGTTGTTCATCATTGTTTGTTTGCTCTTTAGTTCTTCTAGGTCCTTGTTAAACGTTTCTTGTCTATTCTCCATTCCAGTACCAAGATTTGGGATCATCTTTATTATCATTACTCTGAATTCATTTTCAGGTAGACTGCCTATTTCCTCCACATTTGTTTGGTCTGGTGGGTTTTTACCTTGCTCCTTCATCTGCTGTGTGTTTCTGTGTCTTCTCATTTGGCTTTGGGGACTGTGTTTGGGGTCTCCTTTTCAGAGGCTGCAGATTCGTAGTTCCCGTTGTATTTGGTGTCTGCCCCCAGTGGCTAAGGTTGGTTCAGTGGGTTGTGTAGGCTTTCTGATGGAGGGGACTGGTGCCTGTGTTCTGGTGGGTGTGTCTGGATCTTGTCTTTCTGGTGGACAGATCCGCATCTGGTGGTGTGTTTTGGGGTGTCTGTGACCTTATTGTGATTTTCGGCAGCCTCTCTGCTAATGGGTGGGCCTGCATTCCTGTCTTGCTAGTTGTTTGGCATGGGATGTCCAGCACTGGATCTTGCTGGTCTCTGAGTGGAGATGGGTCTTAGCGTTGAGACGGATATCTCTGGAAGAGCTTTCGCCATTTGATATTACAAGGTGCCAGAGGTCTCTGGTAGACCAATGTCCTGAACTCGGCTCTCCCACCTCAGAGGCACAGGCTTGACACCCGGCTGGAGCACCAAGACCCTGTCAGCCACACAGCTGGGGGTGAGAGCAAGAGGTAGCTTTGGTACATCTCAAAGACCACCAATGAGGTTCACTGACCATTTTCTCTCCAGAAATGAAGAAAACAAAATTCAGACTTTGGCTAGTCAGCCACTTTGGTAGCCAGCCTCCAAGATGGACCTAATTATCCCCTAATTATCTCCCAGTCTCCATGTACCAGTGTGGCTCCTCGCACTTGAAAAGGGTTGACTGTTTAACTAATAAGAAATTGCAGAAATGACAAAGTGCAGCTTCCAAAGTTATAAAAGACATTGCAGCTTCTGCTTTGGTTTCTGCTAGATCACTCATCCTGGGGTAAGCCAGCTGCCATGTCATGAGGACACTCAAGCAGCCCTAAGGAGAGATCCATGTGGCAAGGAACTGAGGCCTCTTACCTACAGCCACGTGAGTGAGTCATCTCAGAAGTCAAAAGATTTAATTTTTTAAATGTTTGGTTGTGTTGGGTCTTCGTTGCTGCACAGGGTTTCTCCAGTTGTTACTAGAGAAGCAGGGGTTACTCATCGTTGTGGTGCACGGCCTTCTCCTTGCGGTGGTTTCTCTTGTTGTGGAGTATGGGCTCTAGGTGCATGGGCTTCAGTAGTTGTGTCATGCAGGCTCAATAGTTGTTGCTTGCAGGCTCTAGAGCACAGGCTCAGTAATTGTGGCACACGGGCTTAGTTGCTCTGTGGCATGTGGGATCTTCCCAGACCAGGGATGGAACCCCTGTTCCCTGCATTGGCAGGCAAATTCTTACCCATTGTGCCACCAGGGAAGTCCAGTGTGCTCTTTTTTAAACCTAGTCTGTTTTCATTATTTTCTATCTTAACGATTCTGTATTAAAGAAAAAAATAATAATACTCCTTTCTACCCCTCCTCTTTGAGGATTATATATGAAGAAGCATGTCTTATTTATTAACCTCAAATTTTCACCTTACTTTTAAGAAGTAATCACAATGTCAAGTATTTAATACTTTTCACTTCCACCTTGAAAAGCATGGATATTAAAGTGCTAATACAATTACCTTCCCGGTCTATCTTTTTTAGTTTTTGTTATGTATAAAAAACAACGAAAAACATGCATGGTTTGTAAGGAAATGACAAATTTCAGAAAATTCAGCATCTGAATACACTCTAAACATAGCTTCTAGATAAAGACACAGAAAATTGCCAGATACTCAGAGGCCCCCTGGTCCCATTCTAGTGACTCCCCTTAAGGTTTAATATTGTTCTGGTATCTAACAAAAAGATAACTTTACCTGTATTTTGTATTTTATATCAATGTTATGGCACAGTAAAATCACTGTTGGATTGGGCTTTTTTATTTTATGTTGTTTGTGAATATGCCTATATGGTTGCCTGTTGTTGTGATCATGCATTGCCACTGTTGCATAGGATTCCATAATGTAAATATTTAACTATTAATTAATTTATTCCAATGTGTATTACAATATGAGTGATTTTCAGTTTGTGTCTATTGAGAACAGCACTGGTATATAAATTCTAGAACTTGAGCTTTGGTGGTGTGTGTATAAATTATTGTTCAGTATACACGTAGTAGTAAAATTTTCGAGTCATAGCTTTCTTGTGTTTATCTTTTTAGATATGTCTAAATATTTTCAAAACATTTGTATGATTTTTCATCTTCAGCAGCAGTGAATGAGATTCAAGGATTATACACATTCTTGTCAAACTTGATAATACCTGTCATTTTCATTTGAACTTTCTGGTTGGTGAGTGATAATTCCAGGTATCACGCTTTTGCATTTAATTGACTACTAAGAAGCCAAGCATCTTTTGATATGTTTACTTAACATTCTGTACTCTCTTTTTTGAAATATCTTTTGGTATATTTCCCCCATTTTGCTATTCCATTATCTTCTTATTGAAGACTTCCTTTTTTTTTTAACATCTGAAGACTTCTTATTTAGGAGTTTTTAATACATGCTTGAGATGAGTTCTTCTCTCTTTCTCTCTCTCCTTCTCTTTCTTTAGATGAGTGTCAGTTTTTAATGTTAATAACATCTAATTTGTTATTTTCCTCTTTATTTATTTAGTCTTATTTCTATTTATTTATGTAGACTTCTTACCTGTAGCAGAACACATTATTTATTCTAAACCACAAATATGTTTTCATTTCTTCAATAAATGTAATTATTAAGCTTTAAATTTAAGTTAACTTTCTAAACTAAATATGTTGTATCATAGTGAGTATTAATTTTTCTATGACAGCTGAAAGGTTACATTTATTCAGAAAATGTTGTATCAGCTTTCTTTTCATTTGCTCCTACTTCTCATTGATTCACAGTGGTAAACATCACTTCATCCATGGATCTGACTTTTCTCTGATTTCTCATGGTCATTCTCACTAATTCGTCATGCCTCCTGAAATCTTTAGCAATCCCCTTATTCCACAGAAGCAAAAACCTTCCTTGGGCCTTTTTCCTCAGAAGATTGATTATTCCCACATTTTAAATGGGAGATTGCAATAAGTTAGGAGAAAATGCCAGAAGGGTCTCTCTCTTTTTTTTTTTTCACATCCTGTATCAGCCTCTGCTTGCACTCTCTGTTCAAAGATATTTGTGCAACACATTGATGGAAGATGCCACTTGTTTCTCTCCTTGGGGAAAAGACAGATTCATTACCTAACAAATAAAATAAAGAGAGTGTCTTGCTCTTTTCAAATGTTGGACAGGATTGCTTGCATCCTAATTTAAATGTTTCAGGTGACTGAAGCTTAAGATTCCTAAGCTTTAATCCATACTTGCACCATGCACAGCACCCAACAGGAGAGCTTTACATAACCCCATGAGACACTTGTGTGCAAGTGGAACAGATAAAAATATAAAACTATTGCTGTCTTTTTGTGTCATAAAAATGATTTTTTGTCTCATTTAAAATATTTTTTTCTAAAATCCAAAAACGTGGCAGGCTAAAATATTGTTATTTCAAATATGGTAAAATCGAAGACCCTTCAAATTTCTTTCCAGTTTTGTTGATGATGGGATGCCGTCAGAGATATGACTTCACTAAACACAATAGGTAAGATTCCTTCATAGGCCTGATTGGGGAATATGAAAATAAACCCCAGAAAAATCTGGACATTTTCTAGTTCTCAAATATTGGTTAAGATGGTAGAAAGGGCCCTTCATTGTCCTATATGTTAATGCAGATCAATTGTGAGAGGTGGGGATAAAACAAGCAGCCTAAATATCCTTTATGTTTGTTGTACTACTAGTAGAAAGAGGAAGGGTCAACATGTCACCATGGTTGATATAGCAAATAAGCTGCTTGAAACTACACAGAAATGTACCTGCTTGTATTTGCTGTGCAGTTACCCTCTCTTTTGGTGTGCCCTGATACCTCCCTCAACTTTTGTACCAACTCCAGCAGCATTAAGCAGAAATCCAAAGAAATCTATTCTTTGGAATTATGAGGAAGGGAAGAGTCAAACATTTTATAACATGCTCTATACAAGGATACACGTCACCATCCTTATCTATGTCATGCCATGCATGGAGGGTCAGTAGGTTCAGGGGATTCTGGAAGCACCAAGTTCTGTGGGGTTAATCACAGTTGCATTCATGGGCAGTAAAAGAGAAGGGCCTTATCTTGGTCACTTTCTCAATGCTAGTAGCTACAAAAAGAAGAGGATAGCAGACATCTTAGGGAGAAGAACCAACATTAAATGAAATGTCCTAATTACTCTAGGCAACCTCTCATGGTGGCCTCCCATAGCTCCTCAAATCCCTACATACTTGCACAAGGGATAGTGTAATATTACTGGAGCGTCTGACTGCAGATTAACATTATTTTTGTTGAAAAAAATAAAAATAGGTTCAAGTGATAGGGTTTGAAAAGGGTTCACAGTGTGAAGGAAACTATTGTAACAATGTGGACAGAACCCTTTGGATGGATTCATCATGTTTTTTTTTTGTTTTGTTTTGTTTTGCTGCTTCAGAATCTGTAGTAGCGATTGGTGTGTTCCATGATACATCCCCGCTTCTTATAAGTTTTACATAGAATACCCCATTAGGAAGAAGTGCACGTAAGGAAGATTAGTGAGTCAAACTCCTCTGCCCTCTGTCAGCAGTGGGTGCAAAGGGATTTAGACCAAGTGCTTTCATCCTTTGATTTGCAAAGTTTTCACTATATGAATGATGTTTTGTTTGTTTGCAGGTCAGGAGCCTTGGTCTCAATATCCCTGTTTAAAAAGTGTTATCACGTGTCTGCCAGAAAGAATTGCTGATGATACTGGGAAAAATTGAGAGTTATCCTTAACAATTAAGGGTTTTGTAGCAACATGGATGGACCTAGAGATTGTTATACTGAGTGAAGCAAGTCAGACACAGAAAGACAGATATCATATGATATTGCTTATATGAGGAATCTAAAAAAGAAAAAAAAAGGTACAAATGAACTTATTTACACAACAGAAATAGAATCATGGATATAGAAAACAAACTTATGGTTACCAGGGAATAAGTGGGGAAGGGATAAATTGGGAGATTGGGACTGACTTATACACACTACTATATATAAAATAGATAAAGACCTGCTTTATAGCACAGGGAACTCTAATCAGTGGTCTGTACTGGCGTATACGGAAAAAGAATCTTATAAAAAAAAAAAAAAACAAGGGTTTTGGGATTATATAATAAATATAAATGTGCAAACCTTTAACATGAAAGGAAAAATCAGTTAACTCTGTGGTCCCTGTTATGGTGTAAATATTTTGTACCTCTAATTTTAAAATTTTGAAACCTAGCTCCCATGTTGATGGTATTAGGAGGTGGGGCTTTTGGGAGGTGATTAGGTTATGAGGCCAGAGACCTCAAACATGGGATTAGTGACCTAATAAATGTAGCACACAGAAGATCTTATGCCCATTCCATGATTTCATTGCCGAGCGAGAAGACCCACATTATGAACCAGAAATTGGTCCCTCGCCAGACACTAAGTCAGCTGGCAACTTGTTCTTTTTTTTAAAAAAATAATTAGATAATTAATTAATTAATTTTTTGGCTGTGTTGGGTCTTTGGTGCGGTGCGCGGGCTTCTCATTGAGTGGCTTCTCTTGTTGTGGAGCACGGGCTCTAGGCGTGTGGGTTTCAGTAGTGGTGGCTCACGGGCTCAGTAGTTGTGGCCTGTGGCCTCTAGAGCACAGGCTCAGTATTTGTGGTGCACGGGCTTAGTTGTTCCATGGTATGTGGGATCTTCCTGGACCAGGGCTCGAACCCTTGTCCCCTTTATTGGTAGGCAGATTCTTAACCACTGCACCTCCAGGGAAGCCCCTGGTTACTTGTTCTTGAACTTTTCAGCCTCAGCAATTATGAGAAAACAAAAATATTCTGTTGTTTATAAAATACCAAGTCTCTCGTATTTTGTTTTAGCAGTCAAAGAGCTGGCTGAGGAGAAATATCTGTGAGCTTGAAGACGTATCAGGAGAAACCTTTAAATCTCAAAAGAAAAGAGAAAATGGGCAGGAAAGAAATCAACAGAACAGAGTAATCAATAATTGTGGAACAATGAAAAATGCTGTGACCTATACATAATGGGTATAGCAGGAGGAGAATAAAGATAATAAAGAACAGAAAATATTTTTTAAAAATGACTGAGAATCTCCCCAAATGAATGTCTGACACTAAATCCACAACATCCAAACTTAGAAGAACATATGAATAGTAAAGAAAACTGACCAATATCTCTCAGGAACATCAATGCAAAAATCCTCAACAAAATATTACCAAATCGAATCCAACAATATTTTGAGAGAATTTTATATCATGAATGAGAGGAAATAATCCCAGGTATGAAAGGCTGGTTCAACATTCTAGAATCAAATAATTATATCCATCATATCAACACCTTAAAGACAACCATTAGCATATCAATAGATTCAGAAGACCTTTGAAAAAATCTAACACCCATTCTTCATAAAAACTCTCAGTTAAAGAAATAGACTGGAGCTTTCTCAAGTTGATAACAAAGATTTACAGGAAACTTTTATCTTACATCATGATTAATGGTCAAAACCATGAAGCTTTTCCACTAAGTTCAGGTAAAAGCAAGGATGTCCCCTTTCATGACTCCTTTTCCATATTTTACTCCAAGTCCTTGCTAATGCAACAAGGCACGAAAATAAATAAAACAAATACAGATTGGGTAGAAAAAAATGAAAGCAACCTAAATAAAATGTGGACCAATATACTTTATGGACACCTCACCAAAGAAAATAGACACTATGCATATAAGTATACAGAAGAATAATCCAGATTACATGCTGCCATGAAAAAGCAAATTAAAAATACAATTCCATACCACTATGTAACACTTAGAATGGCTAAAATGTGAACAATGACAAGAACAAATTCTGTAGGAGATGTGGAACAATAGGAAATGTCATTTGTCATTGGTGGAAATGAAAAATAATACAGCTACTTTGGTAGTCTGATTGACACTTGCTAGAATATTGAGCATTCCCTTACTGTACAATCCGTCAAGTGTTCTCATGGATATTTACTGAAAGTAGTTTAAAACATACTTCCAGAGGAAAACCTGCATATGGATACTTATAGCACCTAATTCAATATTGCCAAAATGTGAATGAAACTAAGGTGTCCTCCAATAGGTGAATGAAATGATATAGTATTAATATATTCTGGGAATGGGATAATATTGAGCACTAAAAAAGTAAGCTATCAAGCCATATAAAGAGATGGGAATTCTTTTTTTTTTTCTTTTGAAATATAGGTGATTTTCTTTATTTTGAAATTTAAATTTTATTGGAGTATAGTTGATTTACAATGTTGTGTTCATTTCAGCTGCACAGCAAGTGATTCAGTTACACATATGCATATATTCATTCTTTATCAGATTCTTTTCTGATAACGGTATTCCCAGAATACTGAGTAGAGCTCCCTGTGCTATACAGTAGGTCCTTGTTGCTTATCTGTTATATATAGTAGTATTCGTATGTTTACCCCAAGCTCCTGATTTATCCCTACCCCCCACCTCTCCCCTTTGGTAACCATAAGTTTGTTTTCCAAGTCTGTGAGTCTGCCTCTGTTTTGTAAGTTAGTTCATTTGTATCAATGTTTAGCTTCCACCTAGAAGTGATATCATCCAATATTTGTCTTACTCTGTCTGACTTACTTCACTTAGTACAATCATCTCTAGGTCCATCCATGTTACTGCAACTGACATTATTTTCTTCTATTTTATGGCTGAGTCATATTCCATTATATATATGTATCACATATTCTTTACCTATATTCATATGTTGATGGACATTTTGGTTGCTTCCATGTCTTCGCTATTGTAAAAAGTGTTGCAGTGAACATTGGGGAAGATGTGTCTTTTCGATTTATGCTTTCCTCCAGATATGCACACAGGAGTGAACTTGCTGGATCATCTGGTAGCTCTATTTTATTTTATTTTACTTCATTTCATTTCAATTTCAATTTTTTTGGAATAGAGTTGATTTACAATGTTGTGTTACTTTCTGCTGCACAGCACAGTGAAACAGTTATACATATATCCAATCCTTTTTGGATTCCTTTCCCATACAGGTCATTACAGAGTATTGAGTAGAGTTCCCTGTGCTATACAGTAAGCCCTTATTTGTTATCTCTTTTATATATAGTGGTGTGTATATGTCAATCCCAATTTCCAATTTATCCCTCCCACCTCCCCTTACTCTGGTAACCTCCATTCTGTGCTCCATAGTGGCTGTTACCAATTGGCATTGCCACCGATAGCATAGAATTGGTGGTGCAGTGGTTAAGAATCTGCCTGCCAGTTCAGGGGACACAGGTTGGAGCCCTGGCCCGGGAAGATCTCACATGCCACAGAACAAGTAAGCCCGTGCACCACAACTACTCAGTCTGCGCTCTAGAGCCCACGAGCCACAACTACTGAAGCCTGTGTGCCTACAGCTTGTGCTCCACAACAAGAGAAGCCACCACAAAGAGAAGGCTTTGTACCACAATGATGAGTAGCCCCCGCTTGCTGCAACTATAGAAAAGCCGCGCGCAGCAATGAAGACCCAACGCAGATTAAAAAAAAAAAAAAGTAGTAGGTTTCTCTTTTTTCCACACCCTCTGAAGCATTTCTTGTTTGTAGACATTGTGATGGTGGCTATTCTGAGTGGTTCCAGGTGATACTTCTTTGTACATCTGATTTGCATTTGTCTAACATAAAGCAATGGTGAGTATCTTCATATGTGCTTTTTTTTTGAACAGTGTCAGTAAGATTTACCCCTAGAAAAAGGGTTATTGAAAGGTTGCCTTGTTTTGAAGTCTACTTCGATTACCTACCCCAAGACATTTTTTGAGGGCTGTTGTCATTTACAGCTCCCCAGGCATTGTGAATATGAAGTGCGTATAAGGTCCAGTTTTAAAATTGTTGTTATGGTAAACAGAAGGCGGCAGGATTTCTACTGTCCCTCTCTGGTTACTGACACAACCTTAGATGTAGGGCAAGTCCTGTTCTTGGGTATTAAATTAGAGTGGAATGTGCCTGACCAAACATGTAAGGGCTTCTGTCCCATTCCTTCTTCCCCCTTACCCTTCATCCCCCGAACAAGTATAAACCCCTGCAAAATCACCTGTTGAGGGTGCTGTCTTGTAGAGTGGGATGACCCTTATGAAGGAGTCGGGAGGTCGGAACCCAAACACCAGCATATGTTGAGAGCAGGTGATTTTCCAAATGTCATCCAGCCCAGAGAGTCCACCATCCTTTGGGTGTCAGAGGGTTGGTTTAGTAGTATGAGGGCACACTTAGATCTGGAGATAGTGATCCCATGCAGAGGGGACCAGGTACTACATGTTCAAGGGGGGCGAATTAGCTGGCATATCCTCCCGAGGTCCTCAGGCCCACAACAGTCCAGCCTTGGGACCAAATTGTGTCTGTGTCCAGGGATGTGACACTAGTACGTTCACTGCGACTAAACAAATTTAGTGATCATTTTTCTTTTCTTTAACTTAATTTTAAATTTATAATGGAGTACATAGTTGATTTATCATGTTGTGTTCATTTTTGACATACACCAACATGATTCATTTATACAGAGATAACTATATATTCTTTTTAGAATTATTTTCCCATTGAGGTTGCTAAAGGGTGTTGAGAAGAGTTCCAAGTGCTCTACAGCAGGTCCATGTTGATTACAAGTTTTCTCTCTGTAAATATGTATATACTAACTCCAACCTCATGATTTATGCCTCCAACACACCTTTCCAGTTTGGTAACCATAAGTTTGTGTTCTAAGTCTGGGACTCTGTTTCTGTGTTGTAAGATAGTACCTTTCTATCAATTTTTAGATTCCACCGATAAGTAATATCATATGATAGTTTTCATTGCCTGATTTATGACACTTAGTATGAATGTATGTAGGTCCTTCTGAGTGGCCCTAAATGGCCTTATTTCATTCACTTCATGGCTGAGTAATATTCCATTGTACATATCTACCATAATTTCTTTATCCATTCTTCCTTCCAAGGACTTTTAGGTAGCTTCCGAGTAGAGGCTCTTGTAAACAGGGCTGCATAAATTTTAGAGTGCCTGGGTCCTGTCAATTTACGTTTTTTCCAAGATACAGGCCCAGGAGTGGAAGCGCCATATGCTCTGAAGCTCTGGTTTTTAGATTTTTAAGGAATCACCACCCACTTCTCCAGAGTGGCTGTTAGCAATTTACATTCCCACCATCAGCTTGTCAGGGTTCCCTTTTCTCCACGCCCTGTCCTGCATTTCAGGTTTTACAGTTTGTGAGGTTGGCCATTCTGACTGGTGCGAAGTGATATCTCTTTGTAGTATTAATTTACATTGCCCGCCTGTTCTGTTGGCCAAAAATGGAGTAAGGGTTTTTCCTGAATAGATTAAGGAATAACGCATACGGCCTTTTTGGCAAACTGCATCATTGGCGATGTTCAGCAGCTTTGCATGTGCTTTAATGACGAGTGCAAACTACCCCTTGAAATCCCTTTCCTGCAATTCTGCCTTGCTTACAAGGCCTTTACGAATACTTGGCTCAAGAAATGACTCCATTAGAGGTGTCAATTACAACCCTGCATGTTTGTGAATTGCAGTGCCCCTGAGCACCGGTTTTCAACTTGTTTAGGGAAGCAGATACAAAGGGGCAGGATTTCTACAGACCCATTCCAGTTACTGGGGCACCTGAAGGATAGGGAAATTCTTCTTCCAGGTAGGAAACTAGAGTGGCATATGCCTGTCCAAACATCTAAGGCTTGTGTCTCATTCCATCCCGCCATTCCCCTTCTTCACCGGAAAATTCCAAGCCGTGCAAAACCGGCTGTTGAGTGTGCTGCCTTCCCAAAGTGGGGAGACTCTAAGGAAAGGAGCTGGGGAACCCGAATACCAGGAGACGTGGAGATGAGGTGACTTTTCCAAACTCTTCCCGATCAGACGGTGTACCATCCTCTGGATGTGCCATGCATGTTTTAGCTGTACGAAGGGTCCCCTGCACCTGGAGATATGGAACCCATGGAATGGGGGCCAGGCAGTATTACTCTAAAAGTGCTGCATTTGCTGTCCCATCCTCACGAAGCCTCTCAGACCAACGAGTGTAGAGCCTTAGGTCCCATCCAGCTCTGTGTCTAGATATGGTCAGTCCAGGTTGCATCACAGCCCTTGAACACATTTTGTAAGAATTTCTCTCTCTCTCACTGTCTTTATTTTGTTCTTGTTATTTAATTTTATAATGGGGTATAGCTGATTTTCAATACTGGGTTTCTTCCTGCTCTACATCTATCCACTTGATTCACTTAAAGAGAGACATCAATAAATTCTTTTACAGATTCTTACCAGTCTTATATATCCTTTTCTGGTGACAACAGTGTGCTGAGTCCAGCTCTTTGAGCTATAGAGTAGGTCCTGTCGAATACCTATTTTGTTTATGGAACCGTATCTGTGCTAATTTCAACCTCCTGGTTTATGCATCACCCCGCCCCACCTTTCTCCTTTAGCAGCCATAAGTGTGTTTTCTAAATGTGTGACTCCGTTTCTGTTTTGTAATTGCGTTCATGTGAAAGCATTTTAGATACTATCTATAAGTGATACCTTATGATAATTCTCTTTTTATGTCTGACTTATGTCACTTAGAATGATCGTACCTCAGTCTCCACGAGTTGCTGCCACTGGCCTTATTTCATTGATTTAATTGCTGAGTAATATTTCATTGTACATAAGTACCACATCTTCTTTCTCCATTTTTTCCTTCCAAGGACATGTAAGTTGTACCCAAATCGAGGCATTTCTAAACAGAGCAGGCCGAAACTTTGGGGTGCCTGTGTCTTGTCGATTTTTTGGTTTTCCCAAGATATACGCCCATGAGGGGAAGTGCTGTATGCTCTGTAGCTCTGTTTTTTAGAAGTTTTAAGATACAGCATACACTTCTCAAGAGTGGCCGGTGGCAATTTACATCCCGCCGATCAGCATACCAAGGCTCCCTTTTCTCCATGGCCTGTCCTGCATTTCTGGGTTTTACACTTTTTCAGCATGGGCCTTTGGACCAATGCGAAGTGAGACACTTTTTGTAATACTGCTTTGCATTGCCCGCTTGTTTAATTGGCCAAAAAGAGCATCTGCGTTTTTTCCAAAATTTATTCAGGAAAGAACGCAGACGCCCTTTTTGGCCAAGTGCATCATTGTCGAAGTTCTGCGGAATTTCATGTGCTTTAAAGGCGAGTCCAATCTACCTGGGAAAAACTGTTTCCTGCAATTCTGTATTGCTTTGAAATCCTCTTCGTTGCCTTACCTCAATACATTTTCAGACGAGAGTTATCATTTATAACTCTGCAGATTTGTGAATTGCCATGCTCCTGAGCTCCATTTTCCAAATCGCTTTTTTGGGAGCTGGCCGCAAACCCGCAGGATTGCTTCAGGCCGTATTCTGGTTCCGGGGCACAGGCTGAGCCTGTGGTTAATTCTTCTTCCTGATGGGAAATTAGGGTGACCTGGGCCTGTCCCAACACCTAGAGCTAGCCTCTCATGGGTTCCCCCTCTTCCCATTCATCCGCAGGACAAATTGCAACCTGTACGGAACAGGAGGTTAAAGGTGCTGATTCTCCAAGTGGGGAGATTGTAAGTAAAGCGGCTGGAATGGCGAACCCGAGCACCAAGAGATGAGGAATAAGGTGCGTTTCAGAAACCATTCTCGTTCACACTGTATACCATCCACCGGCTTTCCCAAGCATTTTTTCTCTGTAGGAAGATGCCCTTGAACCTGGAGATTTGGAACACATGGGATGGGTACCACGCAGTATTACTTTAAAGGGTCTGCGTTTGCTTACCCAACCTCACCAAAACTCACAGCCCCAAGAGTGTCCACCCTTATGTCTCAATAAGCTGTGGGTCTAGATATGGTCAATCCAGGTGGCATCACAACCCCTGAACGAATTTAGTAAGAATTTCTCTCTCTTTCACTGTCTTTGCTTCACGGGTTTTTAAAAGTAATTGATTTTTATAAAGGGGTTTAGCTGCTTTTCACTGTTGTGTTTATGCCGCTTTACACCCACTTGACTCACTTACAGAGAGATATCAATATATAGGTTTTAAGATTCTTACTAGTCAGGTATATTCTTGGGCGGTGAATAGGGGGTGTTGAGTCTAGTTCACTGAGCAAGGTGTAGGTCGTGTCTATTACATATTGGGTTTATGGAACGGTATATGAGGTAATTTGAAACCCTTGTTTTATGCATCACCCGACTTCACCTTTCCCGTTAAGCAGCCATAGTGTGTTTTCTAAATGTGTGACTCTGTTCTGTTTTGTAATTCAGTTCAAGGGTCGCGGTTTTTACATGCCCTCTATAAGTGATATCTTATGATAAGTGTCTTTTTCTGTGTGACTTATTTCACTTAGAATCGTCGTACCTAAATCCACTCATCATGCTGCTACTAGCCTTATGACGTTGATTTCATGGCTGAGTGATACTCCATTGTACATAAGGACCACAACTTCTTTATCTATTTTTCTCTTTCCTGGGATATTTAAGGTGTAACGAAGTGGAGGTTCTTGTCAACAGAGCAGCCCTAAACTTTGGGGTGCCTGTGTCTTGCTGATTTTTAGTTTTCCCAATTTATACGCCCATGAGTGGAAGTGCCCTATGCTCTCTAAGCTGAGTTTTTTCGATATTTCCGGACACACCGTACACTTCTGCAGAGTGGCTGTTGGCAATTTACATCCCGCCCATCAGCGTAGCAAGGCTCCCGTTTCTCCATGGCCTGTCCTGCATTTCTGGTTTTGACACTTTATTCAGCATGGCCCTTTTGACCGATGGGAAGCGAGACTTCTTTGTAGCACTGATTTGCCTTTCCAGGATGCTTGGTTGGCCAAAAAGGGCGTATGCGTTTTTTCCTGAATATATTCAGGAAAAAACGCATACGCCCTTTTTGGCCAAGGGCATCATTGTCGAGGTTTTGCCGCTTTTCCCGTGCTTTAAAGGCGATTCGAATCTACCTCCCGAAATCTGTTTCCTGCAATTCTGCCTTGCTTTCAAATCCTCTTCGTTGTCTTCCGTCAATATATTGGTGGACGACAGTTATCATTTACAACTCTGCATGTTTGTGAATTGCAGTGCCCCTGAGCTCCATTTTCCAACTCGCTTTCTTGGGAGCTGGCCGCAAAAGCGCAGGATTGCTTCAGACCCTATTCTGGTCCCGGGCGGCAGGCTGAGCCTGTGGTTAATTCTTCTTCCTGATGGGAAAATAGAGCGACCTGTGCCTGTCCCAACACCTAGAGCTAGTGTCTCATTGGTTCCCCCTCTTCCCGTTCATCCTCAGGACAAATTGCAACCTGTACGGAACAGGAGGTTAAAGGTGCTGATTCTCCAAGGAGGGAGATTGCTAGTAAAGCGGCTGGAATGGCGAACCCGAGCACAAGGAGATGAGAAATGAGGTGCATTTTAGAAAGCTTTCCCGATCACACGGTGTACCATCCTCTGGGATTCTCCTGCATGTTTTCGATGTAGGAAGATGCCCTTGAACCTGGAGATTTGGGACCCATGGGATGGGTACCACGCAGTATTACTCTAAAGGGTCTGCGTTTGCTCACCCAACCTCACCAAACCTCTCAGCCCCAAGAGTGTCCACCCTTATGCCTCAATCAGCTGTGGGTCTAGATATGGTCAATCCAGGTGGCATCACAGCCCTTGAACGAATTTTGTAAGAATTTCTCTCTCTTTCACTGTCTTTGTTTCACGGGTTTTTAAAAGTGATTGATTTTTATAAAGGGGTTTAGCTGCTTTTCACTGCTGTGTTTATGCCGCTTTACACCCACTTGACTCACTTACAGAGAGATATCAATACATAGGTTTTAAGATTCTTACTAGTCAGATATATTCTTGGGCGGTGAATAGGGGGTTTTGAGTCCAGATCACTGAGCAAGGAGTAGGTCTTGTCTATTACATATTGGGTTTATGGAATGGTCTCTGAGCTAATTTGAAACCCTTCTTTTATGCATCACCCCACCTCACCTTTCCCGTTAAGCAGCCATAGTGTGTTTTCTAAACGTGTGACTCTGTTCTGTTTTGTAATTCAGTGCAAGGGTAGCGGTTTTTACATTCCCTCTATAAGTGATATCTTATGATAAGTGTCTTTTTCTGTGTGACTTATTTCACTTAGAATCGTCGTACCTAAATCCACTCATCATGCTGCTACTAGCCTTATGACGTTGATTTCATGGCTGAGTGATATTCCATTGTACAAAAGGACCACAACTTCTTTATCCATTTTTCTCTTTCCTGGGATATTTAAGGTGTAACGAAGTGGAGGTTCTTGTCAACAGAGCAGCCCTAAACTTTGGGGTGTCTGTGCCTTGCTGATTTTTAGTTTTCCCAATTTATACGCCCATGAGTGGAAGTGCCCTATGCTGTCGAAGCTGAGTTTTTTCTATGTTTCAGGACACACCGTACACTTCTCCAGA
Source organism: Balaenoptera borealis (assembly GCF_965194805.1). NCBI lineage: Eukaryota > Metazoa > Chordata > Mammalia > Artiodactyla > Balaenopteridae > Balaenoptera > Balaenoptera borealis. The sequence goes on from NW_028123690.1 coordinate 18,681, forward strand.
GTGGCTGTTGGCAATTTACGTCACGCTCATCAGCGTAGCAAGTCTCCCGTTTCTCCATGGCCTTTCCTGCATTTCTGGTTTTGACACTTTATTCAGCATGGCCCTTTTGACCGATGGGAAGCGAGACTTCTTTGTAGCGCTGATTTGCCTTTCCAGGTTGCTTGGTTGGCCAAAAAGGGCGCATGCGTTTTTTCCTGAATATATTCAGGAAAAAACGCATGCGCCCTTTTTGGCCAAGGGCATCATTGTCGAGGTTTTGCCGCTTTTCCCGTGCTTTAAAGGCGATTCGAATCTACCTCCTGAAATCTGTTTCCTGCAATTCTGCCTTGCTTTCAAATCCTCTTCGTTGTCTTCCGTCAATATATTTGTGGACGAGAGTTATCATTTATAACTCTGCAGGTTTGTGAATTGCAGTGCCCCTGAGCTCCATTTTTCAACTCGCTTTCTTGGGAGCTGGCCGCAAAAGCGCAGGATTGCTTCAGGCCCTATTCTGGTCCCGGGCGGCAGGCTGAGCCTGTGGTTAATTCTTCTTCCTGATGGGAAAATAGAGCGACCTGTGCCTGTCCCCTCACCTAGAGCTAGTGTCTCATTGGTTCCCCCTCTTCCCGTTCATCCTCAGGACAAATTGCAACCTGTACGGAACAGGAGGTTAAAGGTGCTGATTCTCCAAGGAGGGAGATTGCTAGTAAAGCGGCTGGAATGGCGAACCCGAGCACAAGGAGATGAGAAATGAGGTGCGTTTTAGAAAGCTTTCCCGATCACACGGTGTACCATCCTCTGGGATTCTCATGCATGTTTTCGATGTAGGAAGATGCCCTTGAACCTGGAGATTTGGGACCCATGGGATGGGTACCACGCAGTATTACTCTAAAGGGTCTGCGTTTGCTCACCCAACCTCACCAAACCTCTCAGCCCCAAGAGTGTCCACCCTTATGCCTCAATCAGCTGTGGGTCTAGATATGGTCAATCCAGGTGGCATCACAGCCCTTGAACGAATTTTGTAAGAATTTCTCTCTCTTTCACTGTCTTTGCTTCACGGGTTTTTAAAAGTAATTGATTTTTATAAAGGGGTTTAGCTGCTTTTCACTGTTGTGTTTATGCCGCTTTACACCCACTTGACTCACTTACAGAGAGATATCAATATATAGGTTTTAAGATTCTTACTAGTCAGGTATATTCTTGGGCGGTGAATAGGGGGTGTTGAGTCTAGTTCACTGAGCAAGGTGTAGGTCGTGTCTATTACATATTGGGTTTATGGAACGGTATATGAGGTAATTTGAAACCCTTGTTTTATGCATCACCCGACTTCACCTTTCCCGTTAAGCAGCCATAGTGTGTTTTCTAAATGTGTGACTCTGTTCTGTTTTGTAATTCAGTTCAAGGGTCGCGGTTTTTACATGCCCTCTATAAGTGATATCTTATGATAAGTGTCTTTTTCTGTGTGACTTATTTCACTTAGAATCGTCGTACCTAAATCCACTCATCATGCTGCTACTAGCCTTATGACGTTGATTTCATGGCTGAGTGATACTCCATTGTACATAAGGACCACAACTTCTTTATCTATTTTTCTCTTTCCTGGGATATTTAAGGTGTAACGAAGTGGAGGTTCTTGTCAACAGAGCAGCCCTAAACTTTGGGGTGCCTGTGTCTTGCTGATTTTTAGTTTTCCCAATTTATACGCCCATGAGTGGAAGTGCCCTATGCTCTCTAAGCTGAGTTTTTTCGATATTTCCGGACACACCGTACACTTCTGCAGAGTGGCTGTTGGCAATTTACATCCCGCCCATCAGCGTAGCAAGGCTCCCGTTTCTCCATGGCCTGTCCTGCATTTCTGGTTTTGACACTTTATTCAGCATGGCCCTTTTGACCGATGGGAAGCGAGACTTCTTTGTAGCACTGATTTGCCTTTCCAGGATGCTTGGTTGGCCAAAAAGGGCGTATGCGTTTTTTCCTGAATATATTCAGGAAAAAACGCATACGCCCTTTTTGGCCAAGGGCATCATTGTCGAGGTTTTGCCGCTTTTCCCGTGCTTTAAAGGCGATTCGAATCTACCTCCCGAAATCTGTTTCCTGCAATTCTGCCTTGCTTTCAAATCCTCTTCGTTGTCTTCCGTCAATATATTGGTGGACGACAGTTATCATTTACAACTCTGCATGTTTGTGAATTGCAGTGCCCCTGAGCTCCATTTTCCAACTCGCTTTCTTGGGAGCTGGCCGCAAAAGCGCAGGATTGCTTCAGACCCTATTCTGGTCCCGGGCGGCAGGCTGAGCCTGTGGTTAATTCTTCTTCCTGATGGGAAAATAGAGCGACCTGTGCCTGTCCCAACACCTAGAGCTAGTGTCTCATTGGTTCCCCCTCTTCCCGTTCATCCTCAGGACAAATTGCAACCTGTACGGAACAGGAGGTTAAAGGTGCTGATTCTCCAAGGAGGGAGATTGCTAGTAAAGCGGCTGGAATGGCGAACCCGAGCACAAGGAGATGAGAAATGAGGTGCATTTTAGAAAGCTTTCCCGATCACACGGTGTACCATCCTCTGGGATTCTCCTGCATGTTTTCGATGTAGGAAGATGCCCTTGAACCTGGAGATTTGGGACCCATGGGATGGGTACCACGCAGTATTACTCTAAAGGGTCTGCGTTTGCTCACCCAACCTCACCAAACCTCTCAGCCCCAAGAGTGTCCACCCTTATGCCTCAATCAGCTGTGGGTCTAGATATGGTCAATCCAGGTGGCATCACAGCCCTTGAACGAATTTTGTAAGAATTTCTCTCTCTTTCACTGTCTTTGTTTCACGGGTTTTTAAAAGTGATTGATTTTTATAAAGGGGTTTAGCTGCTTTTCACTGCTGTGTTTATGCCGCTTTACACCCACTTGACTCACTTACAGAGAGATATCAATACATAGGTTTTAAGATTCTTACTAGTCAGATATATTCTTGGGCGGTGAATAGGGGGTTTTGAGTCCAGATCACTGAGCAAGGAGTAGGTCTTGTCTATTACATATTGGGTTTATGGAATGGTCTCTGAGCTAATTTGAAACCCTTCTTTTATGCATCACCCCACCTCACCTTTCCCGTTAAGCAGCCATAGTGTGTTTTCTAAACGTGTGACTCTGTTCTGTTTTGTAATTCAGTGCAAGGGTAGCGGTTTTTACATTCCCTCTATAAGTGATATCTTATGATAAGTGTCTTTTTCTGTGTGACTTATTTCACTTAGAATCGTCGTACCTAAATCCACTCATCATGCTGCTACTAGCCTTATGACGTTGATTTCATGGCTGAGTGATATTCCATTGTACAAAAGGACCACAACTTCTTTATCCATTTTTCTCTTTCCTGGGATATTTAAGGTGTAACGAAGTGGAGGTTCTTGTCAACAGAGCAGCCCTAAACTTTGGGGTGTCTGTGCCTTGCTGATTTTTAGTTTTCCCAATTTATACGCCCATGAGTGGAAGTGCCCTATGCTGTCGAAGCTGAGTTTTTTCTATGTTTCAGGACACACCGTACACTTCTCCAGAGTGGCTGTTGGCAATTTACGTCACGCTCATCAGCGTAGCAAGTCTCCCGTTTCTCCATGGCCTTTCCTGCATTTCTGGTTTTGACACTTTATTCAGCATGGCCCTTTTGACCGATGGGAAGCGAGACTTCTTTGTAGCGCTGATTTGCCTTTCCAGGTTGCTTGGTTGGCCAAAAAGGGCGCATGCGTTTTTTCCTGAATATATTCAGGAAAAAACGCATGCGCCCTTTTTGGCCAAGGGCATCATTGTCGAGGTTTTGCCGCTTTTCCCGTGCTTTAAAGGCGATTCGAATCTACCTCCTGAAATCTGTTTCCTGCAATTCTGCCTTGCTTTCAAATCCTCTTCGTTGTCTTCCGTCAATATATTTGTGGACGAGAGTTATCATTTATAACTCTGCAGGTTTGTGAATTGCAGTGCCCCTGAGCTCCATTTTTCAACTCGCTTTCTTGGGAGCTGGCCGCAAAAGCGCAGGATTGCTTCAGGCCCTATTCTGGTCCCGGGCGGCAGGCTGAGCCTGTGGTTAATTCTTCTTCCTGATGGGAAAATAGAGCGACCTGTGCCTGTCCCCTCACCTAGAGCTAGTGTCTCATTGGTTCCCCCTCTTCCCGTTCATCCTCAGGACAAATTGCAACCTGTACGGAACAGGAGGTTAAAGGTGCTGATTCTCCAAGGAGGGAGATTGCTAGTAAAGCGGCTGGAATGGCGAACCCGAGCACAAGGAGATGAGAAATGAGGTGCGTTTTAGAAAGCTTTCCCGATCACACGGTGTACCATCCTCTGGGATTCTCATGCATGTTTTCGATGTAGGAAGATGCCCTTGAACCTGGAGATTTGGGACCCATGGGATGGGTACCACGCAGTATTACTCTAAAGGGTCTGCGTTTGCTCACCCAACCTCACCAAACCTCTCAGCCCCAAGAGTGTCCACCCTTATGCCTCAATCAGCTGTGGGTCTAGATATGGTCAATCCAGGTGGCATCACAGCCCTTGAACGAATTTTGTAAGAATTTCTCTCTCTTTCACTGTCTTTGTTTCACGGGTTTTTAAAAGTGATTGATTTTTATAAAGGGGTTTAGCTGCTTTTCACTGCTGTGTTTATGCCGCTTTACACCCACTTGACTCACTTACAGAGAGATATCAATACATAGGTTTTAAGATTCTTACTAGTCAGATATATTCTTGGGCGGTGAATAGGGGGTTTTGAGTCCAGATCACTGAGCAAGGAGTAGGTCTTGTCTACTACATATTGGGTTTATGGAATGGTCTCTGAGCTAATTTGAAACCCTTGTTTTATGCATCACCCCACCTCACCTTTCCCGTTAAGCAGCCATAGTGTGTTTTCTAAACGTGTGACTCTGTTCTGTTTTGTAATTCAGTGCAAGGGTAGCGGTTTTTACATTCCCTCTATAAGTGATATCTTATGATAAGTGTCTTTTTCTGTGTGACTTATTTCACTTAGAATCGTCGTACCTAAATCCACTCATCATGCTGCTACTAGCCTTATGACGTTGATTTCATGGCTGAGTGATATTCCATTGTACAAAAGGACCACAACTTCTTTATCCATTTTTCTCTTTCCTGGGATATTTAAGGTGTAACGAAGTGGAGGTTCTTGTCAACAGAGCAGCCCTAAACTTTGGGGTGCCTGTGCCTTGCTGATTTTTAGTTTTCCCAATTTATACGCCCATGAGTGGAAGTGCCCTATGCTGTCGAAGCTGAGTTTTTTCGATGTTTCAGGACACACCGTACACTTCTCCAGAGTGGCTGTTGGCAATTTACGTCACGCCCATCAGCGTAGCAAGTCTCCCGTTTCTCCATGGCCTTTCCTGCATTTCTGGTTTTGACACTTTATTCAGCATGGCCCTTTTGACCGATGGGAAGCGAGACTTCTTTGTAGCGCTGATTTGCCTTTCCAGGTTGCTTGGTTGGCCAAAAAGGGCGCATGCGTTTTTTCCTGAATATATTCAGGAAAAAACGCATGCGCCCTTTTTGGCCAAGGGCATCATTGTCGAGGTTTTGCCGCTTTTCCCGTGCTTTAAAGGCGATTCGAATCTACCTCCTGAAATCTGTTTCCTGCAATTCTGCCTTGCTTTCAAATCCTCTTCGTTGTCTTCCGTCAATATATTTGTGGACGAGAGTTATCATTTATAACTCTGCAGGTTTGTGAATTGCAGTGCCCCTGAGCTCCATTTTTCAACTCGCTTTCTTGGGAGCTGGCCGCAAAAGCGCAGGATTGCTTCAGACCCTATTCTGGTCCCGGGCGGCAGGCTGAGCCTGTGGTTAATTCTTCTTCCTGATGGGAAAATAGAGTGACCTGTGCCTGTCCCCTCACCTAGAGCTAGTGTCTCATTGGTTCCCCCTCTTCCCGTTCATCCTCAGGACAAATTGCAACCTGTACGGAACAGGAGGTTAAAGGTGCTGATTCTCCATGGAGGGAGATTGCTAGTAAAGTGGCTGGAATGGCGAACCCGAGCACAAGGAGATGAGAAATGAGGTGCGTTTTAGAAAGCTTTCCCGATCACACGGTGTACCATCCTCTGGGATTCTCATGCATGTTTTCGATGTAGGAAGATGCCCTTGAACCTGGAGATTTGGGACCCATGGGATGGGTACCACGCAGTATTACTCTAAAGGGTCTGCGTTTGCTCACCCAACCTCACCAAACCTCTCAGCCCCAAGAGTGTCCACCCTTATGCCTCAATCAGCTGTGGGTCTAGATATGGTCAATCCAGGTGGCATCACAGCCCTTGAACGAATTTTGTAAGAATTTCTCTCTCTTTCACTGTCTTTGTTTCACGGGTTTTTAAAAGTGATTGATTTTTATAAAGGGGTTTAGCTGCTTTTCACTGCTGTGTTTATGCCGCTTTACACCCACTTGACTCACTTACAGAGAGATATCAATACATAGGTTTTAAGATTCTTACTAGTCAGATATATTCTTGGGCGGTGAATAGGGGGTTTTGAGTCCAGATCACTGAGCAAGGAGTAGGTCTTGTCTATTACATATTGGGTTTATGGAACGGTCTCTGAGCTAATTTGAAACCCTTGTTTTATGCATCACCCCACCTCACCTTTCCCGTTAAGCAGCCATAGTGTGTTTTCTAAACGTGTGACTCTGTTCTGTTTTGTAATTCAGTGCAAGGGTAGCGGTTTTTACATTCCCTCTATAAGTGATATCTTATGATAAGTGTCTTTTTCTGTGTGACTTATTTCACTTAGAATCGTCGTACCTAAATCCACTCATCATGCTGCTACTAGCCTTATGACGTTGATTTCATGGCTGAGTGATATTCCATTGTACAAAAGGACCACAACTTCTTTATCCATTTTTCTCTTTCCTGGGATATTTAAGGTGTAACGAAGTGGAGGTTCTTGTCAACAGAGCAGCCCTAAACTTTGGGGTGCCTGTGCCTTGCTGATTTTTAGTTTTCCCAATTTATACGCCCATGAGTGGAAGTGCCCTATGCTGTCGAAGCTGAGTTTTTTCTATGTTTCAGGACACACCGTACACTTCTCCAGAGTGGCTGTTGGCAATTTACGTCACGCCCATCAGCGTAGCAAGTCTCCCGTTTCTCCATGGCCTTTCCTGCATTTCTGGTTTTGACACTTTATTCAGCATGGCCCTTTTGACCGATGGGAAGCGAGACTTCTTTGCAGCGCTGATTTGCCTTTCCAGGTTGCTTGGTTGGCCAAAAAGGGCGCATGCGTTTTTTCCTGAATATATTCAGGAAAAAACGCATGCGCCCTTTTTGGCCAAGGGCATCATTGTCGAGGTTTTGCCGCTTTTCCCGTGCTTCAAAGGCGATTCGAATCTACCTCCTGAAATCTGTTTCCTGAAATTCTGCCTTGCTTTCAAATCCTCTTCGTTGTCTTCCGTCAATATATTTGTGGACGAGAGTTATCATTTATAACTCTGCAGGTTTGTGAATTGCAGTGCCCCTGAGCTCCATTTTTCAACTCGCTTTCTTGGGAGCTGGCCGCAAAAGCGCAGGATTGCTTCAGGCCCTATTCTGGTCCCGGGCGGCAGGCTGAGCCTGTGGTTAATTCTTCTTCCTGATGGGAAAATAGAGCGACCTGTGCCTTTCCCAACACCTAGAGCTAGTGTCTCATTGGTTCCCCCTCTTCCCGTTCATCCTCAGGACAAATTGCAACCTGTACGGAACAGGAGGTTAAAGGTGCTGATTCTCCAAGGAGGGAGATTGCTAGTAAAGCGGCTGGAATGGCGAACCCGAGCACAAGGAGATGAGAAATGAGGTGCGTTTTAGAAACCTTTCCCGATCACACGGTGTACCATCCTCTGGGATTCTCATGCATGTTTTCGATGTAGGAAGATGCCCTTGAACCTGGAGATTTGGGACCCATGGGATGGGTACCACGCAGTATTACTCTAAAGGGTCTGCGTTTGCTCACCCAACCTCACCAAACCTCTCAGCCCCAAGAGTGTCCACCCTTATGCCTCAATCAGCTGTGGGTCTAGATATGGTCAATCCAGGTGGCATCACAGCCCTTGAACGAATTTTGTAAGAATTTCTCTCTCTTTCACTGTCTTTGTTTCACGGGTTTTTAAAAGTGATTGATTTTTATAAAGGGGTTTAGCTGCTTTTCACTGCTGTGTTTATGCCGCTTTACACCCACTTGACTCACTTACAGAGAGATATCAATACATAGGTTTTAAGATTCTTACTAGTCAGATATATTCTTGGGCGGTGAATAGGGGGTTTTGAGTCCAGATCACTGAGCAAGGAGTAGGTCTTGTCTATTACATATTGGGTTTATGGAACGGTCTCTGAGCTAATTTGAAACCCTTGTTTTATGCATCACCCCACCTCACCTTTCCCATTAAGCAGCCATAGTGTGTTTTCTAAACGTGTGACTCTGTTCTGTTTTGTAATTCAGTGCAAGGGTAGCGGTTTTTACATTCCCTCTATAAGTGATATCTTATGATAAGTGTCTTTTTCTGTGTGACTTATTTCACTTAGAATCGTCGTACCTAAATCCACTCATCATGCTGCTACTAGCCTTATGACGTTGATTTCATGGCTGAGTGATATTCCATTGTACAAAAGGACCACAACTTCTTTATCCATTTTTCTCTTTCCTGGGATATTTAAGGTGTAACGAAGTGGAGGTTCTTGTCAACAGAGCAGCCCTAAACTTTGGGGTGCCTGTGCCTTGCTGATTTTTAGTTTTCCCAATTTAAACGCCCATGAGTGGAAGTGCCCTATGCTGTCTAAGCTGAGTTTTTTCTATGTTTCAGGACACACCGTACACTTCTCCAGAGTGGCTGTTGGCAATTTACGTCACGCCCATCAGCGTAGCAAGTCTCCCGTTTCTCCATGGCCTTTCCTGCATTTCTGGTTTTGACACTTTATTCAGCATGGCCCTTTTGACCGATGGGAAGCGAGACTTCTTTGTAGCGCTGATTTGCCTTTCCAGGTTGCTTGGTTGGCCAAAAAGGGCGCATGCGTTTTTTCCTGAATATATTCAGGAAAAAACGCATGCGCCCTTTTTGGCCAAGGGCATCATTGTCGAGGTTTTGCCGCTTTTCCCGTGCTTCAAAGGCGATTCGAATCTACCTCCTGAAATCTGTTTCCTGAAATTCTGCCTTGCTTTCAAATCCTCTTCGTTGTCTTCCGTCAATATATTTGTGGACGAGAGTTATCATTTATAACTCTGCAGGTTTGTGAATTGCAGTGCCCCTGAGCTCCATTTTTCAACTCGCTTTCTTGGGAGCTGGCCGCAAAAGCGCAGGATTGCTTCAGGCCCTATTCTGGTCCCGGGCGGCAGGCTGAGCCTGTGGTTAATTCTTCTTCCTGATGGGAAAATAGAGCGACCTGTGCCTGTCCCAACACCTAGAGCTAGTGTCTCATTGGTTCCCCCTCTTCCCGTTCATCCTCAGGACAAATTGCAACCTGTACGGAACAGGAGGTTAAAGGTGCTGATTCTCCAAGGAGGGAGATTGCTAGTAAAGCGGCTGGAATGGCGAACCCGAGCACAAGGAGATGAGAAATGAGGTGCGTTTTAGAAAGCTTTCCCGATCACACGGTGTACCATCCTCTGGGATTCTCATGCATGTTTTCGATGTAGGAAGATGCCCTTGAACCTGGAGATTTGGGACCCATGGGATGGGTACCACGCAGTATTACTCTAAAGGGTCTGCGTTTGCTCACCCAACCTCACCAAACCTCTCAGCCCCAAGAGTGTCCACCCTTATGCCTCAATCAGCTGTGGGTCTAGATATGGTCAATCCAGGTGGCATCACAGCCCTTGAACGAATTTTGTAAGAATTTCTCTCTCTTTCACTGTCTTTGTTTCACGGGTTTTTAAAAGTGATTGATTTTTATAAAGGGGTTTAGCTGCTTTTCACTGCTGTGTTTATGCCGCTTTACACCCACTTGACTCACTTACAGAGAGATATCAATACATAGGTTTTAAGATTCTTACTAGTCAGATATATTCTTGGGCGGTGAATAGGGGGTTTTGAGTCCAGATCACTGAGCAAGGAGTAGGTCTTGTCTATTACATATTGGGTTTATGGAACGGTCTCTGAGCTAATTTGAAACCCTTGTTTTATGCATCACCCCACCTCACCTTTCCCGTTAAGTAGCCATAGTGTGTTTTCTAAACGTGTGACTCTGTTCTGTTTTGTAATTCAGTGCAAGGGTAGCGGTTTTTACATTCCCTCTATAAGTGATATCTTATGATAAGTGTCTTTTTCTGTGTGACTTATTTCAGTTAGAATCGTCGTACCTAAATCCACTCACCATGCTGCTACTAGCCTTATGACGTTGATTTCATGGCTGAGTGATATTCCATTGTACAAAAGGACCACAACTTCTTTATCCATTTTTCTCTTTCCTGGGATATTTAAGGTGTAACGAAGTGGAGGTTCTTGTCAACAGAGCAGCCCTAAACTTTGGGGTGCCTGTGCCTTGCTGATTTTTAGTTTTCCCAATTTAAACGCCCATGAGTGGAAGTGCCCTATGCTGTCTAAGCTGAGTTTTTTCTATGTTTCAGGACACACCGTACACTTCTCCAGAGTGGCTGTTGGCAATTTACGTCACGCCCATCAGCGTAGCAAGTCTCCCGTTTCTCCATGGCCTTTCCTGCATTTCTGGTTTTGACACTTTATTCAGCATGGCCCTTTTGACCGATGGGAAGCGAGACTTCTTTGTAGCGCTGATTTGCCTTTCCAGGTTGCTTGGTTGGCCAAAAAGGGCGCATGCGTTTTTTCCTGAATATATTCAGGAAAAAACGCATGCGCCCTTTTTGGCCAAGGGCATCATTGTCGAGGTTTTGCCGCTTTTCCCGTGCTTCAAAGGCGATTCGAATCTACCTCCTGAAATCTGTTTCCTGAAATTCTGCCTTGCTTTCAAATCCTCTTCGTTGTCTTCCGTCAATATATTTGTGGACGAGAGTTATCATTTATAACTCTGCAGGTTTGTGAATTGCAGTGCCCCTGAGCTCCATTTTTCAACTCGCTTTCTTGGGAGCTGGCCGCAAAAGCGCAGGATTGCTTCAGGCCCTATTCTGGTCCCGGGCGGCAGGCTGAGCCTGTGGTTAATTCTTCTTCCTGATGGGAAAATAGAGCGACCTGTGCCTTTCCCAACACCTAGAGCTAGTGTCTCATTGGTTCCCCCTCTTCCCGTTCATCCTCAGGACAAATTGCAACCTGTACGGAACAGGAGGTTAAAGGTGCTGATTCTCCAAGGAGGGAGATTGCTAGTAAAGCGGCTGGAATGGCGAACCCGAGCACAAGGAGATGAGAAATGAGGTGCGTTTTAGAAACCTTTCCCGATCACACGGTGTACCATCCTCTGGGATTCTCATGCATGTTTTCGATGTAGGAAGATGCCCTTGAACCTGGAGATTTGGGACCCATGGGATGGGTACCACGCAGTATTACTCTAAAGCGTCTGCGTTTGCTCACCCAACCTCACCAAACCTCTCAGCCCCAAGAGTGTCCACCCTTATGCCTCAATCAGCTGTGGGTCTAGATATGGTCAATCCAGGTGGCATCACAGCCCTTGAACGAATTTTGTAAGAATTTCTCTCTCTTTCACTGTCTTTGTTTCACGGGTTTTTAAAAGTGATTGATTTTTATAAAGGGGTTTAGCTGCTTTTCACTGCTGTGTTTATGCCGCTTTACACCCACTTGACTCACTTACAGAGAGATATCAATACATAGGTTTTAAGATTCTTACTAGTCAGATATATTCTTGGGCGGTGAATAGGGGGTTTTGAGTCCAGATCACTGAGCAAGGAGTAGGTCTTGTCTATTACATATTGGGTTTATGGAACGGTCTCTGAGCTAATTTGAAACCCTTGTTTTATGCATCACCCCACCTCACCTTTCCCGTTAAGCAGCCATAGTGTGTTTTCTAAACGTGTGACTCTGTTCTGTTTTGTAATTCAGTGCAAGGGTAGCGGTTTTTACATTCCCTCTATAAGTGATATCTTATGATAAGTGTCTTTTTCTGTGTGACTTATTTCACTTAGAATCGTCGTACCTAAATCCACTCATCATGCTGCTACTAGCCTTATGACGTTGATTTCATGGCTGAGTGATATTCCATTGTACAAAAGGACCACAACTTCTTTATCCATTTTTCTCTTTCCTGGGATATTTAAGGTGTAACGAAGTGGAGGTTCTTGTCAACAGAGCAGCCCTAAACTTTGGGGTGCCTGTGCCTTGCTGATTTTTAGTTTTCCCAATTTAAACGCCCATGAGTGGAAGTGCCCTATGCTGTCTAAGCTGAGTTTTTTCTATGTTTCAGGACACACCGTACACTTCTCCAGAGTGGCTGTTGGCAATTTACGTCACGCCCATCAGCGTAGCAAGTCTCCCGTTTCTCCATGGCCTTTCCTGCATTTCTGGTTTTGACACTTTATTCAGCATGGCCCTTTTGACCGATGGGAAGCGAGACTTCTTTGTAGCGCTGATTTGCCTTTCCAGGTTGCTTGGTTGGCCAAAAAGGGCGCATGCGTTTTTTCCTGAATATATTCAGGAAAAAACGCATGCGCCCTTTTTGGCCAAGGGCATCATTGTCGAGGTTTTGCCGCTTTTCCCGTGCTTCAAAGGCGATTCGAATCTACCTCCTGAAATCTGTTTCCTGAAATTCTGCCTTGCTTTCAAATCCTCTTCGTTGTCTTCCGTCAATATATTTGTGGACGAGAGTTATCATTTATAACTCTGCAGGTTTGTGAATTGCAGTGCCCCTGAGCTCCATTTTTCAACTCGCTTTCTTGGGAGCTGGCCGCAAAAGCGCAGGATTGCTTCAGGCCCTATTCTGGTCCCGGGCGGCAGGCTGAGCCTGTGGTTAATTCTTCTTCCTGATGGGAAAATAGAGCGACCTGTGCCTGTCCCAACACCTAGAGCTAGTGTCTCATTGGTTCCCCCTCTTCCCGTTCATCCTCAGGACAAATTGCAACCTGTACGGAACAGGAGGTTAAAGGTGCTGATTCTCCAAGGAGGGAGATTGCTAGTAAAGCGGCTGGAATGGCGAACCCGAGCACAAGGAGATGAGAAATGAGGTGCGTTTTAGAAACCTTTCCCGATCACACGGTGTACCATCCTCTGGGATTCTCCTGCATGTTTTCGATGTAGGAAGATGCCCTTGAACCTGGAGATTTGGGACCCATGGGATGGGTACCACGCAGTATTACTCTAAAGCGTCTGCGTTTGCTCACCCAACCTCACCAAACCTCTCAGCCCCAAGAGTGTCCACCCTTATGCCTCAATCAGCTGTGGGTCTAGATATGGTCAATCCAGGTGGCATCACAGCCCTTGAACGAATTTTGTAAGAATTTCTCTCTCTTTCACTGTCTTTGTTTCACGGGTTTTTAAAAGTGATTGATTTTTATAAAGGGGTTTAGCTGCTTTTCACTGCTGTGTTTATGCCGCTTTACACCCACTTGACTCACTTACAGAGAGATATCAATACATAGGTTTTAAGATTCTTACTAGTCAGATATATTCTTGGGCGGTGAATAGGGGGTTTTGAGTCCAGATCACTGAGCAAGGAGTAGGTCTTGTCTATTACATATTGGGTTTATGGAACGGTCTCTGAGCTAATTTGAAACCCTTGTTTTATGCATCACCCCACCTCACCTTTCCCGTTAAGCAGCCATAGTGTGTTTTCTAAACGTGTGACTCTGTTCTGTTTTGTAATTCAGTGCAAGGGTAGCGGTTTTTACATTCCCTCTATAAGTGATATCTTATGATAAGTGTCTTTTTCTGTGTGACTTATTTCACTTAGAATCGTCGTACCTAAATCCACTCATCATGCTGCTACTAGCCTTATGACGTTGATTTCATGGCTGAGTGATATTCCATTGTACAAAAGGACCACAACTTCTTTATCCATTTTTCTCTTTCCTGGGATATTTAAGGTGTAACGAAGTGGAGGTTCTTGTCAACAGAGCAGCCCTAAACTTTGGGGTGCCTGTGCCTTGCTGATTTTTAGTTTTCCCAATTTATACGCCCATGAGTGGAAGTGCCCTATGCTGTCGAAGCTGAGTTTTTTCTATGTTTCAGGACACACCGTACACTTCTCCAGAGTGGCTGTTGGCAATTTACGTCACGCCCATCAGCGTAGCAAGTCTCCCGTTTCTCCATGGCCTTTCCTGCATTTCTGGTTTTGACACTTTATTCAGCATGGCCCTTTTGACCGATGGGAAGCGAAACTTCTTTGTAGCGCTGATTTGCCTTTCCAGGTTGCTTGGTTGGCCAAAAAGGGCGCATGCGTTTTTTCCTGAATATATTCAGGAAAAAACGCATGCGCCCTTTTTGGCCAAGGGCATCATTGTCGAGGTTTTGCCGCTTTTCCCGTGCTTTAAAGGCGATTCGAATCTACCTCCTGAAATCTGTTTCCTGCAATTCTGCCTTGCTTTCAAATTCTCTTCGTTGTCTTCCGTCAATATATTTGTGGACGAGAGTTATCATTTATAACTCTGCAGGTTTGTGAATTGCAGTGCCCCTGAGCTCCATTTTTCAACTCGCTTTCTTGGGAGCTGGCCGCAAAAGCGCAGGATTGCTTCAGGCCCTATTCTGGTCCCGGGCGGCAGGCTGAGCCTGTGGTTAATTCTTCTTCCTGATGGGAAAATAGAGCGACCTGTGCCTGTCCCCTCACCTAGAGCTAGTGTCTCATTGGTTCCCCCTCTTCCCGTTCATCCTCAGGACAAATTGCAACCTGTACGGAACAGGAGGTTAAAGGTGTTGATTCTCCAAGGAGGGAGATTGCTAGTAAAGCGGCTGGAATGGCGAACCCGAGCACAAGGAGATGAGAAATGAGGTGCGTTTTAGAAACCTTTCCCGATCACACGGTGTACCATCCTCTGGGATTCTCATGCATGTTTTCGATGTAGGAAGATGCCCTTGAACCTGGAGATTTGGGACCCATGGGATGGGTACCACGCAGTATTACTCTAAAGGGTCTGCGTTTGCTCACCCAACCTCACCAAACCTCTCAGCCCCAAGAGTGTCCACCCTTATGCCTCAATCAGCTGTGGGTCTAGATATGGTCAATCCAGGTGGCATCACAGCCCTTGAACGAATTTTGTAAGAATTTCTCTCTCTTTCACTGTCTTTGTTTCACGGGTTTTTAAAAGTGATTGATTTTTATAAAGGGGTTTAGCTGCTTTTCACTGCTGTGTTTATGCCGCTTTACACCCACTTGACTCACTTACAGAGAGATATCAATACATAGGTTTTAAGATTCTTACTAGTCAGATATATTCTTGGGCGGTGAATAGGGGGTTTTGAGTCCAGATCACTGAGCAAGGAGTAGGTC
The DNA here is from genome assembly GCF_965194805.1 of Balaenoptera borealis. Classification (NCBI taxonomy): domain Eukaryota; kingdom Metazoa; phylum Chordata; class Mammalia; order Artiodactyla; family Balaenopteridae; genus Balaenoptera; species Balaenoptera borealis. The sequence goes on from NW_028123690.1 coordinate 33,993, forward strand.
TTGTCTATTACATATTGGGTTTATGGAACGGTCTCTGAGCTAATTTGAAACCCTTGTTTTATGCATCACCCCACCTCACCTTTCCCGTTAAGCAGCCATAGTGTGTTTTCTAAACGTGTGACTCTGTTCTGTTTTGTAATTCAGTGCAAGGGTAGCGGTTTTTACATTCCCTCTATAAGTGATATCTTATGATAAGTGTCTTTTTCTGTGTGACTTATTTCACTTAGAATCGTCGTACCTAAATCCACTCATCATGCTGCTACTAGCCTTATGACGTTGATTTCATGGCTGAGTGATATTCCATTGTACAAAAGGACCACAACTTCTTTATCCATTTTTCTCTTTCCTGGGATATTTAAGGTGTAACGAAGTGGAGGTTCTTGTCAACAGAGCAGCCCTAAACTTTGGGGTGCCTGTGCCTTGCTGATTTTTAGTTTTCCCAATTTATACGCCCATGAGTGGAAGTGCCCTATGCTGTCGAAGCTGAGTTTTTTCTATGTTTCAGGACACACCGTACACTTCTCCAGAGTGGCTGTTGGCAATTTACGTCACGCCCATCAGCGTAGCAAGTCTCCCGTTTCTCCATGGCCTTTCCTGCATTTCTGGTTTTGACACTTTATTCAGCATGGCCCTTTTGACCGATGGGAAGCGAGACTTCTTTGTAGCGCTGATTTGCCTTTCCAGGTTGCTTGGTTGGCCAAAAAGGGCGCATGCGTTTTTTCCTGAATATATTCAGGAAAAAACGCATGCGCCCTTTTTGGCCAAGGGCATCATTGTCGAGGTTTTGCCGCTTTTCCCGTGCTTTAAAGGCGATTCGAATCTACCTCCTGAAATCTGTTTCCTGCAATTCTGCCTTGCTTTCAAATCCTCTTCGTTGTCTTCCGTCAATATATTTGTGGACGAGAGTTATCATTTATAACTCTGCAGGTTTGTGAATTGCAGTGCCCCTGAGCTCCATTTTTCAACTCGCTTTCTTGGGAGCTGGCCGCAAAAGCGCAGGATTGCTTCAGGCCCTATTCTGGTCCCGGGCGGCAGGCTGAGCCTGTGGTTAATTCTTCTTCCTGATGGGAAAATAGAGTGATCTGTGCCTGTCCCCTCACCTAGAGCTAGTGTCTCATTGGTTCCCCCTCTTCCCGTTCATCCTCAGGACAAATTGCAACCTGTACGGAACAGGAGGTTAAAGGTGCTGATTCTCCAAGGAGGGAGATTGCTAGTAAAGCGGCTGGAATGGCGAACCCGAGCACAAGGAGATGAGAAATGAGGTGCGTTTTAGAAACCTTTCCCGATCACACGGTGTACCATCCTCTGGGATTCTCCTGCATGTTTTCGATGTAGGAAGATGCCCTTGAACCTGGAGATTTGGGACCCATGGGATGGGTACCACGCAGTATTACTCTAAAGGGTCTGCGTTTGCTCACCCAACCTCACCAAACCTCTCAGCCCCAAGAGTGTCCACCCTTATGCCTCAATCAGCTGTGGGTCTAGATATGGTCAATCCAGGTGGCATCACAGCCCTTGAACGAATTTTGTAAGAATTTCTCTCTCTTTCACTGTCTTTGTTTCACGGGTTTTTAAAAGTGATTGATTTTTATAAAGGGGTTTAGCTGCTTTTCACTGCTGTGTTTATGCCGCTTTACACCCACTTGACTCACTTACAGAGAGATATCAATACATAGGTTTTAAGATTCTTACTAGTCAGATATATTCTTGGGCGGTGAATAGGGGGTTTTGAGTCCAGATCACTGAGCAAGGAGTAGGTCTTGTCTATTACATATTGGGTTTGTGGAACGGTCTCTGAGCTAATTTGAAACCCTTGTTTTATGCATCACCCCACCTCACCTTTCCCGTTAAGCAGCCATAGTGTGTTTTCTAAACGTGTGACTCTGTTCTGTTTTGTAATTCAGTGCAAGGGTAGCGGTTTTTACATTCCCTCTATAAGTGATATCTTATGATAAGTGTCTTTTTCTGTGTGACTTATTTCACTTAGAATCGTCGTACCTAAATCCACTCATCATGCTGCTACTAGCCTTATGACGTTGATTTCATGGCTGAGTGATATTCCATTGTACAAAAGGACCACAACTTCTTTATCCATTTTTCTCTTTCCTGGGATATTTAAGGTGTAATGAAGTGGAGGTTCTTGTCAACAGAGCAGCCCTAAACTTTGGGGTGCCTGTGCCTTGCTGATTTTTAGTTTTCCCAATTTATACGCCCATGAGTGGAAGTGCCCTATGCTGTCGAAGCTGAGTTTTTTCTATGTTTCAGGACACACCGTACACTTCTCCAGAGTGGCTGTTGGCAATTTACGTCACGCCCATCAGCGTAGCAAGTCTCCCGTTTCTCCATGGCCTTTCCTGCATTTCTGGTTTTGACACTTTATTCAGCATGGCCCTTTTGACCGATGGGAAGCGAGACTTCTTTGTAGCGCTGATTTGCCTTTCCAGGTTGCTTGGTTGGCCAAAAAGGGCGCATGCGTTTTTTCCTGAATATATTCAGGAAAAAACGCATGCGCCCTTTTTGGCCAAGGGCATCATTGTCGAGGTTTTGCCGCTTTTCCCGTGCTTCAAAGGCGATTCGAATCTACCTCCTGAAATCTGTTTCCTGCAATTCTGCCTTGCTTTCAAATCCTCTTCGTTGTCTTCCGTCAATATATTTGTGGACGAGAGTTATCATTTATAACTCTGCAGGTTTGTGAATTGCAGTGCCCCTGAGCTCCATTTTTCAACTCGCTTTCTTGGGAGCTGGCCGCAAAAGCGCAGGATTGCTTCAGGCCCTATTCTGGTCCCGGGCGGCAGGCTGAGCCTGTGGTTAATTCTTCTTCCTGATGGGAAAATAGAGTGACCTGTGCCTGTCCCCTCACCTAGAGCTAGTGTCTCATTGGTTCCCCCTCTTCCCGTTCATCCTCAGGACAAATTGCAACCTGTACGGAACAGGAGGTTAAAGGTGTTGATTCTCCAAGGAGGGAGATTGCTAGTAAAGCGGCTGGACTGGCGAACCCGAGCACAAGGAGATGAGAAATGAGGTGCGTTTTAGAAACCTTTCCCGATCACACGGTGTACCATCCTCTGGGATTCTCCTGCATGTTTTCGATGTAGGAAGATGCCCTTGAACCTGGAGATTTGGGACCCATGGGATGGGTACCACGCAGTATTACTCTAAAGGGTCTGCGTTTGCTCACCCAACCTCACCAAACCTCTCAGCCCCAAGAGTGTCCACCCTTATGCCTCAATCAGCTGTGGGTCTAGATATGGTCAATCCAGGTGGCATCACAGCCCTTGAACGAATTTTGTAAGAATTTCTCTCTCTTTCACTGTCTTTGTTTCACGGGTTTTTAAAAGTGATTGATTTTTATAAAGGGGTTTAGCTGCTTTTCACTGCTGTGTTTATGCCGCTTTACACCCACTTGACTCACTTACAGAGAGATATCAATACATAGGTTTTAAGATTCTTACTAGTCAGATATATTCTTGGGCGGTGAATAGGGGGTTTTGAGTCCAGATCACTGAGCAAGGAGTAGGTCTTGTCTATTACATATTGGGTTTATGGAACGGTCTCTGAGCTAATTTGAAACCCTTGTTTTATGCATCACCCCACCTCACCTTTCCCGTTAAGCAGCCATAGTGTGTTTTCTAAACGTGTGACTCTGTTCTGTTTTGTAATTCAGTGCAAGGGTAGCGGTTTTTACATTCCCTCTATAAGTGATATCTTATGATAAGTGTCTTTTTCTGTGTGACTTATTTCACTTAGAATCGTCGTACCTAAATCCACTCATCATGCTGCTACTAGCCTTATGACGTTGATTTCATGGCTGAGTGATATTCCATTGTACAAAAGGACCACAACTTCTTTATCCATTTTTCTCTTTCCTGGGATATTTAAGGTGTAACGAAGTGGAGGTTCTTGTCAACAGAGCAGCCCTAAACTTTGGGGTGCCTGTGCCTTGCTGATTTTTAGTTTTCCCAATTTATACGCCCATGAGTGGAAGTGCCCTATGCTGTCTAAGCTGAGTTTTTTCTATGTTTCAGGACACACCGTACACTTCTCCAGAGTGGCTGTTGGCAATTTACGTCACGCCCATCAGCGTAGCAAGTCTCCCGTTTCTCCATGGCCTTTCCTGCATTTCTGGTTTTGACACTTTATTCAGCATGGCCCTTTTGACCGATGGGAAGCGAGACTTCTTTGTAGCGCTGATTTGCCTTTCCAGGTTGCTTGGTTGGCCAAAAAGGGCGCATGCGTTTTTTCCTGAATATATTCAGGAAAAAACGCATGCGCCCTTTTTGGCCAAGGGCATCATTGTCGAGGTTTTGCCGCTTTTCCCGTGCTTTAAAGGCGATTCGAATCTACCTCCTGAAATCTGTTTCCTGCAATTCTGCCTTGCTTTCAAATCCTCTTCGTTGTCTTCCGTCAATATATTTGTGGACGAGAGTTATCATTTATAACTCTGCAGGTTTGTGAATTGCAGTGCCCCTGAGCTCCATTTTTCAACTCGCTTTCTTGGGAGCTGGCCGCAAAAGCGCAGGATTGCTTCAGGCCCTATTCTGGTCCCGGGCGGCAGGCTGAGCCTGTGGTTAATTCTTCTTCCTGATGGGAAAATAGAGCGATCTGTGCCTGTCCCCTCACCTAGAGCTAGTGTCTCATTGGTTCCCCCTCTTCCCGTTCATCCTCAGGACAAATTGCAACCTGTACGGAACAGGAGGTTAAAGGTGTTGATTCTCCAAGGAGGGAGATTGCTAGTAAAGCGGCTGGACTGGCGAACCCGAGCACAAGGAGATGAGAAATGAGGTGCGTTTTAGAAACCTTTCCCGATCACACGGTGTACCATCCTCTGGGATTCTCCTGCATGTTTTCGATGTAGGAAGATGCCCTTGAACCTGGAGATTTGGGACCCATGGGATGGGTACCACGCAGTATTACTCTAAAGGGTCTGCGTTTGCTCACCCAACCTCACCAAACCTCTCAGCCCCAAGAGTGTCCACCCTTATGCCTCAATCAGCTGTGGGTCTAGATATGGTCAATCCAGGTGGCATCACAGCCCTTGAACGAATTTTGTAAGAATTTCTCTCTCTTTCACTGTCTTTGTTTCACGGGTTTTTAAAAGTGATTGATTTTTATAAAGGGGTTTAGCTGCTTTTCACTGCTGTGTTTATGCCGCTTTACACCCACTTGACTCACTTACAGAGAGATATCAATACATAGGTTTTAAGATTCTTACTAGTCAGATATATTCTTGGGCGGTGAATAGGGGGTTTTGAGTCCAGATCACTGAGCAAGGAGTAGGTCTTGTCTATTACATATTGGGTTTATGGAACGGTCTCTGAGCTAATTTGAAACCCTTGTTTTATGCATCACCCCACCTCACCTTTCCCGTTAAGCAGCCATAGTGTGTTTTCTAAACGTGTGACTCTGTTCTGTTTTGTAATTCAGTGCAAGGGTAGCGGTTTTTACATTCCCTCTATAAGTGATATCTTATGATAAGTGTCTTTTTCTGTGTGACTTATTTCACTTAGAATCGTCGTACCTAAATCCACTCATCATGCTGCTACTAGCCTTATGACGTTGATTTCATGGCTGAGTGATATTCCATTGTACAAAAGGACCACAACTTCTTTATCCATTTTTCTCTTTCCTGGGATATTTAAGGTGTAACGAAGTGGAGGTTCTTGTCAACAGAGCAGCCCTAAACTTTGGGGTGCCTGTGCCTTGCTGATTTTTAGTTTTCCCAATTTATACGCCCATGAGTGGAAGTGCCCTATGCTGTCGAAGCTGAGTTTTTTCTATGTTTCAGGACACACCGTACACTTCTCCAGAGTGGCTGTTGGCAATTTACGTCACGCCCATCAGCGTAGCAAGTCTCCCGTTTCTCCATGGCCTTTCCTGCATTTCTGGTTTTGACACTTTATTCAGCATGGCCCTTTTGACCGATGGGAAGCGAGACTTCTTTGTAGCGCTGATTTGCCTTTCCAGGTTGCTTGGTTGGCCAAAAAGGGCGCATGCGTTTTTTCCTGAATATATTCAGGAAAAAACGCATGCGCCCTTTTTGGCCAAGGGCATCATTGTCGAGGTTTTGCCGCTTTTCCCGTGCTTTAAAGGCGATTCGAATCTACCTCCTGAAATCTGTTTCCTGCAATTCTGCCTTGCTTTCAAATCCTCTTCGTTGTCTTCCGTCAATATATTTGTGGACGAGAGTTATCATTTATAACTCTGCAGGTTTGTGAATTGCAGTGCCCCTGAGCTCCATTTTTCAACTCGCTTTCTTGGGAGCTGGCCGCAAAAGCGCAGGATTGCTTCAGGCCCTATTCTGGTCCCGGGCGGCAGGCTGAGCCTGTGGTTAATTCTTCTTCCTGATGGGAAAATAGAGCGATCTGTGCCTGTCCCCTCACCTAGAGCTAGTGTCTCATTGGTTCCCCCTCTTCCCGTTCATCCTCAGGACAAATTGCAACCTGTACGGAACAGGAGGTTAAAGGTGCTGATTCTCCAAGGAGGGAGATTGCTAGTAAAGCGGCTGGAATGGCGAACCCGAGCACAAGGAGATGAGAAATGAGGTGCGTTTTAGAAACCTTTCCCGATCACACGGTGTACCATCCTCTGGGATTCTCATGCATGTTTTCGATGTAGGAAGATGCCCTTGAACCTGGAGATTTGGGACCCATGGGATGGGTACCACGCAGTATTACTCTAAAGGGTCTGCGTTTGCTCACCCAACCTCACCAAACCTCTCAGCCCCAAGAGTGTCCACCCTTATGCCTCAATCAGCTGTGGGTCTAGATATGGTCAATCCAGGTGGCATCACAGCCCTTGAACGAATTTTGTAAGAATTTCTCTCTCTTTCACTGTCTTTGTTTCACGGGTTTTTAAAAGTGATTGATTTTTATAAAGGGGTTTAGCTGCTTTTCACTGCTGTGTTTATGCCGCTTTACACCCACTTGACTCACTTACAGAGAGATATCAATACATAGGTTTTAAGATTCTTACTAGTCAGATATATTCTTGGGCGGTGAATAGGGGGTTTTGAGTCCAGATCACTGAGCAAGGAGTAGGTCTTGTCTATTACATATTGGGTTTATGGAACGGTCTCTGAGCTAATTTGAAACCCTTGTTTTATGCATCACCCCACCTCACCTTTCCCGTTAAGCAGCCATAGTGTGTTTTCTAAACGTGTGACTCTGTTCTGTTTTGTAATTCAGTGCAAGGGTAGCGGTTTTTACATTCCCTCTATAAGTGATATCTTATGATAAGTGTCTTTTTCTGTGTGACTTATTTCACTTAGAATCGTCGTACCTAAATCCACTCATCATGCTGCTACTAGCCTTATGACGTTGATTTCATGGCTGAGTGATATTCCATTGTACAAAAGGACCACAACTTCTTTATCCATTTTTCTCTTTCCTGGGATATTTAAGGTGTAACGAAGTGGAGGTTCTTGTCAACAGAGCAGCCCTAAACTTTGGGGTGCCTGTGCCTTGCTGATTTTTAGTTTTCCCAATTTATACGCCCATGAGTGGAAGTGCCCTATGCTGTCGAAGCTGAGTTTTTTCTATGTTTCAGGACACACCGTACACTTCTCCAGAGTGGCTGTTGGCAATTTACGTCACGCCCATCAGCGTAGCAAGTCTCCCGTTTCTCCATGGCCTTTCCTGCATTTCTGGTTTTGACACTTTATTCAGCATGGCCCTTTTGACCGATGGGAAGCGAGACTTCTTTGTAGCGCTGATTTGCCTTTCCAGGTTGCTTGGTTGGCCAAAAAGGGCGCATGCGTTTTTTCCTGAATATATTCAGGAAAAAACGCATGCGCCCTTTTTGGCCAAGGGCATCATTGTCGAGGTTTTGCCGCTTTTCCCGTGCTTTAAAGGTGATTCGAATCTACCTCCTGAAATCTGTTTCCTGCAATTCTGCCTTGCTTTCAAATCCTCTTCGTTGTCTTCCGTCAATATATTTGTGGACGAGAGTTATCATTTATAACTCTGCAGGTTTGTGAATTGCAGTGCCCCTGAGCTCCATTTTTCAACTCGCTTTCTTGGGAGCTGGCCGCAAAAGCGCAGGATTGCTTCAGGCCCTATTCTGGTCCCGGGCGGCAGGCTGAGCCTGTGGTTAATTCTTCTTCCTGATGGGAAAATAGAGCGACCTGTGCCTGTCCCCTCACCTAGAGCTAGTGTCTCATTGGTTCCCCCTCTTCCCGTTCATCCTCAGGACAAATTGCAACCTGTACGGAACAGGAGGTTAAAGGTGCTGATTCTCCAAGGAGGGAGATTGCTAGTAAAGCGGCTGGAATGGCGAACCCGAGCACAAGGAGATGAGAAATGAGGTGCGTTTTAGAAACCTTTCCCGATCACACGGTGTACCATCCTCTGGGATTCTCCTGCATGTTTTCGATGTAGGAAGATGCCCTTGAACCTGGAGATTTGGGACCCATGGGATGGGTACCACGCAGTATTACTCTAAAGGGTCTGCGTTTGCTCACCCAACCTCACCAAACCTCTCAGCCCCAAGAGTGTCCACCCTTATGCCTCAATCAGCTGTGGGTCTAGATATGGTCAATCCAGGTGGCATCACAGCCCTTGAACGAATTTTGTAAGAATTTCTCTCTCTTTCACTGTCTTTGTTTCACGGGTTTTTAAAAGTGATTGATTTTTATAAAGGGGTTTAGCTGCTTTTCACTGCTGTGTTTATGCCGCTTTACACCCACTTGACTCACTTACAGAGAGATATCAATACATAGGTTTTAAGATTCTTACTAGTCAGATATATTCTTGGGCGGTGAATAGGGGGTTTTGAGTCCAGATCACTGAGCAAGGAGTAGGTCTTGTCTATTACATATTGGGTTTATGGAACGGTCTCTGAGCTAATTTGAAACCCTTGTTTTATGCATCACCCCACCTCACCTTTCCCGTTAAGCAGCCATAGTGTGTTTTCTAAACGTGTGACTCTGTTCTGTTTTGTAATTCAGTGCAAGGGTAGCGGTTTTTACATTCCCTCTATAAGTGATATCTTATGATAAGTGTCTTTTTCTGTGTGACTTATTTCACTTAGAATCGTCGTACCTAAATCCACTCATCATGCTGCTACTAGCCTTATGACGTTGATTTCATGGCTGAGTGATATTCCATTGTACAAAAGGACCACAACTTCTTTATCCATTTTTCTCTTTCCTGGGATATTTAAGGTGTAACGAAGTGGAGGTTCTTGTCAACAGAGCAGCCCTAAACTTTGGGGTGCCTGTGCCTTGCTGATTTTTAGTTTTCCCAATTTATACGCCCATGAGTGGAAGTGCCCTATGCTGTCGAAGCTGAGTTTTTTCTATGTTTCAGGACACACCGTACACTTCTCCAGAGTGGCTGTTGGCAATTTACGTCATGCCCATCAGCGTAGCAAGTCTCCCGTTTCTCCATGGCCTTTCCTGCATTTCTGGTTTTGACACTTTATTCAGCATGGCCCTTTTGACCGATGGGAAGCGAGACTTCTTTGTAGCGCTGATTTGCCTTTCCAGGTTGCTTGGTTGGCCAAAAAGGGCGCATGCGTTTTTTCCTGAATATATTCAGGAAAAAACGCATGCGCCCTTTTTGGCCAAGGGCATCATTGTCGAGGTTTTGCCGCTTTTCCCGTGCTTTAAAGGCGATTCGAATCTACCTCCTGAAATCTGTTTCCTGCAATTCTGCCTTGCTTTCAAATCCTCTTCGTTGTCTTCCGTCAATATATTTGTGGACGAGAGTTATCATTTATAACTCTGCAGGTTTGTGAATTGCAGTGCCCCTGAGCTCCATTTTTCAACTCGCTTTCTTGGGAGCTGGCCGCAAAAGCGCAGGATTGCTTCAGGCCCTATTCTGGTCCCGGGCGGCAGGCTGAGCCTGTGGTTAATTCTTCTTCCTGATGGGAAAATAGAGCGACCTGTGCCTGTCCCCTCACCTAGAGCTAGTGTCTCATTGGTTCCCCCTCTTCCCGTTCATCCTCAGGACAAATTGCAACCTGTACGGAACAGGAGGTTAAAGGTGCTGATTCTCCAAGGAGGGAGATTGCTAGTAAAGCGGCTGGAATGGCGAACCCGAGCACAAGGAGATGAGAAATGAGGTGCGTTTTAGAAACCTTTCCCGATCACACGGTGTACCATCCTCTGGGATTCTCCTGCATGTTTTCGATGTAGGAAGATGCCCTTGAACCTGGAGATTTGGGACCCATGGGATGGGTACCACGCAGTATTACTCTAAAGGGTCTGCGTTTGCTCACCCAACCTCACCAAACCTCTCAGCCCCAAGAGTGTCCACCCTTATGCCTCAATCAGCTGTGGGTCTAGATATGGTCAATCCAGGTGGCATCACAGCCCTTGAACGAATTTTGTAAGAATTTCTCTCTCTTTCACTGTCTTTGTTTCACGGGTTTTTAAAAGTGATTGATTTTTATAAAGGGGTTTAGCTGCGTTTCACTGCTGTGTTTATGCCGCTTTACACCCACTTGACTCACTTACAGAGAGATATCAATACATAGGTTTTAAGATTCTTACTAGTCAGATATATTCTTGGGCGGTGAATAGGGGGTTTTGAGTCCAGATCACTGAGCAAGGAGTAGGTCTTGTCTATTACATATTGGGTTTATGGAACGGTCTCTGAGCTAATTTGAAACCCTTGTTTTATGCATCACCCCACCTCACCTTTCCCGTTAAGCAGCCATAGTGTGTTTTCTAAACGTGTGACTCTGTTCTGTTTTGTAATTCAGTGCAAGGGTAGCGGTTTTTACATTCCCTCTATAAGTGATATCTTATGATAAGTGTCTTTTTCTGTGTGACTTATTTCACTTAGAATCGTCGTACCTAAATCCACTCATCATGCTGCTACTAGCCTTATGACGTTGATTTCATGGCTGAGTGATATTCCATTGTACAAAAGGACCACAACTTCTTTATCCATTTTTCTCTTTCCTGGGATATTTAAGGTGTAACGAAGTGGAGGTTCTTGTCAACAGAGCAGCCCTAAACTTTGGGGTGCCTGTGCCTTGCTGATTTTTAGTTTTCCCAATTTATACGCCCATGAGTGGAAGTGCCCTATGCTGTCGAAGCTGAGTTTTTTCTATGTTTCAGGACACACCGTACACTTCTCCAGAGTGGCTGCTGGCAATTTACGTCACGCCCATCAGCGTAGCAAGTCTCCCGTTTCTCCATGGCCTTTCCTGCATTTCTGGTTTTGACACTTTATTCAGCATGGCCCTTTTGACCGATGGGAAGCGAGACTTCTTTGTAGCGCTGATTTGCCTTTCCAGGTTGCTTGGTTGGCCAAAAAGGGCGCATGCGTTTTTTCCTGAATATATTCAGGAAAAAACGCATGCGCCCTTTTTGGCCAAGGGCATCATTGTCGAGGTTTTGCCGCTTTTCCCGTGCTTTAAAGGTGATTCGAATCTACCTCCTGAAATCTGTTTCCTGCAATTCTGCCTTGCTTTCAAATCCTCTTCGTTGTCTTCCGTCAATATATTTGTGGACGAGAGTTATCATTTATAACTCTGCAGGTTTGTGAATTGCAGTGCCCCTGAGCTCCATTTTTCAACTCGCTTTCTTGGGAGCTGGCCGCAAAAGCGCAGGATTGCTTCAGGCCCTATTCTGGTCCCGGGCGGCAGGCTGAGCCTGTGGTTAATTCTTCTTCCTGATGGGAAAATAGAGCGACCTGTGCCTGTCCCCTCACCTAGAGCTAGTGTCTCATTGGTTCCCCCTCTTCCCGTTCATCCTCAGGACAAATTGCAACCTGTACGGAACAGGAGGTTAAAGGTGCTGATTCTCCAAGGAGGGAGATTGCTAGTAAAGCGGCTGGAATGGCGAACCCGAGCACAAGGAGATGAGAAATGAGGTGCGTTTTAGAAACCTTTCCCGATCACACGGTGTACCATCCTCTGGGATTCTCCTGCATGTTTTCGATGTAGGAAGATGCCCTTGAACCTGGAGATTTGGGACCCATGGGATGGGTACCACGCAGTATTACTCTAAAGGGTCTGCGTTTGCTCACCCAACCTCACCAAACCTCTCAGCCCCAAGAGTGTCCACCCTTATGCCTCAATCAGCTGTGGGTCTAGATATGGTCAATCCAGGTGGCATCACAGCCCTTGAACGAATTTTGTAAGAATTTCTCTCTCTTTCACTGTCTTTGTTTCACGGGTTTTTAAAAGTGATTGATTTTTATAAAGGGGTTTAGCTGCGTTTCACTGCTGTGTTTATGCCGCTTTACACCCACTTGACTCACTTACAGAGAGATATCAATACATAGGTTTTAAGATTCTTACTAGTCAGATATATTCTTGGGCGGTGAATAGGGGGTTTTGAGTCCAGATCACTGAGCAAGGAGTAGGTCTTGTCTATTACATATTGGGTTTATGGAACGGTCTCTGAGCTAATTTGAAACCCTTGTTTTATGCATCACCCCACCTCACCTTTCCCGTTAAGCAGCCATAGTGTGTTTTCTAAACGTGTGACTCTGTTCTGTTTTGTAATTCAGTGCAAGGGTAGCGGTTTTTACATTCCCTCTATAAGTGATATCTTATGATAAGTGTCTTTTTCTGTGTGACTTATTTCACTTAGAATCGTCGTACCTAAATCCACTCATCATGCTGCTACTAGCCTTATGACGTTGATTTCATGGCTGAGTGATATTCCATTGTACAAAAGGACCACAACTTCTTTATCCATTTTTCTCTTTCCTGGGATATTTAAGGTGTAACGAAGTGGAGGTTCTTGTCAACAGAGCAGCCCTAAACTTTGGGGTGCCTGTGCCTTGCTGATTTTTAGTTTTCCCAATTTATACGCCCATGAGTGGAAGTGCCCTATGCTGTCGAAGCTGAGTTTTTTCTATGTTTCAGGACACACCGTACACTTCTCCAGAGTGGCTGTTGGCAATTTACGTCACGCCCATCAGCGTAGCAAGTCTCCCGTTTCTCCATGGCCTTTCCTGCATTTCTGGTTTTGACACTTTATTCAGCATGGCCCTTTTGACCGATGGGAAGCGAGACTTCTTTGTAGCGCTGATTTGCCTTTCCAGGTTGCTTGGTTGGCCAAAAAGGGCGCATGCGTTTTTTCCTGAATATATTCAGGAAAAAACGCATGCGCCCTTTTTGGCCAAGGGCATCATTGTCGAGGTTTTGCCGCTTTTCCCGTGCTTTAAAGGCGATTCGAATCTACCTCCTGAAATCTGTTTCCTGCAATTCTGCCTTGCTTTCAAATCCTCTTCGTTGTCTTCCGTCAATATATTTGTGGACGAGAGTTATCATTTATAACTCTGCAGGTTTGTGAATTGCAGTGCCCCTGAGCTCCATTTTTCAACTCGCTTTCTTGGGAGCTGGCCGCAAAAGCGCAGGATTGCTTCAGGCCCTATTCTGGTCCCGGGCGGCAGGCTGAGCCTGTGGTTAATTCTTCTTCCTGATGGGAAAATAGAGCGACCTGTGCCTGTCCCCTCACCTAGAGCTAGTGTCTCATTGGTTCCCCCTCTTCCCGTTCATCCTCAGGACAAATTGCAACCTGTACGGAACAGGAGGTTAAAGGTGCTGATTCTCCAAGGAGGGAGATTGCTAGTAAAGCGGCTGGAATGGCGAACCCGAGCACAAGGAGATGAGAAATGAGGTGCGTTTTAGAAACCTTTCCCGATCACACGGTGTACCATCCTCTGGGATTCTCCTGCATGTTTTCGATGTAGGAAGATGCCCTTGAACCTGGAGATTTGGGACCCATGGGATGGGTACCACGCAGTATTACTCTAAAGGGTCTGCGTTTGCTCACCCAACCTCACCAAACCTCTCAGCCCCAAGAGTGTCCACCCTTATGCCTCAATCAGCTGTGGGTCTAGATATGGTCAATCCAGGTGGCATCACAGCCCTTGAACGAATTTTGTAAGAATTTCTCTCTCTTTCACTGTCTTTGTTTCACGGGTTTTTAAAAGTGATTGATTTTTATAAAGGGGTTTAGCTGCGTTTCACTGCTGTGTTTATGCCGCTTTACACCCACTTGACTCACTTACAGAGAGATATCAATACATAGGTTTTAAGATTCTTACTAGTCAGATATATTCTTGGGCGGTGAATAGGGGGTTTTGAGTCCAGATCACTGAGCAAGGAGTAGGTCTTGTCTATTACATATTGGGTTTATGGAACGGTCTCTGAGCTAATTTGAAACCCTTGTTTTATGCATCACCCCACCTCACCTTTCCCGTTAAGCAGCCATAGTGTGTTTTCTAAACGTGTGACTCTGTTCTGTTTTGTAATTCAGTGCAAGGGTAGCGGTTTTTACATTCCCTCTATAAGTGATATCTTATGATAAGTGTCTTTTTCTGTGTGACTTATTTCACTTAGAATCGTCGTACCTAAATCCACTCATCATGCTGCTACTAGCCTTATGACGTTGATTTCATGGCTGAGTGATATTCCATTGTACAAAAGGACCACAACTTCTTTATCCATTTTTCTCTTTCCTGGGATATTTAAGGTGTAACGAAGTGGAGGTTCTTGTCAACAGAGCAGCCCTAAACTTTGGGGTGCCTGTGCCTTGCTGATTTTTAGTTTTCCCAATTTATACGCCCATGAGTGGAAGTGCCCTATGCTGTCGAAGCTGAGTTTTTTCTATGTTTCAGGACACACCGTACACTTCTCCAGAGTGGCTGTTGGCAATTTACGTCACGCCCATCAGCGTAGCAAGTCTCCCGTTTCTCCATGGCCTTTCCTGCATTTCTGGTTTTGACACTTTATTCAGCATGGCCCTTTTGACCGATGGGAAGCGAGACTTCTTTGTAGCGCTGATTTGCCTTTCCAGGTTGCTTGGTTGGCCAAAAAGGGCGCATGCGTTTTTTCCTGAATATATTCAGGAAAAAACGCATGCGCCCTTTTTGGCCAAGGGCATCATTGTCGAGGTTTTGCCGCTTTTCCCGTGCTTTAAAGGCGATTCGAATCTACCTCCTGAAATCTGTTTCCTGCAATTCTGCCTTGCTTTCAAATCCTCTTCGTTGTCTTCCGTCAATATATTTGTGGACGAGAGTTATCATTTATAACTCTGCAGGTTTGTGAATTGCAGTGCCCCTGAGCTCCATTTTTCAACTCGCTTTCTTGGGAGCTGGCCGCAAAAGCGCAGGATTGCTTCAGGCCCTATTCTGGTCCCGGGCGGCAGGCTGAGCCTGTGGTTAATTCTTCTTCCTGATGGGAAAATAGAGCGACCTGTGCCTGTCCCCTCACCTAGAGCTAGTGTCTCATTGGTTCCCCCTCTTCCCGTTCATCCTCAGGACAAATTGCAACCTGTACGGAACAGGAGGTTAAAGGTGCTGATTCTCCAAGGAGGGAGATTGCTAGTAAAGCGGCTGGAATGGCGAACCCGAGCACAAGGAGATGAGAAATGAGGTGCGTTTTAGAAACCTTTCCCGATCACACGGTGTACCATCCTCTGGGATTCTCCTGCATGTTTTCGATGTAGGAAGATGCCCTTGAACCTGGAGATTTGGGACCCATGGGATGGGTACCACGCAGTATTACTCTAAAGGGTCTGCGTTTGCTCACCCAACCTCACCAAACCTCTCAGCCCCAAGAGTGTCCACCCTTATGCCTCAATCAGCTGTGGGTCTAGATATGGTCAATCCAGGTGGCATCACAGCCCTTGAACGAATTTTGTAAGAATTTCTCTCTCTTTCACTGTCTTTGTTTCACGGGTTTTTAAAAGTGATTGATTTTTATAAAGGGGTTTAGCTGCGTTTCACTGCTGTGTTTATGCCGCTTTACACCCACTTGACTCACTTACAGAGAGATATCAATACATAGGTTTTAAGATTCTTACTAGTCAGATATATTCTTGGGCGGTGAATAGGGGGTTTTGAGTCCAGATCACTGAGCAAGGAGTAGGTCTTGTCTATTACATATTGGGTTTATGGAACGGTCTCTGAGCTAATTTGAAACCCTTGTTTTATGCATCACCCCACCTCACCTTTCCCGTTAAGCAGCCATAGTGTGTTTTCTAAACGTGTGACTCTGTTCTGTTTTGTAATTCAGTGCAAGGGTAGCGGTTTTTACATTCCCTCTATAAGTGATATCTTATGATAAGTGTCTTTTTCTGTGTGACTTATTTCACTTAGAATCGTCGTACCTAAATCCACTCATCATGCTGCTACTAGCCTTATGACGTTGATTTCATGGCTGAGTGATATTCCATTGTACAAAAGGACCACAACTTCTTTATCCATTTTTCTCTTTCCTGGGATATTTAAGGTGTAACGAAGTGGAGGTTCTTGTCAACAGAGCAGCCCTAAACTTTGGGGCGCCTGTGCCTTGCTGATTTTTAGTTTTCCCAATTTATACGCCCATGAGTGGAAGTGCCCTATGCTGTCGAAGCTGAGTTTTTTCTATGTTTCAGGACACACCGTACACTTCTCCAGAGTGGCTGTTGGCAATTTACGTCACGCCCATCAGCGTAGCAAGTCTCCCGTTTCTCCATGGCCTTTCCTGCATTTCTGGTTTTGACACTTTATTCAGCATGGCCCTTTTGACCGATGGGAAGCGAGACTTCTTTGTAGCGCTGATTTGCCTTTCCAGGTTGCTTGGTTGGCCAAAAAGGGCGCATGCGTTTTTTCCTGAATATATTCAGGAAAAAACGCATGCGCCCTTTTTGGCCAAGGGCATCATTGTCGAGGTTTTGCCGCTTTTCCCGTGCTTTAAAGGCGATTCGAATCTACCTCCTGAAATCTGTTTCCTGCAATTCTGCCTTGCTTTCAAATCCTCTTCGTTGTCTTCCGTCAATATATTTGTGGACGAGAGTTATCATTTATAACTCTGCAGGTTTGTGAATTGCAGTGCCCCTGAGCTCCATTTTTCAACTCGCTTTCTTGGGAGCTGGCCGCAAAAGCGCAGGATTGCTTCAGGCCCTATTCTGGTCCCGGGCGGCAGGCTGAGCCTGTGGTTAATTCTTCTTCCTGATGGGAAAATAGAGTGACCTGTGCCTGTCCCCTCACCTAGAGCTAGTGTCTCATTGGTTCCCCCTCTTCCCGTTCATCCTCAGGACAAATTGCAACCTGTACGGAACAGGAGGTTAAAGGTGCTGATTCTCCAAGGAGGGAGATTGCTAGTAAAGCGGCTGGAATGGCGAACCCGAGCACAAGGAGATGAGAAATGAGGTGCGTTTTAGAAACCTTTCCCGATCACACGGTGTACCATCCTCTGGGATTCTCCTGCATGTTTTCGATGTAGGAAGATGCCCTTGAACCTGGAGATTTGGGACCCATGGGATGGGTACCACGCAGTATTACTCTAAAGGGTCTGCGTTTGCTCACCCAACCTCACCAAACCTCTCAGCCCCAAGAGTGTCCACCCTTATGCCTCAATCAGCTGTGGGTCTAGATATGGTCAATCCAGGTGGCATCACAGCCCTTGAACGAATTTTGTAAGAATTTCTCTCTCTTTCACTGTCTTTGTTTCACGGGTTTTTAAAAGTGATTGATTTTTATAAAGGGGTTTAGCTGCGTTTCACTGCTGTGTTTATGCCGCTTTACACCCACTTGACTCACTTACAGAGAGATATCAATACATAGGTTTTAAGATTCTTACTAGTCAGATATATTCTTGGGCGGTGAATAGGGGGTTTTGAGTCCAGATCACTGAGCAAGGAGTAGGTCTTGTCTATTACATATTGGGTTTATGGAACGGTCTCTGAGCTAATTTGAAACCCTTGTTTTATGCATCACCCCACCTCACCTTTCCCGTTAAGCAGCCATAGTGTGTTTTCTAAACGTGTGACTCTGTTCTGTTTTGTAATTCAGTGCAAGGGTAGCGGTTTTTACATTCCCTCTATAAGTGATATCTTATGATAAGTGTCTTTTTCTGTGTGACTTATTTCACTTAGAATCGTCGTACCTAAATCCACTCATCATGCTGCTACTAGCCTTATGACGTTGATTTCATGGCTGAGTGATATTCCATTGTACAAAAGGACCACAACTTCTTTATCCATTTTTCTCTTTCCTGGGATATTTAAGGTGTAACGAAGTGGAGGTTCTTGTCAACAGAGCAGCCCTAAACTTTGGGGCGCCTGTGCCTTGCTGATTTTTAGTTTTCCCAATTTATACGCCCATGAGTGGAAGTGCCCTATGCTGTCGAAGCTGAGTTTTTTCTATGTTTCAGGACACACCGTACACTTCTCCAGAGTGGCTGTTGGCAATTTACGTCACGCCCATCAGCGTAGCAAGTCTCCCGTTTCTCCATGGCCTTTCCTGCATTTCTGGTTTTGACACTTTATTCAGCATGGCCCTTTTGACCGATGGGAAGCGAGACTTCTTTGTAGCGCTGATTTGCCTTTCCAGGTTGCTTGGTTGGCCAAAAAGGGCGCATGCGTTTTTTCCTGAATATATTCAGGAAAAAACGCATGCGCCCTTTTTGGCCAAGGGCATCATTGTCGAGGTTTTGCCGCTTTTCCCGTGCTTTAAAGGCGATTCGAATCTACCTCCTGAAATCTGTTTCCTGCAATTCTGCCTTGCTTTCAAATCCTCTTCGTTGTCTTCCGTCAATATATTTGTGGACGAGAGTTATCATTTATAACTCTGCAGGTTTGTGAATTGCAGTGCCCCTGAGCTCCATTTTTCAACTCGCTTTCTTGGGAGCTGGCCGCAAAAGCGCAGGATTGCTTCAGGCCCTATTCTGGTCCCGGGCGGCAGGCTGAGCCTGTGGTTAATTCTTCTTCCTGATGGGAAAATAGAGTGATCTGTGCCTGTCCCCTCACCTAGAGCTAGTGTCTCATTGGTTCCCCCTCTTCCCGTTCATCCTCAGGACAAATTGCAACCTGTACGGAACAGGAGGTTAAAGGTGCTGATTCTCCAAGGAGGGAGATTGCTAGTAAAGCGGCTGGAATGGCGAACCCGAGCACAAGGAGATGAGAAATGAGGTGCGTTTTAGAAACCTTTCCCGATCACACGGTGTACCATCCTCTGGGATTCTCCTGCATGTTTTCGATGTAGGAAGATGCCCTTGAACCTGGAGATTTGGGACCCATGGGATGGGTACCACGCAGTATTACTCTAAAGGGTCTGCGTTTGCTCACCCAACCTCACCAAACCTCTCAGCCCCAAGAGTGTCCACCCTTATGCCTCAATCAGCTGTGGGTCTAGATATGGTCAATCCAGGTGGCATCACAGCCCTTGAACGAATTTTGTAAGAATTTCTCTCTCTTTCACTGTCTTTGTTTCACGGGTTTTTAAAAGTGATTGATTTTTATAAAGGGGTTTAGCTGCTTTTCACTGCTGTGTTTATGCCGCTTTACACCCACTTGACTCACTTACAGAGAGATATCAATACATAGGTTTTAAGATTCTTACTAGTCAGATATATTCTTGGGCGGTGAATAGGGGGTTTTGAGTCCAGATCACTGAGCAAGGAGTAGGTCTTGTCTATTACATATTGGGTTTATGGAACGGTCTCTGAGCTAATTTGAAACCCTTGTTTTATGCATCACCCCACCTCACCTTTCCCGTTAAGCAGCCATAGTGTGTTTTCTAAACGTGTGACTCTGTTCTGTTTTGTAATTCAGTGCAAGGGTAGCGGTTTTTACATTCCCTCTATAAGTGATATCTTATGATAAGTGTCTTTTTCTGTGTGACTTATTTCACTTAGAATCGTCGTACCTAAATCCACTCATCATGCTGCTACTAGCCTTATGACGTTGATTTCATGGCTGAGTGATATTCCATTGTACAAAAGGACCACAACTTCTTTATCCATTTTTCTCTTTCCTGGGATATTTAAGGTGTAACGAAGTGGAGGTTCTTGTCAACAGAGCAGCCCTAAACTTTGGGGTGCCTGTGCCTTGCTGATTTTTAGTTTTCCCAATTTATACGCCCATGAGTGGAAGTGCCCTATGCTGTCGAAGCTGAGTTTTTTCTATGTTTCAGGACACACCGTACACTTCTCCAGAGTGGCTGTTGGCAATTTACGTCACGCCCATCAGCGTAGCAAGTCTCCCGTTTCTCCATGGCCTTTCCTGCATTTCTGGTTTTGACACTTTATTCAGCATGGCCCTTTTGACCGATGGGAAGCGAGACTTCTTTGTAGCGCTGATTTGCCTTTCCAGGTTGCTTGGTTGGCCAAAAAGGGCGCATGCGTTTTTTCCTGAATATATTCAGGAAAAAACGCATGCGCCCTTTTTGGCCAAGGGCATCATTGTCGAGGTTTTGCCGCTTTTCCCGTGCTTTAAAGGCGATTCGAATCTACCTCCTGAAATCTGTTTCCTGCAATTCTGCCTTGCTTTCAAATCCTCTTCGTTGTCTTCCGTCAATATATTTGTGGACGAGAGTTATCATTTATAACTCTGCAGGTTTGTGAATTGCAGTGCCCCTGAGCTCCATTTTTCAACTCGCTTTCTTGGGAGCTGGCCGCAAAAGCGCAGGATTGCTTCAGGCCCTATTCTGGTCCCGGGCGGCAGGCTGAGCCTGTGGTTAATTCTTCTTCCTGATGGGAAAATAGAGCGACCTGTGCCTGTCCCCTCACCTAGAGCTAGTGTCTCATTGGTTCCCCCTCTTCCCGTTCATCCTCAGGACAAATTGCAACCTGTACGGAACAGGAGGTTAAACGTGCTGATTCTCCAAGGAGGGAGATTGCTAGTAAAGCGGCTGGAATGGCGAACCCGAGCACAAGGAGATGAGAAATGAGGTGCGTTTTAGAAACCTTTCCCGATCACACGGTGTACCATCCTCTGGGATTCTCCTGCATGTTTTCGATGTAGGAAGATGCCCTTGAACCTGGAGATTTGGGACCCATGGGATGGGTACCACGCAGTATTACTCTAAAGGGTCTGCGTTTGCTCACCCAACCTCACCAAACCTCTCAGCCCCAAGAGTGTCCACCCTTATGCCTCAATCAGCTGTGGGTCTAGATATGGTCAATCCAGGTGGCATCACAGCCCTTGAACGAATTTTGTAAGAATTTCTCTCTCTTTCACTGTCTTTGTTTCACGGGTTTTTAAAAGTGATTGATTTTTATAAAGGGGTTTAGCTGCTTTTCACTGCTGTGTTTATGCCGCTTTACACCCACTTGACTCACTTACAGAGAGATATCAATACATAGGTTTTAAGATTCTTACTAGTCAGATATATTCTTGGGCGGTGAATAGGGGGTTTTGAGTCCAGATCACTGAGCAAGGAGTAGGTCTTGTCTATTACATATTGGGTTTATGGAACGGTCTCTGAGCTAATTTGAAACCCTTGTTTTATGCATCACCCCACCTCACCTTTCCCGTTAAGCAGCCATAGTGTGTTTTCTAAACGTGTGACTCTGTTCTGTTTTGTAATTCAGTGCAAGGGTAGCGGTTTTTACATTCCCTCTATAAGTGATATCTTATGATAAGTGTCTTTTTCTGTGTGACTTATTTCACTTAGAATCGTCGTACCTAAATCCACTCATCATGCTGCTACTAGCCTTATGACGTTGATTTCATGGCTGAGTGATATTCCATTGTACAAAAGGACCACAACTTCTTTATCCATTTTTCTCTTTCCTGGGATATTTAAGGTGTAACGAAGTGGAGGTTCTTGTCAACAGAGCAGCCCTAAACTTTGGGGTGCCTGTGCCTTGCTGATTTTTAGTTTTCCCAATTTATACGCCCATGAGTGGAAGTGCCCTATGCTGTCGAAGCTGAGTTTTTTCTATGTTTCAGGACACACCGTACACTTCTCCAGAGTGGCTGTTGGCAATTTACGTCACGCCCATCAGCGTAGCAAGTCTCCCGTTTCTCCATGGCCTTTCCTGCATTTCTGGTTTTGACACTTTATTCAGCATGGCCCTTTTGACCGATGGGAAGCGAGACTTCTTTGTAGCGCTGATTTGCCTTTCCAGGTTGCTTGGTTGGCCAAAAAGGGCGCATGCGTTTTTTCCTGAATATATTCAGGAAAAAACGCATGCGCCCTTTTTGGCCAAGGGCATCATTGTCGAGGTTTTGCCGCTTTTCCCGTGCTTTAAAGGCGATTCGAATCTACCTCCTGAAATCTGTTTCCTGCAATTCTGCCTTGCTTTCAAATCCTCTTCGTTGTCTTCCGTCAATATATTTGTGGACGAGAGTTATCATTTATAACTCTGCAGGTTTGTGAATTGCAGTGCCCCTGAGCTCCATTTTTCAACTCGCTTTCTTGGGAGCTGGCCGCAAAAGCGCAGGATTGCTTCAGGCCCTATTCTGGTCCCGGGCGGCAGGCTGAGCCTGTGGTTAATTCTTCTTCCTGATGGGAAAATAGAGCGACCTGTGCCTGTCCCCTCACCTAGAGCTAGTGTCTCATTGGTTCCCCCTCTTCCCGTTCATCCTCAGGACAAATTGCAACCTGTACGGAACAGGAGGTTAAAGGTGCTGATTCTCCAAGGAGGGAGATTGCTAGTAAAGCGGCTGGAATGGCGAACCCGAGCACAAGGAGATGAGAAATGAGGTGCGTTTTAGAAACCTTTCCCGATCACACGGTGTACCATCCTCTGGGATTCTCCTGCATGTTTTCGATGTAGGAAGATGCCCTTGAACCTGGAGATTTGGGACCCATGGGATGGGTACCACGCAGTATTACTCTAAAGGGTCTGCGTTTGCTCACCCAACCTCACCAAACCTCTCAGCCCCAAGAGTGTCCACCCTTATGCCTCAATCAGCTGTGGGTCTAGATATGGTCAATCCAGGTGGCATCACAGCCCTTGAACGAATTTTGTAAGAATTTCTCTCTCTTTCACTGTCTTTGTTTCACGGGTTTTTAAAAGTGATTGATTTTTATAAAGGGGTTTAGCTGCTTTTCACTGCTGTGTTTATGCCGCTTTACACCCACTTGACTCACTTACAGAGAGATATCAATACATAGGTTTTAAGATTCTTACTAGTCAGATATATTCTTGGGCGGTGAATAGGGGGTTTTGAGTCCAGATCACTGAGCAAGGAGTAGGTCTTGTCTATTACATATTGGGTTTATGGAACGGTCTCTGAGCTAATTTGAAACCCTTGTTTTATGCATCACCCCACCTCACCTTTCCCGTTAAGCAGCCATAGTGTGTTTTCTAAACGTGTGACTCTGTTCTGTTTTGTAATTCAGTGCAAGGGTAGCGGTTTTTACATTCCCTCTATAAGTGATATCTTATGATAAGTGTCTTTTTCTGTGTGACTTATTTCACTTAGAATCGTCGTACCTAAATCCACTCATCATGCTGCTACTAGCCTTATGACGTTGATTTCATGGCTGAGTGATATTCCATTGTACAAAAGGACCACAACTTCTTTATCCATTTTTCTCTTTCCTGGGATATTTAAGGTGTAACGAAGTGGAGGTTCTTGTCAACAGAGCAGCCCTAAACTTTGGGGTGCCTGTGCCTTGCTGATTTTTAGTTTTCCCAATTTATACGCCCATGAGTGGAAGTGCCCTATGCTGTCGAAGCTGAGTTTTTTCTATGTTTCAGGACACACCGTACACTTCTCCAGAGTGGCTGTTGGCAATTTACGTCACGCCCATCAGCGTAGCAAGTCTCCCGTTTCTCCATGGCCTTTCCTGCATTTCTGGTTTTGACACTTTATTCAGCATGGCCCTTTTGACCGATGGGAAGCGAGACTTCTTTGTAGCGCTGATTTGCCTTTCCAGGTTGCTTGGTTGGCCAAAAAGGGCGCATGCGTTTTTTCCTGAATATATTCAGGAAAAAACGCATGCGCCCTTTTTGGCCAAGGGCATCATTGTCGAGGTTTTGCCGCTTTTCCCGTGCTTTAAAGGCGATTCGAATCTACCTCCTGAAATCTGTTTCCTGCAATTCTGCCTTGCTTTCAAATCCTCTTCGTTGTCTTCCGTCAATATATTTGTGGACGAGAGTTATCATTTATAACTCTGCAGGTTTGTGAATTGCAGTGCCCCTGAGCTCCATTTTTCAACTCGCTTTCTTGGGAGCTGGCCGCAAAAGCGCAGGATTGCTTCAGGCCCTATTCTGGTCCCGGGCGGCAGGCTGAGCCTGTGGTTAATTCTTCTTCCTGATGGGAAAATAGAGCGACCTGTGCCTGTCCCCTCACCTAGAGCTAGTGTCTCATTGGTTCCCCCTCTTCCCGTTCATCCTCAGGACAAATTGCAACCTGTACGGAACAGGAGGTTAAACGTGCTGATTCTCCAAGGAGGGAGATTGCTAGTAAAGCGGCTGGAATGGCGAACCCGAGCACAAGGAGATGAGAAATGAGGTGCGTTTTAGAAACCTTTCCCGATCACACGGTGTACCATCCTCTGGGATTCTCCTGCATGTTTTCGATGTAGGAAGATGCCCTTGAACCTGGAGATTTGGGACCCATGGGATGGGTACCACGCAGTATTACTCTAAAGGGTCTGCGTTTGCTCACCCAACCTCACCAAACCTCTCAGCCCCAAGAGTGTCCACCCTTATGCCTCAATCAGCTGTGGGTCTAGATATGGTCAATCCAGGTGGCATCACAGCCCTTGAACGAATTTTGTAAGAATTTCTCTCTCTTTCACTGTCTTTGTTTCACGGGTTTTTAAAAGTGATTGATTTTTATAAAGGGGTTTAGCTGCTTTTCACTGCTGTGTTTATGCCGCTTTACACCCACTTGACTCACTTACAGAGAGATATCAATGCATAGGTTTTAAGATTCTTACTAGTCAGATATATTCTTGGGCGGTGAATAGGGGGTTTTGAGTCCAGATCACTGAGCAAGGAGTAGGTCTTGTCTATTACATATTGGGTTTATGGAACGGTCTCTGAGCTAATTTGAAACCCTTGTTTTATGCATCACCCCACCTCACCTTTCCCGTTAAGCAGCCATAGTGTGTTTTCTAAACGTGTGACTCTGTTCTGTTTTGTAATTCAGTGCAAGGGTAGCGGTTTTTACATTCCCTCTATAAGTGATATCTTATGATAAGTGTCTTTTTCTGTGTGACTTATTTCACTTAGAATCGTCGTACCTAAATCCACTCATCATGCTGCTACTAGCCTTATGACGTTGATTTCATGGCTGAGTGATATTCCATTGTACAAAAGGACCACAACTTCTTTATCCATTTTTCTCTTTCCTGGGATATTTAAGGTGTAACGAAGTGGAGGTTCTTGTCAACAGAGCAGCCCTAAACTTTGGGGTGCCTGTGCCTTGCTGATTTTTAGTTTTCCCAATTTATACGCCCATGAGTGGAAGTGCCCTATGCTGTCGAAGCTGAGTTTTTTCTATGTTTCAGGACACACCGTACACTTCTCCAGAGTGGCTGTTGGCAATTTACGTCACGCCCATCAGCGTAGCAAGTCTCCCGTTTCTCCATGGCCTTTCCTGCATTTCTGGTTTTGACACTTTATTCAGCATGGCCCTTTTGACCGATGGGAAGCGAGACTTCTTTGTAGCGCTGATTTGCCTTTCCAGGTTGCTTGGTTGGCCAAAAAGGGCGCATGCGTTTTTTCCTGAATATATTCAGGAAAAAACGCATGCGCCCTTTTTGGCCAAGGGCATCATTGTCGAGGTTTTGCCGCTTTTCCCGTGCTTTAAAGGCGATTCGAATCTACCTCCTGAAATCTGTTTCCTGCAATTCTGCCTTGCTTTCAAATCCTCTACGTTGTCTTCCGTCAATATATTTGTGGACGAGAGTTATCATTTATAACTCTGCAGGTTTGTGAATTGCAGTGCCCCTGAGCTCCATTTTTCAACTCGCTTTCTTGGGAGCTGGCCGCAAAAGCGCAGGATTGCTTCAGGCCCTATTCTGGTCCCGGGCGGCAGGCTGAGCCTGTGGTTAATTCTTCTTCCTGATGGGAAAATAGAGCGACCTGTGCCTGTCCCCTCACCTAGAGCTAGTGTCTCATTGGTTCCCCCTCTTCCCGTTCATCCTCAGGACAAATTGCAACCTGTACGGAACAGGAGGTTAAAGGTGCTGATTCTCCAAGGAGGGAGATTGCTAGTAAAGCGGCTGGAATGGCGAACCCGAGCACAAGGAGATGAGAAATGAGGTGCGTTTTAGAAACCTTTCCCGATCACACAGTGTACCATCCTCTGGGATTCTCCTGCATGTTTTCGATGTAGGAAGATGCCCTTGAACCTGGAGATTTGGGACCCATGGGATGGGTACCACGCAGTATTACTCTAAAGGGTCTGCGTTTCCTCACCCAACCTCACCAAACCTCTCAGCCCCAAGAGTGTCCACCCTTATGCCTCAATCAGCTGTGGGTCTAGATATGGTCAATCCAGGTGGCATCACAGCCCTTGAACGAATTTTGTAAGAATTTCTCTCTCTTTCACTGTCTTTGTTTCACGGGTTTTTAAAAGTGATTGATTTTTATAAAGGGGTTTAGCTGCTTTTCACTGCTGTGTTTATGCCGCTTTACACCCACTTGACTCACTTACAGAGAGATATCAATACATAGGTTTTAAGATTCTTACTAGTCAGATATATTCTTGGGCGGTGAATAGGGGGTTTTGAGTCCAGATCACTGAGCAAGGAGTAGGTCTTGTCTATTACATATTGGGTTTATGGAACGGTCTCTGAGCTAATTTGAAACCCTTGTTTTATGCATCACCCCACCTCACCTTTCCCGTTAAGCAGCCATAGTGTGTTTTCTAAACGTGTGACTCTGTTCTGTTTTGTAATTCAGTGCAAGGGTAGCGGTTTTTACATTCCCTCTATAAGTGATATCTTATGATAAGTGTCTTTTTCTGTGTGACTTATTTCACTTAGAATCGTCGTACCTAAATCCACTCATCATGCTGCTACTAGCCTTATGACGTTGATTTCATGGCTGAGTGATATTCCATTGTACAAAAGGACCACAACTTCTTTATCCATTTTTCTCTTTCCTGGGATATTTAAGGTGTAACGAAGTGGAGGTTCTTGTCAACAGAGCAGCCCTAAACTTTGGGGTGCCTGTGCCTTGCTGATTTTTAGTTTTCCCAATTTATACGCCCATGAGTGGAAGTGCCCTATGCTGTCGAAGCTGAGTTTTTTCTATGTTTCAGGACACACCGTACACTTCTCCAGAGTGGCTGTTGGCAATTTACGTCACGCCCATCAGCGTAGCAAGTCTCCCGTTTCTCCATGGCCTTTCCTGCATTTCTGGTTTTGACACTTTATTCAGCATGGCCCTTTTGACCGATGGGAAGCGAGACTTCTTTGTAGCGCTGATTTGCCTTTCCAGGTTGCTTGGTTGGCCAAAAAGGGCGCATGCGTTTTTTCCTGAATATATTCAGGAAAAAACGCATGCGCCCTTTTTGGCCAAGGGCATCATTGTCGAGGTTTTGCCGCTTTTCCCGTGCTTTAAAGGCGATTCGAATCTACCTCCTGAAATCTGTTTCCTGCAATTCTGCCTTGCTTTCAAATCCTCTTCGTTGTCTTCCGTCAATATATTTGTGGACGAGAGTTATCATTTATAACTCTGCAGGTTTGTGAATTGCAGTGCCCCTGAGCTCCATTTTTCAACTCGCTTTCTTGGGAGCTGGCCGCAAAAGCGCAGGATTGCTTCAGGCCCTATTCTGGTCCCGGGCGGCAGGCTGAGCCTGTGGTTAATTCTTCTTCCTGATGGGAAAATAGAGCGACCTGTGCCTGTCCCCTCACCTAGAGCTAGTGTCTCATTGGTTCCCCCTCTTCCCGTTCATCCTCAGGACAAATTGCAACCTGTACGGAACAGGAGGTTAAAGGTGCTGATTCTCCAAGGAGGGAGATTGCTAGTAAAGCGGCTGGAATGGCGAACCCGAGCACAAGGAGATGAGAAATGAGGTGCGTTTTAGAAACCTTTCCCGATCACACGGTGTACCATCCTCTGGGATTCTCCTGCATGTTTTCGATGTAGGAAGATGCCCTTGAACCTGGAGATTTGGGACCCATGGGATGGGTACCACGCAGTATTACTCTAAAGGGTCTGCGTTTGCTCACCCAACCTCACCAAACCTCTCAGCCCCAAGAGTGTCCACCCTTATGCCTCAATCAGCTGTGGGTCTAGATATGGTCAATCCAGGTGGCATCACAGCCCTTGAACGAATTTTGTAAGAATTTCTCTCTCTTTCACTGTCTTTGTTTCACGGGTTTTTAAAAGTGATTGATTTTTATAAAGGGGTTTAGCTGCTTTTCACTGCTGTGTTTATGCCGCTTTACACCCACTTGACTCACTTACAGAGAGATATCAATACATAGGTTTTAAGATTCTTACTAGTCAGATATATTCTTGGGCGGTGAATAGGGGGTTTTGAGTCCAGATCACTGAGCAAGGAGTAGGTCTTGTCTATTACATATTGGGTTTATGGAACGGTCTCTGAGCTAATTTGAAACCCTTGTTTTATGCATCACCCCACCTCACCTTTCCCGTTAAGCAGCCATAGTGTGTTTTCTAAACGTGTGACTCTGTTCTGTTTTGTAATTCAGTGCAAGGGTAGCGGTTTTTACATTCCCTCTATAAGTGATATCTTATGATAAGTGTCTTTTTCTGTGTGACTTATTTCACTTAGAATCGTCGTACCTAAATCCACTCATCATGCTGCTACTAGCCTTATGACGTTGATTTCATGGCTGAGTGATATTCCATTGTACAAAAGGACCACAACTTCTTTATCCATTTTTCTCTTTCCTGGGATATTTAAGGTGTAACGAAGTGGAGGTTCTTGTCAACAGAGCAGCCCTAAACTTTGGGGTGCCTGTGCCTTGCTGATTTTTAGTTTTCCCAATTTATACGCCCATGAGTGGAAGTGCCCTATGCTGTCGAAGCTGAGTTTTTTCTATGTTTCAGGACACACCGTACACTTCTCCAGAGTGGCTGTTGGCAATTTACGTCACGCCCATCAGCGTAGCAAGTCTCCCGTTTCTCCATGGCCTTTCCTGCATTTCTGGTTTTGACACTTTATTCAGCATGGCCCTTTTGACCGATGGGAAGCGAGACTTCTTTGTAGCGCTGATTTGCCTTTCCAGGTTGCTTGGTTGGCCAAAAAGGGCGCATGCGTTTTTTCCTGAATATATTCAGGAAAAAACGCATGCGCCCTTTTTGGCCAAGGGCATCATTGTCGAGGTTTTGCCGCTTTTCCCGTGCTTTAAAGGCGATTCGAATCTACCTCCTGAAATCTGTTTCCTGCAATTCTGCCTTGCTTTCAAATCCTCTTCGTTGTCTTCCGTCAATATATTTGTGGACGAGAGTTATCATTTATAACTCTGCAGGTTTGTGAATTGCAGTGCCCCTGAGCTCCATTTTTCAACTCGCTTTCTTGGGAGCTGGCCGCAAAAGCGCAGGATTGCTTCAGGCCCTATTCTGGTCCCGGGCGGCAGGCTGAGCCTGTGGTTAATTCTTCTTCCTGATGGGAAAATAGAGCGACCTGTGCCTGTCCCCTCACCTAGAGCTAGTGTCTCATTGGTTCCCCCTCTTCCCGTTCATCCTCAGGACAAATTGCAACCTGTACGGAACAGGAGGTTAAAGGTGCTGATTCTCCAAGGAGGGAGATTGCTAGTAAAGCGGCTGGAATGGCGAACCCGAGCACAAGGAGATGAGAAATGAGGTGCGTTTTAGAAACCTTTCCCGATCACACGGTGTACCATCCTCTGGGATTCTCCTGCATGTTTTCGATGTAGGAAGATGCCCTTGAACCTGGAGATTTGGGACCCATGGGATGGGTACCACGCAGTATTACTCTAAAGGGTCTGCGTTTGCTCACCCAACCTCACCAAACCTCTCAGCCCCAAGAGTGTCCACCCTTATGCCTCAATCAGCTGTGGGTCTAGATATGGTCAATCCAGGTGGCATCACAGCCCTTGAACGAATTTTGTAAGAATTTCTCTCTCTTTCACTGTCTTTGTTTCACGGGTTTTTAAAAGTGATTGATTTTTATAAAGGGGTTTAGCTGCTTTTCACTGCTGTGTTTATGCCGCTTTACACCCACTTGACTCACTTACAGAGAGATATCAATACATAGGTTTTAAGATTCTTACTAGTCAGATATATTCTTGGGCGGTGAATAGGGGGTTTTGAGTCCAGATCACTGAGCAAGGAGTAGGTCTTGTCTATTACATATTGGGTTTATGGAACGGTCTCTGAGCTAATTTGAAACCCTTGTTTTATGCATCACCCCACCTCACCTTTCCCGTTAAGCAGCCATAGTGTGTTTTCTAAACGTGTGACTCTGTTCTGTTTTGTAATTCAGTGCAAGGGTAGCGGTTTTTACATTCCCTCTATAAGTGATATCTTATGATAAGTGTCTTTTTCTGTGTGACTTATTTCACTTAGAATCGTCGTACCTAAATCCACTCATCATGCTGCTACTAGCCTTATGACGTTGATTTCATGGCTGAGTGATATTCCATTGTACAAAAGGACCACAACTTCTTTATCCATTTTTCTCTTTCCTGGGATATTTAAGGTGTAACGAAGTGGAGGTTCTTGTCAACAGAGCAGCCCTAAACTTTGGGGTGCCTGTGCCTTGCTGATTTTTAGTTTTCCCAATTTATACGCCCATGAGTGGAAGTGCCCTATGCTGTCGAAGCTGAGTTTTTTCTATGTTTCAGGACACACCGTACACTTCTCCAGAGTGGCTGTTGGCAATTTACGTCACGCCCATCAGCGTAGCAAGTCTCCCGTTTCTCCATGGCCTTTCCTGCATTTCTGGTTTTGACACTTTATTCAGCATGGCCCTTTTGACCGATGGGAAGCGAGACTTCTTTGTAGCGCTGATTTGCCTTTCCAGGTTGCTTGGTTGGCCAAAAAGGGCGCATGCGTTTTTTCCTGAATATATTCAGGAAAAAACGCATGCGCCCTTTTTGGCCAAGGGCATCATTGTCGAGGTTTTGCCGCTTTTCCCGTGCTTTAAAGGCGATTCGAATCTACCTCCTGAAATCTGTTTCCTGCAATTCTGCCTTGCTTTCAAATCCTCTTCGTTGTCTTCCGTCAATATATTTGTGGACGAGAGTTATCATTTATAACTCTGCAGGTTTGTGAATTGCAGTGCCCCTGAGCTCCATTTTTCAACTCGCTTTCTTGGGAGCTGGCCGCAAAAGCGCAGGATTGCTTCAGGCCCTATTCTGGTCCCGGGCGGCAGGCTGAGCCTGTGGTTAATTCTTCTTCCTGATGGGAAAATAGAGCGACCTGTGCCTGTCCCCTCACCTAGAGCTAGTGTCTCATTGGTTCCCCCTCTTCCCGTTCATCCTCAGGACAAATTGCAACCTGTACGGAACAGGAGGTTAAACGTGCTGATTCTCCAAGGAGGGAGATTGCTAGTAAAGCGGCTGGAATGGCGAACCCGAGCACAAGGAGATGAGAAATGAGGTGCGTTTTAGAAACCTTTCCCGATCACACGGTGTACCATCCTCTGGGATTCTCCTGCATGTTTTCGATGTAGGAAGATGCCCTTGAACCTGGAGATTTGGGACCCATGGGATGGGTACCACGCAGTATTACTCTAAAGGGTCTGCGTTTGCTCACCCAACCTCACCAAACCTCTCAGCCCCAAGAGTGTCCACCCTTATGCCTCAATCAGCTGTGGGTCTAGATATGGTCAATCCAGGTGGCATCACAGCCCTTGAACGAATTTTGTAAGAATTTCTCTCTCTTTCACTGTCTTTGTTTCACGGGTTTTTAAAAGTGATTGATTTTTATAAAGGGGTTTAGCTGCTTTTCACTGCTGTGTTTATGCCGCTTTACACCCACTTGACTCACTTACAGAGAGATATCAATGCATAGGTTTTAAGATTCTTACTAGTCAGATATATTCTTGGGCGGTGAATAGGGGGTTTTGAGTCCAGATCACTGAGCAAGGAGTAGGTCTTGTCTATTACATATTGGGTTTATGGAACGGTCTCTGAGCTAATTTGAAACCCTTGTTTTATGCATCACCCCACCTCACCTTTCCCGTTAAGCAGCCATAGTGTGTTTTCTAAACGTGTGACTCTGTTCTGTTTTGTAATTCAGTGCAAGGGTAGCGGTTTTTACATTCCCTCTATAAGTGATATCTTATGATAAGTGTCTTTTTCTGTGTGACTTATTTCACTTAGAATCGTCGTACCTAAATCCACTCATCATGCTGCTACTAGCCTTATGACGTTGATTTCATGGCTGAGTGATATTCCATTGTACAAAAGGACCACAACTTCTTTATCCATTTTTCTCTTTCCTGGGATATTTAAGGTGTAACGAAGTGGAGGTTCTTGTCAACAGAGCAGCCCTAAACTTTGGGGTGCCTGTGCCTTGCTGATTTTTAGTTTTCCCAATTTATACGCCCATGAGTGGAAGTGCCCTATGCTGTCGAAGCTGAGTTTTTTCTATGTTTCAGGACACACCGTACACTTCTCCAGAGTGGCTGTTGGCAATTTACGTCACGCCCATCAGCGTAGCAAGTCTCCCGTTTCTCCATGGCCTTTCCTGCATTTCTGGTTTTGACACTTTATTCAGCATGGCCCTTTTGACCGATGGGAAGCGAGACTTCTTTGTAGCGCTGATTTGCCTTTCCAGGTTGCTTGGTTGGCCAAAAAGGGCGCATGCGTTTTTTCCTGAATATATTCAGGAAAAAACGCATGCGCCCTTTTTGGCCAAGGGCATCATTGTCGAGGTTTTGCCGCTTTTCCCGTGCTTTAAAGGCGATTCGAATCTACCTCCTGAAATCTGTTTCCTGAAATTCTGCCTTGCTTTCAAATCCTCTTCGTTGTCTTCCGTCAATATATTTGTGGACGAGAGTTATCATTTATAACTCTGCAGGTTTGTGAATTGCAGTGCCCCTGAGCTCCATTTTTCAACTCGCTTTCTTGGGAGCTGGCCGCAAAAGCGCAGGATTGCTTCAGGCCCTATTCTGGTCCCGGGCGGCAGGCTGAGCCTGTGGTTAATTCTTCTTCCTGATGGGAAAATAGAGCGACCTGTGCCTGTCCCCTCACCTAGAGCTAGTGTCTCATTGGTTCCCCCTCTTCCCGTTCATCCTCAGGACAAATTGCAACCTGTACGGAACAGGAGGTTAAAGGTGCTGATTCTCCAAGGAGGGAGATTGCTAGTAAAGCGGCTGGAATGGCGAACCCGAGCACAAGGAGATGAGAAATGAGGTGCGTTTTAGAAACCTTTCCCGATCACACAGTGTACCATCCTCTGGGATTCTCCTGCATGTTTTCGATGTAGGAAGATGCCCTTGAACCTGGAGATTTGGGACCCATGGGATGGGTACCACGCAGTATTACTCTAAAGGGTCTGCGTTTGCTCACCCAACCTCACCAAACCTCTCAGCCCCAAGAGTGTCCACCCTTATGCCTCAATCAGCTGTGGGTCTAGATATGGTCAATCCAGGTGGCATCACAGCCCTTGAACGAATTTTGTAAGAATTTCTCTCTCTTTCACTGTCTTTGTTTCACGGGTTTTTAAAAGTGATTGATTTTTATAAAGGGGTTTAGCTGCTTTTCACTGCTGTGTTTATGCCGCTTTACACCCACTTGACTCACTTACAGAGAGATATCAATACATAGGTTTTAAGATTCTTACTAGTCAGATATATTCTTGGGCGGTGAATAGGGGGTTTTGAGTCCAGATCACTGAGCAAGGAGTAGGTCTTGTCTATTACATATTGGGTTTATGGAACGGTCTCTGAGCTAATTTGAAACCCTTGTTTTATGCATCACCCCACCTCACCTTTCCCGTTAAGCAGCCATAGTGTGTTTTCTAAACGTGTGACTCTGTTCTGTTTTGTAATTCAGTGCAAGGGTAGCGGTTTTTACATTCCCTCTATAAGTGATATCTTATGATAAGTGTCTTTTTCTGTGTGACTTATTTCACTTAGAATCGTCGTACCTAAATCCACTCATCATGCTGCTACTAGCCTTATGACGTTGATTTCATGGCTGAGTGATATTCCATTGTACAAAAGGACCACAACTTCTTTATCCATTTTTCTCTTTCCTGGGATATTTAAGGTGTAACGAAGTGGAGGTTCTTGTCAACAGAGCAGCCCTAAACTTTGGGGTGCCTGTGCCTTGCTGATTTTTAGTTTTCCCAATTTATACGCCCATGAGTGGAAGTGCCCTATGCTGTCGAAGCTGAGTTTTTTCTATGTTTCAGGACACACCGTACACTTCTCCAGAGTGGCTGTTGGCAATTTACGTCACGCCCATCAGCGTAGCAAGTCTCCCGTTTCTCCATGGCCTTTCCTGCATTTCTGGTTTTGACACTTTATTCAGCATGGCCCTTTTGACCGATGGGAAGCGAGACTTCTTTGTAGCGCTGATTTGCCTTTCCAGGTTGCTTGGTTGGCCAAAAAGGGCGCATGCGTTTTTTCCTGAATATATTCAGGAAAAAACGCATGCGCCCTTTTTGGCCAAGGGCATCATTGTCGAGGTTTTGCCGCTTTTCCCGTGCTTTAAAGGCGATTCGAATCTACCTCCTGAAATCTGTTTCCTGCAATTCTGCCTTGCTTTCAAATCCTCTTCGTTGTCTTCCGTCAATATATTTGTGGACGAGAGTTATCATTTATAACTCTGCAGGTTTGTGAATTGCAGTGCCCCTGAGCTCCATTTTTCAACTCGCTTTCTTGGGAGCTGGCCGCAAAAGCGCAGGATTGCTTCAGGCCCTATTCTGGTCCCGGGCGGCAGGCTGAGCCTGTGGTTAATTCTTCTTCCTGATGGGAAAATAGAGCGACCTGTGCCTGTCCCCTCACCTAGAGCTAGTGTCTCATTGGTTCCCCCTCTTCCCGTTCATCCTCAGGACAAATTGCAACCTGTACGGAACAGGAGGTTAAAGGTGCTGATTCTCCAAGGAGGGAGATTGCTAGTAAAGCGGCTGGAATGGCGAACCCGAGCACAAGGAGATGAGAAATGAGGTGCGTTTTAGAAACCTTTCCCGATCACACGGTGTACCATCCTCTGGGATTCTCCTGCATGTTTTCGATGTAGGAAGATGCCCTTGAACCTGGAGATTTGGGACCCATGGGATGGGTACCACGCAGTATTACTCTAAAGGGTCTGCGTTTGCTCACCCAACCTCACCAAACCTCTCAGCCCCAAGAGTGTCCACCCTTATGCCTCAATCAGCTGTGGGTCTAGATATGGTCAATCCAGGTGGCATCACAGCCCTTGAACGAATTTTGTAAGAATTTCTCTCTCTTTCACTGTCTTTGTTTCACGGGTTTTTAAAAGTGATTGATTTTTATAAAGGGGTTTAGCTGCTTTTCACTGCTGTGTTTATGCCGCTTTACACCCACTTGACTCACTTACAGAGAGATATCAATACATAGGTTTTAAGATTCTTACTAGTCAGATATATTCTTGGGCGGTGAATAGGGGGTTTTGAGTCCAGATCACTGAGCAAGGAGTAGGTCTTGTCTATTACATATTGGGTTTATGGAACGGTCTCTGAGCTAATTTGAAACCCTTGTTTTATGCATCACCCCACCTCACCTTTCCCGTTAAGCAGCCATAGTGTGTTTTCTAAACGTGTGACTCTGTTCTGTTTTGTAATTCAGTGCAAGGGTAGCGGTTTTTACATTCCCTCTATAAGTGATATCTTATGATAAGTGTCTTTTTCTGTGTGACTTATTTCACTTAGAATCGTCGTACCTAAATCCACTCATCATGCTGCTACTAGCCTTATGACGTTGATTTCATGGCTGAGTGATATTCCATTGTACAAAAGGACCACAACTTCTTTATCCATTTTTCTCTTTCCTGGGATATTTAAGGTGTAACGAAGTGGAGGTTCTTGTCAACAGAGCAGCCCTAAACTTTGGGGTGCCTGTGCCTTGCTGATTTTTAGTTTTCCCAATTTATACGCCCATGAGTGGAAGTGCCCTATGCTGTCGAAGCTGAGTTTTTTCTATGTTTCAGGACACACCGTACACTTCTCCAGAGTGGCTGTTGGCAATTTACGTCACGCCCATCAGCGTAGCAAGTCTCCCGTTTCTCCATGGCCTTTCCTGCATTTCTGGTTTTGACACTTTATTCAGCATGGCCCTTTTGACCGATGGGAAGCGAGACTTCTTTGTAGCGCTGATTTGCCTTTCCAGGTTGCTTGGTTGGCCAAAAAGGGCGCATGCGTTTTTTCCTGAATATATTCAGGAAAAAACGCATGCGCCCTTTTTGGCCAAGGGCATCATTGTCGAGGTTTTGCCGCTTTTCCCGTGCTTTAAAGGCGATTCGAATCTACCTCCTGAAATCTGTTTCCTGAAATTCTGCCTTGCTTTCAAATCCTCTTCGTTGTCTTCCGTCAATATATTTGTGGACGAGAGTTATCATTTATAACTCTGCAGGTTTGTGAATTGCAGTGCCCCTGAGCTCCATTTTTCAACTCGCTTTCTTGGGAGCTGGCCGCAAAAGCGCAGGATTGCTTCAGGCCCTATTCTGGTCCCGGGCGGCAGGCTGAGCCTGTGGTTAATTCTTCTTCCTGATGGGAAAATAGAGCGACCTGTGCCTGTCCCCTCACCTAGAGCTAGTGTCTCATTGGTTCCCCCTCTTCCCGTTCATCCTCAGGACAAATTGCAACCTGTACGGAACAGGAGGTTAAAGGTGCTGATTCTCCAAGGAGGGAGATTGCTAGTAAAGCGGCTGGAATGGCGAACCCGAGCACAAGGAGATGAGAAATGAGGTGCGTTTTAGAAACCTTTCCCGATCACACGGTGTACCATCCTCTGGGATTCTCCTGCATGTTTTCGATGTAGGAAGATGCCCTTGAACCTGGAGATTTGGGACCCATGGGATGGGTACCACGCAGTATTACTCTAAAGGGTCTGCGTTTGCTCACCCAACCTCACCAAACCTCTCAGCCCCAAGAGTGTCCACCCTTATGCCTCAATCAGCTGTGGGTCTAGATATGGTCAATCCAGGTGGCATCACAGCCCTTGAACGAATTTTGTAAGAATTTCTCTCTCTTTCACTGTCTTTGTTTCACGGGTTTTTAAAAGTGATTGATTTTTATAAAGGGGTTTAGCTGCTTTTCACTGCTGTGTTTATGCCGCTTTACACCCACTTGACTCACTTACAGAGAGATATCAATACATAGGTTTTAAGATTCTTACTAGTCAGATATATTCTTGGGCGGTGAATAGGGGGTTTTGAGTCCAGATCACTGAGCAAGGAGTAGGTCTTGTCTATTACATATTGGGTTTATGGAACGGTCTCTGAGCTAATTTGAAACCCTTGTTTTATGCATCACCCCACCTCACCTTTCCCGTTAAGCAGCCATAGTGTGTTTTCTAAACGTGTGACTCTGTTCTGTTTTGTAATTCAGTGCAAGGGTAGCGGTTTTTACATTCCCTCTATAAGTGATATCTTATGATAAGTGTCTTTTTCTGTGTGACTTATTTCACTTAGAATCGTCGTACCTAAATCCACTCATCATGCTGCTACTAGCCTTATGACGTTGATTTCATGGCTGAGTGATATTCCATTGTACAAAAGGACCACAACTTCTTTATCCATTTTTCTCTTTCCTGGGATATTTAAGGTGTAACGAAGTGGAGGTTCTTGTCAACAGAGCAGCCCTAAACTTTGGGGTGCCTGTGCCTTGCTGATTTTTAGTTTTCCCAATTTAAACGCCCATGAGTGGAAGTGCCCTATGCTGTCGAAGCTGAGTTTTTTCTATGTTTCAGGACACACCGTACACTTCTCCAGAGTGGCTGTTGGCAATTTACGTCACGCCCATCAGCGTAGCAAGTCTCCCGTTTCTCCATGGCCTTTCCTGCATTTCTGGTTTTGACACTTTATTCAGCATGGCCCTTTTGACCGATGGGAAGCGAGACTTCTTTGTAGCGCTGATTTGCCTTTCCAGGTTGCTTGGTTGGCCAAAAAGGGCGCATGCGTTTTTTCCTGAATATATTCAGGAAAAAACGCATGCGCCCTTTTTGGCCAAGGGCATCATTGTCGAGGTTTTGCCGCTTTTCCCGTGCTTTAAAGGCGATTCGAATCTACCTCCTGAAATCTGTTTCCTGCAATTCTGCCTTGCTTTCAAATCCTCTTCGTTGTCTTCCGTCAATATATTTGTGGACGAGAGTTATCATTTATAACTCTGCAGGTTTGTGAATTGCAGTGCCCCTGAGCTCCATTTTTCAACTCGCTTTCTTGGGAGCTGGCCGCAAAAGCGCAGGATTGCTTCAGGCCCTATTCTGGTCCCGGGCGGCAGGCTGAGCCTGTGGTTAATTCTTCTTCCTGATGGGAAAATAGAGCGACCTGTGCCTGTCCCCTCACCTAGATCTAGTGTCTCATTGGTTCCCCCTCTTCCCGTTCATCCTCAGGACAAATTGCAACCTGTACGGAACAGGAGGTTAAAGGTGCTGATTCTCCAAGGAGGGAGATTGCTAGTAAAGCGGCTGGAATGGCGAACCCGAGCACAAGGAGATGAGAAATGAGGTGCGTTTTAGAAACCTTTCCCGATCACACGGTGTACCATCCTCTGGGATTCTCCTGCATGTTTTCGATGTAGGAAGATGCCCTTGAACCTGGAGATTTGGGACCCATGGGATGGGTACCACGCAGTATTACTCTAAAGGGTCTGCGTTTGCTCACCCAACCTCACCAAACCTCTCAGCCCCAAGAGTGTCCACCCTTATGCCTCAATCAGCTGTGGGTCTAGATATGGTCAATCCAGGTGGCATCACAGCCCTTGAACGAATTTTGTAAGAATTTCTCTCTCTTTCACTGTCTTTGTTTCACGGGTTTTTAAAAGTGATTGATTTTTATAAAGGGGTTTAGCTGCTTTTCACTGCTGTGTTTATGCCGCTTTACACCCACTTGACTCACTTACAGAGAGATATCAATACATAGGTTTTAAGATTCTTACTAGTCAGATATATTCTTGGGCGGTGAATAGGGGGTTTTGAGTCCAGATCACTGAGCAAGGAGTAGGTCTTGTCTATTACATATTGGGTTTATGGAACGGTCTCTGAGCTAATTTGAAACCCTTGTTTTATGCATCACCCCACCTCACCTTTCCCGTTAAGCAGCCATAGTGTGTTTTCTAAACGTGTGACTCTGTTCTGTTTTGTAATTCAGTGCAAGGGTAGCGGTTTTTACATTCCCTCTATAAGTGATATCTTATGATAAGTGTCTTTTTCTGTGTGACTTATTTCACTTAGAATCGTCGTACCTAAATCCACTCATCATGCTGCTACTAGCCTTATGACGTTGATTTCATGGCTGAGTGATATTCCATTGTACAAAAGGACCACAACTTCTTTATCCATTTTTCTCTTTCCTGGGATATTTAAGGTGTAACGAAGTGGAGGTTCTTGTCAACAGAGCAGCCCTAAACTTTGGGGTGCCTGTGCCTTGCTGATTTTTAGTTTTCCCAATTTAAACGCCCATGAGTGGAAGTGCCCTATGCTGTCGAAGCTGAGTTTTTTCTATGTTTCAGGACACACCGTACACTTCTCCAGAGTGGCTGTTGGCAATTTACGTCACGCCCATCAGCGTAGCAAGTCTCCCGTTTCTCCATGGCCTTTCCTGCATTTCTGGTTTTGACACTTT
The DNA here is from genome assembly GCF_965194805.1 of Balaenoptera borealis. NCBI lineage: Eukaryota > Metazoa > Chordata > Mammalia > Artiodactyla > Balaenopteridae > Balaenoptera > Balaenoptera borealis. The sequence goes on from NW_028123690.1 coordinate 73,331, forward strand.
ATTCAGCATGGCCCTTTTGACCGATGGGAAGCGAGACTTCTTTGTAGCGCTGATTTGCCTTTCCAGGTTGCTTGGTTGGCCAAAAAGGGCGCATGCGTTTTTTCCTGAATATATTCAGGAAAAAACGCATGCGCCCTTTTTGGCCAAGGGCATCATTGTCGAGGTTTTGCCGCTTTTCCCGTGCTTTAAAGGCGATTCGAATCTACCTCCTGAAATCTGTTTCCTGCAATTCTGCCTTGCTTTCAAATCCTCTTCGTTGTCTTCCGTCAATATATTTGTGGACGAGAGTTATCATTTATAACTCTGCAGGTTTGTGAATTGCAGTGCCCCTGAGCTCCATTTTTCAACTCGCTTTCTTGGGAGCTGGCCGCAAAAGCGCAGGATTGCTTCAGGCCCTATTCTGGTCCCGGGCGGCAGGCTGAGCCTGTGGTTAATTCTTCTTCCTGATGGGAAAATAGAGCGACCTGTGCCTGTCCCCTCACCTAGAGCTAGTGTCTCATTGGTTCCCCCTCTTCCCGTTCATCCTCAGGACAAATTGCAACCTGTACGGAACAGGAGGTTAAAGGTGCTGATTCTCCAAGGAGGGAGATTGCTAGTAAAGCGGCTGGAATGGCGAACCCGAGCACAAGGAGATGAGAAATGAGGTGCGTTTTAGAAACCTTTCCCGATCACACGGTGTACCATCCTCTGGGATTCTCCTGCATGTTTTCGATGTAGGAAGATGCCCTTGAACCTGGAGATTTGGGACCCATGGGATGGGTACCACGCAGTATTACTCTAAAGGGTCTGCGTTTGCTCACCCAACCTCACCAAACCTCTCAGCCCCAAGAGTGTCCACCCTTATGCCTCAATCAGCTGTGGGTCTAGATATGGTCAATCCAGGTGGCATCACAGCCCTTGAACGAATTTTGTAAGAATTTCTCTCTCTTTCACTGTCTTTGTTTCACGGGTTTTTAAAAGTGATTGATTTTTATAAAGGGGTTTAGCTGCTTTTCACTGCTGTGTTTATGCCGCTTTACACCCACTTGACTCACTTACAGAGAGATATCAATACATAGGTTTTAAGATTCTTACTAGTCAGATATATTCTTGGGCGGTGAATAGGGGGTTTTGAGTCCAGATCACTGAGCAAGGAGTAGGTCTTGTCTATTACATATTGGGTTTATGGAACGGTCTCTGAGCTAATTTGAAACCCTTGTTTTATGCATCACCCCACCTCACCTTTCCCGTTAAGCAGCCATAGTGTGTTTTCTAAACGTGTGACTCTGTTCTGTTTTGTAATTCAGTGCAAGGGTAGCGGTTTTTACATTCCCTCTATAAGTGATATCTTATGATAAGTGTCTTTTTCTGTGTGACTTATTTCACTTAGAATCGTCGTACCTAAATCCACTCATCATGCTGCTACTAGCCTTATGACGTTGATTTCATGGCTGAGTGATATTCCATTGTACAAAAGGACCACAACTTCTTTATCCATTTTTCTCTTTCCTGGGATATTTAAGGTGTAACGAAGTGGAGGTTCTTGTCAACAGAGCAGCCCTAAACTTTGGGGTGCCTGTGCCTTGCTGATTTTTAGTTTTCCCAATTTATACGCCCATGAGTGGAAGTGCCCTATGCTGTCGAAGCTGAGTTTTTTCTATGTTTCAGGACACACCGTACACTTCTCCAGAGTGGCTGTTGGCAATTTACGTCACGCCCATCAGCGTAGCAAGTCTCCCGTTTCTCCATGGCCTTTCCTGCATTTCTGGTTTTGACACTTTATTCAGCATGGCCCTTTTGACCGATGGGAAGCGAGACTTCTTTGTAGCGCTGATTTGCCTTTCCAGGTTGCTTGGTTGGCCAAAAAGGGCGCATGCGTTTTTTCCTGAATATATTCAGGAAAAAACGCATGCGCCCTTTTTGGCCAAGGGCATCATTGTCGAGGTTTTGCCGCTTTTCCCGTGCTTTAAAGGCGATTCGAATCTACCTCCTGAAATCTGTTTCCTGCAATTCTGCCTTGCTTTCAAATCCTCTTCGTTGTCTTCCGTCAATATATTTGTGGACGAGAGTTATCATTTATAACTCTGCAGGTTTGTGAATTGCAGTGCCCCTGAGCTCCATTTTTCAACTCGCTTTCTTGGGAGCTGGCCGCAAAAGCGCAGGATTGCTTCAGGCCCTATTCTGGTCCCGGGCGGCAGGCTGAGCCTGTGGTTAATTCTTCTTCCTGATGGGAAAATAGAGCGACCTGTGCCTGTCCCCTCACCTAGAGCTAGTGTCTCATTGGTTCCCCCTCTTCCCGTTCATCCTCAGGACAAATTGCAACCTGTACGGAACAGGAGGTTAAAGGTGCTGATTCTCCAAGGAGGGAGATTGCTAGTAAAGCGGCTGGAATGGCGAACCCGAGCACAAGGAGATGAGAAATGAGGTGCGTTTTAGAAACCTTTCCCGATCACACAGTGTACCATCCTCTGGGATTCTCCTGCATGTTTTCGATGTAGGAAGATGCCCTTGAACCTGGAGATTTGGGACCCATGGGATGGGTACCACGCAGTATTACTCTAAAGGGTCTGCGTTTGCTCACCCAACCTCACCAAACCTCTCAGCCCCAAGAGTGTCCACCCTTATGCCTCAATCAGCTGTGGGTCTAGATAGGGTCAATCCAGGTGGCATCACAGCCCTTGAACGAATTTTGTAAGAATTTCTCTCTCTTTCACTGTCTTTGTTTCACGGGTTTTTAAAAGTGATTGATTTTTATAAAGGGGTTTAGCTGCGTTTCACTGCTGTGTTTATGCCGCTTTACACCCACTTGACTCACTTACAGAGAGATATCAATACATAGGTTTTAAGATTCTTACTAGTCAGATATATTCTTGGGCGGTGAATAGGGGGTTTTGAGTCCAGATCACTGAGCAAGGAGTAGGTCTTGTCTATTACATATTGGGTTTATGGAACGGTCTCTGAGCTAATTTGAAACCCTTGTTTTATGCATCACCCCACCTCACCTTTCCCGTTAAGCAGCCATAGTGTGTTTTCTAAACGTGTGACTCTGTTCTGTTTTGTAATTCAGTGCAAGGGTAGCGGTTTTTACATTCCCTCTATAAGTGATATCTTATGATAAGTGTCTTTTTCTGTGTGACTTATTTCACTTAGAATCGTCGTACCTAAATCCACTCATCATGCTGCTACTAGCCTTATGACGTTGATTTCATGGCTGAGTGATATTCCATTGTACAAAAGGACCACAACTTCTTTATCCATTTTTCTCTTTCCTGGGATATTTAAGGTGTAACGAAGTGGAGGTTCTTGTCAACAGAGCAGCCCTAAACTTTGGGGCGCCTGTGCCTTGCTGATTTTTAGTTTTCCCAATTTATACGCCCATGAGTGGAAGTGCCCTATGCTGTCGAAGCTGAGTTTTTTCTATGTTTCAGGACACACCGTACACTTCTCCAGAGTGGCTGTTGGCAATTTACGTCACGCCCATCAGCGTAGCAAGTCTCCCGTTTCTCCATGGCCTTTCCTGCATTTCTGGTTTTGACACTTTATTCAGCATGGCCCTTTTGACCGATGGGAAGCGAGACTTCTTTGTAGCGCTGATTTGCCTTTCCAGGTTGCTTGGTTGGCCAAAAAGGGCGCATGCGTTTTTTCCTGAATATATTCAGGAAAAAACGCATGCGCCCTTTTTGGCCAAGGGCATCATTGTCGAGGTTTTGCCGCTTTTCCCGTGCTTTAAAGGCGATTCGAATCTACCTCCTGAAATCTGTTTCCTGCAATTCTGCCTTGCTTTCAAATCCTCTTCGTTGTCTTCCGTCAATATATTTGTGGACGAGAGTTATCATTTATAACTCTGCAGGTTTGTGAATTGCAGTGCCCCTGAGCTCCATTTTTCAACTCGCTTTCTTGGGAGCTGGCCGCAAAAGCGCAGGATTGCTTCAGGCCCTATTCTGGTCCCGGGCGGCAGGCTGAGCCTGTGGTTAATTCTTCTTCCTGATGGGAAAATAGAGCGACCTGTGCCTGTCCCCTCACCTAGAGCTAGTGTCTCATTGGTTCCCCCTCTTCCCGTTCATCCTCAGGACAAATTGCAACCTGTACGGAACAGGAGGTTAAAGGTGCTGATTCTCCAAGGAGGGAGATTGCTAGTAAAGCGGCTGGAATGGCGAACCCGAGCACAAGGAGATGAGAAATGAGGTGCGTTTTAGAAACCTTTCCCGATCACACGGTGTACCATCCTCTGGGATTCTCCTGCATGTTTTCGATGTAGGAAGATGCCCTTGAACCTGGAGATTTGGGACCCATGGGATGGGTACCACGCAGTATTACTCTAAAGGGTCTGCGTTTGCTCACCCAACCTCACCAAACCTCTCAGCCCCAAGAGTGTCCACCCTTATGCCTCAATCAGCTGTGGGTCTAGATATGGTCAATCCAGGTGGCATCACAGCCCTTGAACGAATTTTGTAAGAATTTCTCTCTCTTTCACTGTCTTTGTTTCACGGGTTTTTAAAAGTGATTGATTTTTATAAAGGGGTTTAGCTGCTTTTCACTGCTGTGTTTATGCCGCTTTACACCCACTTGACTCACTTACAGAGAGATATCAATACATAGGTTTTAAGATTCTTACTAGTCAGATATATTCTTGGGCGGTGAATAGGGGGTTTTGAGTCCAGATCACTGAGCAAGGAGTAGGTCTTGTCTATTACATATTGGGTTTATGGAACGGTCTCTGAGCTAATTTGAAACCCTTGTTTTATGCATCACCCCACCTCACCTTTCCCGTTAAGCAGCCATAGTGTGTTTTCTAAACGTGTGACTCTGTTCTGTTTTGTAATTCAGTGCAAGGGTAGCGGTTTTTACATTCCCTCTATAAGTGATATCTTATGATAAGTGTCTTTTTCTGTGTGACTTATTTCACTTAGAATCGTCGTACCTAAATCCACTCATCATGCTGCTACTAGCCTTATGACGTTGATTTCATGGCTGAGTGATATTCCATTGTACAAAAGGACCACAACTTCTTTATCCATTTTTCTCTTTCCTGGGATATTTAAGGTGTAACGAAGTGGAGGTTCTTGTCAACAGAGCAGCCCTAAACTTTGGGGTGCCTCTGCCTTGCTGATTTTTAGTTTTCCCAATTTAAACGCCCATGAGTGGAAGTGCCCTATGCTGTCGAAGCTGAGTTTTTTCTATGTTTCAGGACACACCGTACACTTCTCCAGAGTGGCTGTTGGCAATTTACGTCACGCCCATCAGCGTAGCAAGTCTCCCGTTTCTCCATGGCCTTTCCTGCATTTCTGGTTTTGACACTTTATTCAGCATGGCCCTTTTGACCGATGGGAAGCGAGACTTCTTTGTAGCGCTGATTTGCCTTTCCAGGTTGCTTGGTTGGCCAAAAAGGGCGCATGCGTTTTTTCCTGAATATATTCAGGAAAAAACGCATGCGCCCTTTTTGGCCAAGGGCATCATTGTCGAGGTTTTGCCGCTTTTCCCGTGCTTCAAAGGCGATTCGAATCTACCTCCTGAAATCTGTTTCCTGCAATTCTGCCTTGCTTTCAAATCCTCTTCGTTGTCTTCCGTCAATATATTTGTGGACGAGAGTTATCATTTATAACTCTGCAGGTTTGTGAATTGCAGTGCCCCTGAGCTCCATTTTTCAACTCGCTTTCTTGGGAGCTGGCCGCAAAAGCGCAGGATTGCTTCAGGCCCTATTCTGGTCCCGGGCGGCAGGCTGAGCCTGTGGTTAATTCTTCTTCCTGATGGGAAAATAGAGCGACCTGTGCCTGTCCCCTCACCTAGAGCTAGTGTCTCATTGGTTCCCCCTCTTCCCGTTCATCCTCAGGACAAATTGCAACCTGTACGGAACAGGAGGTTAAAGGTGCTGATTCTCCAAGGAGGGAGATTGCTAGTAAAGCGGCTGGAATGGCGAACCCGAGCACAAGGAGATGAGAAATGAGGTGCGTTTTAGAAACCTTTCCCGATCACACGGTGTACCATCCTCTGGGATTCTCCTGCATGTTTTCGATGTAGGAAGATGCCCTTGAACCTGGAGATTTGGGACCCATGGGATGGGTACCACGCAGTATTACTCTAAAGGGTCTGCGTTTGCTCACCCAACCTCACCAAACCTCTCAGCCCCAAGAGTGTCCACCCTTATGCCTCAATCAGCTGTGGGTCTAGATAGGGTCAATCCAGGTGGCATCACAGCCCTTGAACGAATTTTGTAAGAATTTCTCTCTCTTTCACTGTCTTTGTTTCACGGGTTTTTAAAAGTGATTGATTTTTATAAAGGGGTTTAGCTGCGTTTCACTGCTGTGTTTATGCCGCTTTACACCCACTTGACTCACTTACAGAGAGATATCAATACATAGGTTTTAAGATTCTTACTAGTCAGATATATTCTTGGGCGGTGAATAGGGGGTTTTGAGTCCAGATCACTGAGCAAGGAGTAGGTCTTGTCTATTACATATTGGGTTTATGGAACGGTCTCTGAGCTAATTTGAAACCCTTGTTTTATGCATCACCCCACCTCACCTTTCCCGTTAAGCAGCCATAGTGTGTTTTCTAAACGTGTGACTCTGTTCTGTTTTGTAATTCAGTGCAAGGGTAGCGGTTTTTACATTCCCTCTATAAGTGATATCTTATGATAAGTGTCTTTTTCTGTGTGACTTATTTCACTTAGAATCGTCGTACCTAAATCCACTCATCATGCTGCTACTAGCCTTATGACGTTGATTTCATGGCTGAGTGATATTCCATTGTACAAAAGGACCACAACTTCTTTATCCATTTTTCTCTTTCCTGGGATATTTAAGGTGTAACGAAGTGGAGGTTCTTGTCAACAGAGCAGCCCTAAACTTTGGGGTGCCTGTGCCTTGCTGATTTTTAGTTTTCCCAATTTAAACGCCCATGAGTGGAAGTGCCCTATGCTGTCGAAGCTGATTTTTTTCTATGTTTCAGGACACACCGTACACTTCTCCAGAGTGGCTGTTGGCAATTTACGTCACGCCCATCAGCGTAGCAAGTCTCCCGTTTCTCCATGGCCTTTCCTGCATTTCTGGTTTTGACACTTTATTCAGCATGGCCCTTTTGACCGATGGGAAGCGAGACTTCTTTGTAGCGCTGATTTGCCTTTCCAGGTTGCTTGGTTGGCCAAAAAGGGCGCATGCGTTTTTTCCTGAATATATTCAGGAAAAAACGCATGCGCCCTTTTTGGCCAAGGGCATCATTGTCGAGGTTTTGCCGCTTTTCCCGTGCTTCAAAGGCGATTCGAATCTACCTCCTGAAATCTGTTTCCTGAAATTCTGCCTTGCTTTCAAATCCTCTTCGTTGTCTTCCGTCAATATATTTGTGGACGAGAGTTATCATTTATAACTCTGCAGGTTTGTGAATTGCAGTGCCCCTGAGCTCCATTTTTCAACTCGCTTTCTTGGGAGCTGGCCGCAAAAGCGCAGGATTGCTTCAGGCCCTATTCTGGTCCCGGGCGGCAGGCTGAGCCTGTGGTTAATTCTTCTTCCTGATGGGAAAATAGAGCGACCTGTGCCTGTCCCAACACCTAGAGGTAGTGTCTCATTGGTTCCCCCTCTTCCCGTTCATCCTCAGGACAAATTGCAACCTGTACGGAACAGGAGGTTAAAGGTGCTGATTCTCCAAGGAGGGAGATTGCTAGTAAAGCGGCTGGAATGGCGAACCCGAGCACAAGGAGATGAGAAATGAGGTGCGTTTTAGAAACCTTTCCCGATCACACGGTGTACCATCCTCTGGGATTCTCCTGCATGTTTTCGATGTAGGAAGATGCCCTTGAACCTGGAGATTTGGGACCCATGGGATGGGTACCACGCAGTATTACTCTAAAGCGTCTGCGTTTGCTCACCCAACCTCACCAAACCTCTCAGCCCCAAGAGTGTCCACCCTTATGCCTCAATCAGCTGTGGGTCTAGATATGGTCAATCCAGGTGGCATCACAGCCCTTGAACGAATTTTGTAAGAATTTCTCTCTCTTTCACTGTCTTTGTTTCACGGGTTTTTAAAAGTGATTGATTTTTATAAAGGGGTTTAGCTGCTTTTCACTGCTGTGTTTATGCCGCTTTACACCCACTTGACTCACTTACAGAGAGATATCAATACATAGGTTTTAAGATTCTTACTAGTCAGATATATTCTTGGGCGGTGAATAGGGGGTTTTGAGTCCAGATCACTGAGCAAGGAGTAGGTCTTGTCTATTACATATTGGGTTTATGGAACGGTCTCTGAGCTAATTTGAAACCCTTGTTTTATGCATCACCCCACCTCACCTTTCCCGTTAAGCAGCCATAGTGTGTTTTCTAAACGTGTGACTCTGTTCTGTTTTGTAATTCAGTGCAAGGGTAGCGGTTTTTACATTCCCTCTATAAGTGATATCTTATGATAAGTGTCTTTTTCTGTGTGACTTATTTCACTTAGAATCGTCGTACCTAAATCCACTCATCATGCTGCTACTAGCCTTATGACGTTGATTTCATGGCTGAGTGATATTCCATTGTACAAAAGGACCACAACTTCTTTATCCATTTTTCTCTTTCCTGGGATATTTAAGGTGTAACGAAGTGGAGGTTCTTGTCAACAGAGCAGCCCTAAACTTTGGGGTGCCTGTGCCTTGCTGATTTTTAGTTTTCCCAATTTAAACGCCCATGAGTGGAAGTGCCCTATGCTGTCGAAGCTGAGTTTTTTCTATGTTTCAGGACACACCGTACACTTCTCCAGAGTGGCTGTTGGCAATTTACGTCACGCCCATCAGCGTAGCAAGTCTCCCGTTTCTCCATGGCCTTTCCTGCATTTCTGGTTTTGACACTTTATTCAGCATGGCCCTTTTGACCGATGGGAAGCGAGACTTCTTTGTAGCGCTGATTTGCCTTTCCAGGTTGCTTGGTTGGCCAAAAAGGGCGCATGCGTTTTTTCCTGAATATATTCAGGAAAAAACGCATGCGCCCTTTTTGGCCAAGGGCATCATTGTCGAGGTTTTGCCGCTTTTCCCGTGCTTTAAAGGCGATTCGAATCTACCTCCTGAAATCTGTTTCCTGCAATTCTGCCTTGCTTTCAAATCCTCTTCGTTGTCTTCCGTCAATATATTTGTGGACGAGAGTTATCATTTATAACTCTGCAGGTTTGTGAATTGCAGTGCCCCTGAGCTCCATTTTTCAACTCGCTTTCTTGGGAGCTGGCCGCAAAAGCGCAGGATTGCTTCAGGCCCTATTCTGGTCCCGGGCGGCAGGCTGAGCCTGTGGTTAATTCTTCTTCCTGATGGGAAAATAGAGCGACCTGTGCCTGTCCCCTCACCTAGAGCTAGTGTCTCATTGGTTCCCCCTCTTCCCGTTCATCCTCAGGACAAATTGCAACCTGTACGGAACAGGAGGTTAAAGGTGCTGATTCTCCAAGGAGGGAGATTGCTAGTAAAGCGGCTGGAATGGCGAACCCGAGCACAAGGAGATGAGAAATGAGGTGCGTTTTAGAAACCTTTCCCGATCACACGGTGTACCATCCTCTGGGATTCTCCTGCATGTTTTCGATGTAGGAAGATGCCCTTGAACCTGGAGATTTGGGACCCATGGGATGGGTACCACGCAGTATTACTCTAAAGGGTCTGCGTTTGCTCACCCAACCTCACCAAACCTCTCAGCCCCAAGAGTGTCCACCCTTATGCCTCAATCAGCTGTGGGTCTAGATATGGTCAATCCAGGTGGCATCACAGCCCTTGAACGAATTTTGTAAGAATTTCTCTCTCTTTCACTGTCTTTGTTTCACGGGTTTTTAAAAGTGATTGATTTTTATAAAGGGGTTTAGCTGCTTTTCACTGCTGTGTTTATGCCGCTTTACACCCACTTGACTCACTTACAGAGAGATATCAATACATAGGTTTTAAGATTCTTACTAGTCAGATATATTCTTGGGCGGTGAATAGGGGGTTTTGAGTCCAGATCACTGAGCAAGGAGTAGGTCTTGTCTATTACATATTGGGTTTATGGAACGGTCTCTGAGCTAATTTGAAACCCTTGTTTTATGCATCACCCCACCTCACCTTTCCCGTTAAGCAGCCATAGTGTGTTTTCTAAACGTGTGACTCTGTTCTGTTTTGTAATTCAGTGCAAGGGTAGCGGTTTTTACATTCCCTCTATAAGTGATATCTTATGATAAGTGTCTTTTTCTGTGTGACTTATTTCACTTAGAATCGTCGTACCTAAATCCACTCATCATGCTGCTACTAGCCTTATGACGTTGATTTCATGGCTGAGTGATATTCCATTGTACAAAAGGACCACAACTTCTTTATCCATTTTTCTCTTTCCTGGGATATTTAAGGTGTAACGAAGTGGAGGTTCTTGTCAACAGAGCAGCCCTAAACTTTGGGGTGCCTGTGCCTTGCTGATTTTTAGTTTTCCCAATTTATACGCCCATGAGTGGAAGTGCCCTATGCTGTCGAAGCTGAGTTTTTTCTATGTTTCAGGACACACCGTACACTTCTCCAGAGTGGCTGTTGGCAATTTACGTCACGCCCATCAGCGTAGCAAGTCTCCCGTTTCTCCATGGCCTTTCCTGCATTTCTGGTTTTGACACTTTATTCAGCATGGCCCTTTTGACCGATGGGAAGCGAGACTTCTTTGTAGCGCTGATTTGCCTTTCCAGGTTGCTTGGTTGGCCAAAAAGGGCGCATGCGTTTTTTCCTGAATATATTCAGGAAAAAACGCATGCGCCCTTTTTGGCCAAGGGCATCATTGTCGAGGTTTTGCCGCTTTTCCCGTGCTTTAAAGGCGATTCGAATCTACCTCCTGAAATCTGTTTCCTGCAATTCTGCCTTGCTTTCAAATCCTCTTCGTTGTCTTCCGTCAATATATTTGTGGACGAGAGTTATCATTTATAACTCTGCAGGTTTGTGAATTGCAGTGCCCCTGAGCTCCATTTTTCAACTCGCTTTCTTGGGAGCTGGCCGCAAAAGCGCAGGATTGCTTCAGGCCCTATTCTGGTCCCGGGCGGCAGGCTGAGCCTGTGGTTAATTCTTCTTCCTGATGGGAAAATAGAGCGACCTGTGCCTGTCCCCTCACCTAGAGCTAGTGTCTCATTGGTTCCCCCTCTTCCCGTTCATCCTCAGGACAAATTGCAACCTGTACGGAACAGGAGGTTAAAGGTGCTGATTCTCCAAGGAGGGAGATTGCTAGTAAAGCGGCTGGAATGGCGAACCCGAGCACAAGGAGATGAGAAATGAGGTGCGTTTTAGAAACCTTTCCCGATCACACAGTGTACCATCCTCTGGGATTCTCCTGCATGTTTTCGATGTAGGAAGATGCCCTTGAACCTGGAGATTTGGGACCCATGGGATGGGTACCACGCAGTATTACTCTAAAGGGTCTGCGTTTGCTCACCCAACCTCACCAAACCTCTCAGCCCCAAGAGTGTCCACCCTTATGCCTCAATCAGCTGTGGGTCTAGATAGGGTCAATCCAGGTGGCATCACAGCCCTTGAACGAATTTTGTAAGAATTTCTCTCTCTTTCACTGTCTTTGTTTCACGGGTTTTTAAAAGTGATTGATTTTTATAAAGGGGTTTAGCTGCGTTTCACTGCTGTGTTTATGCCGCTTTACACCCACTTGACTCACTTACAGAGAGATATCAATACATAGGTTTTAAGATTCTTACTAGTCAGATATATTCTTGGGCGGTGAATAGGGGGTTTTGAGTCCAGATCACTGAGCAAGGAGTAGGTCTTGTCTATTACATATTGGGTTTATGGAACGGTCTCTGAGCTAATTTGAAACCCTTGTTTTATGCATCACCCCACCTCACCTTTCCCGTTAAGCAGCCATAGTGTGTTTTCTAAACGTGTGACTCTGTTCTGTTTTGTAATTCAGTGCAAGGGTAGCGGTTTTTACATTCCCTCTATAAGTGATATCTTATGATAAGTGTCTTTTTCTGTGTGACTTATTTCACTTAGAATCGTCGTACCTAAATCCACTCATCATGCTGCTACTAGCCTTATGACGTTGATTTCATGGCTGAGTGATATTCCATTGTACAAAAGGACCACAACTTCTTTATCCATTTTTCTCTTTCCTGGGATATTTAAGGTGTAACGAAGTGGAGGTTCTTGTCAACAGAGCAGCCCTAAACTTTGGGGCGCCTGTGCCTTGCTGATTTTTAGTTTTCCCAATTTATACGCCCATGAGTGGAAGTGCCCTATGCTGTCGAAGCTGAGTTTTTTCTATGTTTCAGGACACACCGTACACTTCTCCAGAGTGGCTGTTGGCAATTTACGTCACGCCCATCAGCGTAGCAAGTCTCCCGTTTCTCCATGGCCTTTCCTGCATTTCTGGTTTTGACACTTTATTCAGCATGGCCCTTTTGACCGATGGGAAGCGAGACTTCTTTGTAGCGCTGATTTGCCTTTCCAGGTTGCTTGGTTGGCCAAAAAGGGCGCATGCGTTTTTTCCTGAATATATTCAGGAAAAAACGCATGCGCCCTTTTTGGCCAAGGGCATCATTGTCGAGGTTTTGCCGCTTTTCCCGTGCTTTAAAGGCGATTCGAATCTACCTCCTGAAATCTGTTTCCTGCAATTCTGCCTTGCTTTCAAATCCTCTTCGTTGTCTTCCGTCAATATATTTGTGGACGAGAGTTATCATTTATAACTCTGCAGGTTTGTGAATTGCAGTGCCCCTGAGCTCCATTTTTCAACTCGCTTTCTTGGGAGCTGGCCGCAAAAGCGCAGGATTGCTTCAGGCCCTATTCTGGTCCCGGGCGGCAGGCTGAGCCTGTGGTTAATTCTTCTTCCTGATGGGAAAATAGAGCGACCTGTGCCTGTCCCCTCACCTAGAGCTAGTGTCTCATTGGTTCCCCCTCTTCCCGTTCATCCTCAGGACAAATTGCAACCTGTACGGAACAGGAGGTTAAAGGTGCTGATTCTCCAAGGAGGGAGATTGCTAGTAAAGCGGCTGGAATGGCGAACCCGAGCACAAGGAGATGAGAAATGAGGTGCGTTTTAGAAACCTTTCCCGATCACACGGTGTACCATCCTCTGGGATTCTCCTGCATGTTTTCGATGTAGGAAGATGCCCTTGAACCTGGAGATTTGGGACCCATGGGATGGGTACCACGCAGTATTACTCTAAAGGGTCTGCGTTTGCTCACCCAACCTCACCAAACCTCTCAGCCCCAAGAGTGTCCACCCTTATGCCTCAATCAGCTGTGGGTCTAGATATGGTCAATCCAGGTGGCATCACAGCCCTTGAACGAATTTTGTAAGAATTTCTCTCTCTTTCACTGTCTTTGTTTCACGGGTTTTTAAAAGTGATTGATTTTTATAAAGGGGTTTAGCTGCTTTTCACTGCTGTGTTTATGCCGCTTTACACCCACTTGACTCACTTACAGAGAGATATCAATACATAGGTTTTAAGATTCTTACTAGTCAGATATATTCTTGGGCGGTGAATAGGGGGTTTTGAGTCCAGATCACTGAGCAAGGAGTAGGTCTTGTCTATTACATATTGGGTTTATGGAACGGTCTCTGAGCTAATTTGAAACCCTTGTTTTATGCATCACCCCACCTCACCTTTCCCGTTAAGCAGCCATAGTGTGTTTTCTAAACGTGTGACTCTGTTCTGTTTTGTAATTCAGTGCAAGGGTAGCGGTTTTTACATTCCCTCTATAAGTGATATCTTATGATAAGTGTCTTTTTCTGTGTGACTTATTTCACTTAGAATCGTCGTACCTAAATCCACTCATCATGCTGCTACTAGCCTTATGACGTTGATTTCATGGCTGAGTGATATTCCATTGTACAAAAGGACCACAACTTCTTTATCCATTTTTCTCTTTCCTGGGATATTTAAGGTGTAACGAAGTGGAGGTTCTTGTCAACAGAGCAGCCCTAAACTTTGGGGTGCCTCTGCCTTGCTGATTTTTAGTTTTCCCAATTTAAACGCCCATGAGTGGAAGTGCCCTATGCTGTCGAAGCTGAGTTTTTTCTATGTTTCAGGACACACCGTACACTTCTCCAGAGTGGCTGTTGGCAATTTACGTCACGCCCATCAGCGTAGCAAGTCTCCCGTTTCTCCATGGCCTTTCCTGCATTTCTGGTTTTGACACTTTATTCAGCATGGCCCTTTTGACCGATGGGAAGCGAGACTTCTTTGTAGCGCTGATTTGCCTTTCCAGGTTGCTTGGTTGGCCAAAAAGGGCGCATGCGTTTTTTCCTGAATATATTCAGGAAAAAACGCATGCGCCCTTTTTGGCCAAGGGCATCATTGTCGAGGTTTTGCCGCTTTTCCCGTGCTTCAAAGGCGATTCGAATCTACCTCCTGAAATCTGTTTCCTGCAATTCTGCCTTGCTTTCAAATCCTCTTCGTTGTCTTCCGTCAATATATTTGTGGACGAGAGTTATCATTTATAACTCTGCAGGTTTGTGAATTGCAGTGCCCCTGAGCTCCATTTTTCAACTCGCTTTCTTGGGAGCTGGCCGCAAAAGCGCAGGATTGCTTCAGGCCCTATTCTGGTCCCGGGCGGCAGGCTGAGCCTGTGGTTAATTCTTCTTCCTGATGGGAAAATAGAGCGACCTGTGCCTGTCCCCTCACCTAGAGCTAGTGTCTCATTGGTTCCCCCTCTTCCCGTTCATCCTCAGGACAAATTGCAACCTGTACGGAACAGGAGGTTAAAGGTGCTGATTCTCCAAGGAGGGAGATTGCTAGTAAAGCGGCTGGAATGGCGAACCCGAGCACAAGGAGATGAGAAATGAGGTGCGTTTTAGAAACCTTTCCCGATCACACGGTGTACCATCCTCTGGGATTCTCCTGCATGTTTTCGATGTAGGAAGATGCCCTTGAACCTGGAGATTTGGGACCCATGGGATGGGTACCACGCAGTATTACTCTAAAGGGTCTGCGTTTGCTCACCCAACCTCACCAAACCTCTCAGCCCCAAGAGTGTCCACCCTTATGCCTCAATCAGCTGTGGGTCTAGATAGGGTCAATCCAGGTGGCATCACAGCCCTTGAACGAATTTTGTAAGAATTTCTCTCTCTTTCACTGTCTTTGTTTCACGGGTTTTTAAAAGTGATTGATTTTTATAAAGGGGTTTAGCTGCGTTTCACTGCTGTGTTTATGCCGCTTTACACCCACTTGACTCACTTACAGAGAGATATCAATACATAGGTTTTAAGATTCTTACTAGTCAGATATATTCTTGGGCGGTGAATAGGGGGTTTTGAGTCCAGATCACTGAGCAAGGAGTAGGTCTTGTCTATTACATATTGGGTTTATGGAACGGTCTCTGAGCTAATTTGAAACCCTTGTTTTATGCATCACCCCACCTCACCTTTCCCGTTAAGCAGCCATAGTGTGTTTTCTAAACGTGTGACTCTGTTCTGTTTTGTAATTCAGTGCAAGGGTAGCGGTTTTTACATTCCCTCTATAAGTGATATCTTATGATAAGTGTCTTTTTCTGTGTGACTTATTTCACTTAGAATCGTCGTACCTAAATCCACTCATCATGCTGCTACTAGCCTTATGACGTTGATTTCATGGCTGAGTGATATTCCATTGTACAAAAGGACCACAACTTCTTTATCCATTTTTCTCTTTCCTGGGATATTTAAGGTGTAACGAAGTGGAGGTTCTTGTCAACAGAGCAGCCCTAAACTTTGGGGTGCCTGTGCCTTGCTGATTTTTAGTTTTCCCAATTTAAACGCCCATGAGTGGAAGTGCCCTATGCTGTCGAAGCTGATTTTTTTCTATGTTTCAGGACACACCGTACACTTCTCCAGAGTGGCTGTTGGCAATTTACGTCACGCCCATCAGCGTAGCAAGTCTCCCGTTTCTCCATGGCCTTTCCTGCATTTCTGGTTTTGACACTTTATTCAGCATGGCCCTTTTGACCGATGGGAAGCGAGACTTCTTTGTAGCGCTGATTTGCCTTTCCAGGTTGCTTGGTTGGCCAAAAAGGGCGCATGCGTTTTTTCCTGAATATATTCAGGAAAAAACGCATGCGCCCTTTTTGGCCAAGGGCATCATTGTCGAGGTTTTGCCGCTTTTCCCGTGCTTCAAAGGCGATTCGAATCTACCTCCTGAAATCTGTTTCCTGAAATTCTGCCTTGCTTTCAAATCCTCTTCGTTGTCTTCCGTCAATATATTTGTGGACGAGAGTTATCATTTATAACTCTGCAGGTTTGTGAATTGCAGTGCCCCTGAGCTCCATTTTTCAACTCGCTTTCTTGGGAGCTGGCCGCAAAAGCGCAGGATTGCTTCAGGCCCTATTCTGGTCCCGGGCGGCAGGCTGAGCCTGTGGTTAATTCTTCTTCCTGATGGGAAAATAGAGCGACCTGTGCCTGTCCCAACACCTAGAGCTAGTGTCTCATTGGTTCCCCCTCTTCCCGTTCATCCTCAGGACAAATTGCAACCTGTACGGAACAGGAGGTTAAAGGTGCTGATTCTCCAAGGAGGGAGATTGCTAGTAAAGCGGCTGGAATGGCGAACCCGAGCACAAGGAGATGAGAAATGAGGTGCGTTTTAGAAACCTTTCCCGATCACACGGTGTACCATCCTCTGGGATTCTCCTGCATGTTTTCGATGTAGGAAGATGCCCTTGAACCTGGAGATTTGGGACCCATGGGATGGGTACCACGCAGTATTACTCTAAAGCGTCTGCGTTTGCTCACCCAACCTCACCAAACCTCTCAGCCCCAAGAGTGTCCACCCTTATGCCTCAATCAGCTGTGGGTCTAGATATGGTCAATCCAGGTGGCATCACAGCCCTTGAACGAATTTTGTAAGAATTTCTCTCTCTTTCACTGTCTTTGTTTCACGGGTTTTTAAAAGTGATTGATTTTTATAAAGGGGTTTAGCTGCTTTTCACTGCTGTGTTTATGCCGCTTTACACCCACTTGACTCACTTACAGAGAGATATCAATACATAGGTTTTAAGATTCTTACTAGTCAGATATATTCTTGGGCGGTGAATAGGGGGTTTTGAGTCCAGATCACTGAGCAAGGAGTAGGTCTTGTCTATTACATATTGGGTTTATGGAACGGTCTCTGAGCTAATTTGAAACCCTTGTTTTATGCATCACCCCACCTCACCTTTCCCGTTAAGCAGCCATAGTGTGTTTTCTAAACGTGTGACTCTGTTCTGTTTTGTAATTCAGTGCAAGGGTAGCGGTTTTTACATTCCCTCTATAAGTGATATCTTATGATAAGTGTCTTTTTCTGTGTGACTTATTTCACTTAGAATCGTCGTACCTAAATCCACTCATCATGCTGCTACTAGCCTTATGACGTTGATTTCATGGCTGAGTGATATTCCATTGTACAAAAGGACCACAACTTCTTTATCCATTTTTCTCTTTCCTGGGATATTTAAGGTGTAACGAAGTGGAGGTTCTTGTCAACAGAGCAGCCCTAAACTTTGGGGTGCCTGTGCCTTGCTGATTTTTAGTTTTCCCAATTTATACGCCCATGAGTGGAAGTGCCCTATGCTGTCGAAGCTGAGTTTTTTCTATGTTTCAGGACACACCGTACACTTCTCCAGAGTGGCTGTTGGCAATTTACGTCACGCCCATCAGCGTAGCAAGTCTCCCGTTTCTCCATGGCCTTTCCTGCATTTCTGGTTTTGACACTTTATTCAGCATGGCCCTTTTGACCGATGGGAAGCGAGACTTCTTTGTAGCGCTGATTTGCCTTTCCAGGTTGCTTGGTTGGCCAAAAAGGGCGCATGCGTTTTTTCCTGAATATATTCAGGAAAAAACGCATGCGCCCTTTTTGGCCAAGGGCATCATTGTCGAGGTTTTGCCGCTTTTCCCGTGCTTTAAAGGCGATTCGAATCTACCTCCTGAAATCTGTTTCCTGCAATTCTGCCTTGCTTTCAAATCCTCTTCGTTGTCTTCCGTCAATATATTTGTGGACGAGAGTTATCATTTATAACTCTGCAGGTTTGTGAATTGCAGTGCCCCTGAGCTCCATTTTTCAACTCGCTTTCTTGGGAGCTGGCCGCAAAAGCGCAGGATTGCTTCAGGCCCTATTCTGGTCCCGGGCGGCAGGCTGAGCCTGTGGTTAATTCTTCTTCCTGATGGGAAAATAGAGCGACCTGTGCCTGTCCCCTCACCTAGAGCTAGTGTCTCATTGGTTCCCCCTCTTCCCGTTCATCCTCAGGACAAATTGCAACCTGTACGGAACAGGAGGTTAAAGGTGCTGATTCTCCAAGGAGGGAGATTGCTAGTAAAGCGGCTGGAATGGCGAACCCGAGCACAAGGAGATGAGAAATGAGGTGCGTTTTAGAAACCTTTCCCGATCACACGGTGTACCATCCTCTGGGATTCTCCTGCATGTTTTCGATGTAGGAAGATGCCCTTGAACCTGGAGATTTGGGACCCATGGGATGGGTACCACGCAGTATTACTCTAAAGGGTCTGCGTTTGCTCACCCAACCTCACCAAACCTCTCAGCCCCAAGAGTGTCCACCCTTATGCCTCAATCAGCTGTGGGTCTAGATATGGTCAATCCAGGTGGCATCACAGCCCTTGAACGAATTTTGTAAGAATTTCTCTCTCTTTCACTGTCTTTGTTTCACGGGTTTTTAAAAGTGATTGATTTTTATAAAGGGGTTTAGCTGCTTTTCACTGCTGTGTTTATGCCGCTTTACACCCACTTGACTCACTTACAGAGAGATATCAATACATAGGTTTTAAGATTCTTACTAGTCAGATATATTCTTGGGCGGTGAATAGGGGGTTTTGAGTCCAGATCACTGAGCAAGGAGTAGGTCTTGTCTATTACATATTGGGTTTATGGAACGGTCTCTGAGCTAATTTGAAACCCTTGTTTTATGCATCACCCCACCTCACCTTTCCCGTTAAGCAGCCATAGTGTGTTTTCTAAACGTGTGACTCTGTTCTGTTTTGTAATTCAGTGCAAGGGTAGCGGTTTTTACATTCCCTCTATAAGTGATATCTTATGATAAGTGTCTTTTTCTGTGTGACTTATTTCACTTAGAATCGTCGTACCTAAATCCACTCATCATGCTGCTACTAGCCTTATGACGTTGATTTCATGGCTGAGTGATATTCCATTGTACAAAAGGACCACAACTTCTTTATCCATTTTTCTCTTTCCTGGGATATTTAAGGTGTAACGAAGTGGAGGTTCTTGTCAACAGAGCAGCCCTAAACTTTGGGGTGCCTGTGCCTTGCTGATTTTTAGTTTTCCCAATTTATACGCCCATGAGTGGAAGTGCCCTATGCTGTCGAAGCTGAGTTTTTTCTATGTTTCAGGACACACCGTACACTTCTCCAGAGTGGCTGTTGGCAATTTACGTCACGCCCATCAGCGTAGCAAGTCTCCCGTTTCTCCATGGCCTTTCCTGCATTTCTGGTTTTGACACTTTATTCAGCATGGCCCTTTTGACCGATGGGAAGCGAGACTTCTTTGTAGCGCTGATTTGCCTTTCCAGGTTGCTTGGTTGGCCAAAAAGGGCGCATGCGTTTTTTCCTGAATATATTCAGGAAAAAACGCATGCGCCCTTTTTGGCCAAGGGCATCATTGTCGAGGTTTTGCCGCTTTTCCCGTGCTTTAAAGGCGATTCGAATCTACCTCCTGAAATCTGTTTCCTGCAATTCTGCCTTGCTTTCAAATCCTCTTCGTTGTCTTCCGTCAATATATTTGTGGACGAGAGTTATCATTTATAACTCTGCAGGTTTGTGAATTGCAGTGCCCCTGAGCTCCATTTTTCAACTCGCTTTCTTGGGAGCTGGCCGCAAAAGCGCAGGATTGCTTCAGGCCCTATTCTGGTCCCGGGCGGCAGGCTGAGCCTGTGGTTAATTCTTCTTCCTGATGGGAAAATAGAGCGATCTGTGCCTGTCCCCTCACCTAGAGCTAGTGTCTCATTGGTTCCCCCTCTTCCCGTTCATCCTCAGGACAAATTGCAACCTGTACGGAACAGGAGGTTAAAGGTGCTGATTCTCCAAGGAGGGAGATTGCTAGTAAAGCGGCTGGAATGGCGAACCCGAGCACAAGGAGATGAGAAATGAGGTGCGTTTTAGAAACCTTTCCCGATCACACGGTGTACCATCCTCTGGGATTCTCCTGCATGTTTTCGATGTAGGAAGATGCCCTTGAACCTGGAGATTTGGGACCCATGGGATGGGTACCACGCAGTATTACTCTAAAGGGTCTGCGTTTGCTCACCCAACCTCACCAAACCTCTCAGCCCCAAGAGTGTCCACCCTTATGCCTCAATCAGCTGTGGGTCTAGATATGGTCAATCCAGGTGGCATCACAGCCCTTGAACGAATTTTGTAAGAATTTCTCTCTCTTTCACTGTCTTTGTTTCACGGGTTTTTAAAAGTGATTGATTTTTATAAAGGGGTTTAGCTGCGTTTCACTGCTGTGTTTATGCCGCTTTACACCCACTTGACTCACTTACAGAGAGATATCAATACATAGGTTTTAAGATTCTTACTAGTCAGATATATTCTTGGGCGGTGAATAGGGGGTTTTGAGTCCAGATCACTGAGCAAGGAGTAGGTCTTGTCTATTACATATTGGGTTTATGGAACGGTCTCTGAGCTAATTTGAAACCCTTGTTTTATGCATCACCCCACCTCACCTTTCCCGTTAAGCAGCCATAGTGTGTTTTCTAAACGTGTGACTCTGTTCTGTTTTGTAATTCAGTGCAAGGGTAGCGGTTTTTACATTCCCTCTATAAGTGATATCTTATGATAAGTGTCTTTTTCTGTGTGACTTATTTCACTTAGAATCGTCGTACCTAAATCCACTCATCATGCTGCTACTAGCCTTATGACGTTGATTTCATGGCTGAGTGATATTCCATTGTACAAAAGGACCACAACTTCTTTATCCATTTTTCTCTTTCCTGGGATATTTAAGGTGTAACGAAGTGGAGGTTCTTGTCAACAGAGCAGCCCTAAACTTTGGGGCGCCTGTGCCTTGCTGATTTTTAGTTTTCCCAATTTATACGCCCATGAGTGGAAGTGCCCTATGCTGTCGAAGCTGAGTTTTTTCTATGTTTCAGGACACACCGTACACTTCTCCAGAGTGGCTGTTGGCAATTTACGTCACGCCCATCAGCGTAGCAAGTCTCCCGTTTCTCCATGGCCTTTCCTGCATTTCTGGTTTTGACACTTTATTCAGCATGGCCCTTTTGACCGATGGGAAGCGAGACTTCTTTGTAGCGCTGATTTGCCTTTCCAGGTTGCTTGGTTGGCCAAAAAGGGCGCATGCGTTTTTTCCTGAATATATTCAGGAAAAAACGCATGCGCCCTTTTTGGCCAAGGGCATCATTGTCGAGGTTTTGCCGCTTTTCCCGTGCTTTAAAGGCGATTCGAATCTACCTCCTGAAATCTGTTTCCTGCAATTCTGCCTTGCTTTCAAATCCTCTTCGTTGTCTTCCGTCAATATATTTGTGGACGAGAGTTATCATTTATAACTCTGCAGGTTTGTGAATTGCAGTGCCCCTGAGCTCCATTTTTCAACTCGCTTTCTTGGGAGCTGGCCGCAAAAGCGCAGGATTGCTTCAGGCCCTATTCTGGTCCCGGGCGGCAGGCTGAGCCTGTGGTTAATTCTTCTTCCTGATGGGAAAATAGAGCGACCTGTGCCTGTCCCCTCACCTAGAGCTAGTGTCTCATTGGTTCCCCCTCTTCCCGTTCATCCTCAGGACAAATTGCAACCTGTACGGAACAGGAGGTTAAAGGTGCTGATTCTCCAAGGAGGGAGATTGCTAGTAAAGCGGCTGGAATGGCGAACCCGAGCACAAGGAGATGAGAAATGAGGTGCGTTTTAGAAACCTTTCCCGATCACACGGTGTACCATCCTCTGGGATTCTCCTGCATGTTTTCGATGTAGGAAGATGCCCTTGAACCTGGAGATTTGGGACCCATGGGATGGGTACCACGCAGTATTACTCTAAAGGGTCTGCGTTTGCTCACCCAACCTCACCAAACCTCTCAGCCCCAAGAGTGTCCACCCTTATGCCTCAATCAGCTGTGGGTCTAGATATGGTCAATCCAGGTGGCATCACAGCCCTTGAACGAATTTTGTAAGAATTTCTCTCTCTTTCACTGTCTTTGTTTCACGGGTTTTTAAAAGTGATTGATTTTTATAAAGGGGTTTAGCTGCTTTTCACTGCTGTGTTTATGCCGCTTTACACCCACTTGACTCACTTACAGAGAGATATCAATACATAGGTTTTAAGATTCTTACTAGTCAGATATATTCTTGGGCGGTGAATAGGGGGTTTTGAGTCCAGATCACTGAGCAAGGAGTAGGTCTTGTCTATTACATATTGGGTTTATGGAACGGTCTCTGAGCTAATTTGAAACCCTTGTTTTATGCATCACCCCACCTCACCTTTCCCGTTAAGCAGCCATAGTGTGTTTTCTAAACGTGTGACTCTGTTCTGTTTTGTAATTCAGTGCAAGGGTAGCGGTTTTTACATTCCCTCTATAAGTGATATCTTATGATAAGTGTCTTTTTCTGTGTGACTTATTTCACTTACAATCGTCGTACCTAAATCCACTCATCATGCTGCTACTAGCCTTATGACGTTGATTTCATGGCTGAGTGATATTC
Source organism: Balaenoptera borealis (assembly GCF_965194805.1). Classification (NCBI taxonomy): domain Eukaryota; kingdom Metazoa; phylum Chordata; class Mammalia; order Artiodactyla; family Balaenopteridae; genus Balaenoptera; species Balaenoptera borealis. The sequence goes on from NW_028123690.1 coordinate 95,894, forward strand.
CATTGTACAAAAGGACCACAACTTCTTTATCCATTTTTCTCTTTCCTGGGATATTTAAGGTGTAACGAAGTGGAGGTTCTTGTCAACAGAGCAGCCCTAAACTTTGGGGCGCCTGTGCCTTGCTGATTTTTAGTTTTCCCAATTTATACGCCCATGAGTGGAAGTGCCCTATGCTGTCGAAGCTGAGTTTTTTCTATGTTTCAGCACACACCGTACACTTCTCCAGAGTGGCTGTTGGCAATTTACGTCACGCCCATCAGCGTAGCAAGTCTCCCGTTTCTCCATGGCCTTTCCTGCATTTCTGGTTTTGACACTTTATTCAGCATGGCCCTTTTGACCGATGGGAAGCGAGACTTCTTTGTAGCGCTGATTTGCCTTTCCAGGTTGCTTGGTTGGCCAAAAAGGGCGCATGCGTTTTTTCCTGAATATATTCAGGAAAAAACGCATGCGCCCTTTTTGGCCAAGGGCATCATTGTCGAGGTTTTGCCGCTTTTCCCGTGCTTTAAAGGCGATTCGAATCTACCTCCTGAAATCTGTTTCCTGCAATTCTGCCTTGCTTTCAAATCCTCTTCGTTGTCTTCCGTCAATATATTTGTGGACGAGAGTTATCATTTATAACTCTGCAGGTTTGTGAATTGCAGTGCCCCTGAGCTCCATTTTTCAACTCGCTTTCTTGGGAGCTGGCCGCAAAAGCGCAGGATTGCTTCAGGCCCTATTCTGGTCCCGGGCGGCAGGCTGAGCCTGTGGTTAATTCTTCTTCCTGATGGGAAAATAGAGCGACCTGTGCCTGTCCCCTCACCTAGAGCTAGTGTCTCATTGGTTCCCCCTCTTCCCGTTCATCCTCAGGACAAATTGCAACCTGTACGGAACAGGAGGTTAAAGGTGCTGATTCTCCAAGGAGGGAGATTGCTAGTAAAGCGGCTGGAATGGCGAACCCGAGCACAAGGAGATGAGAAATGAGGTGCGTTTTAGAAACCTTTCCCGATCACACGGTGTACCATCCTCTGGGATTCTCATGCATGTTTTCGATGTAGGAAGATGCCCTTGAACCTGGAGATTTGGGACCCATGGGATGGGTACCACGCAGTATTACTCTAAAGGGTCTGCGTTTGCTCACCCAACCTCACCAAACCTCTCAGCCCCAAGAGTGTCCACCCTTATGCCTCAATCAGCTGTGGGTCTAGATATGGTCAATCCAGGTGGCATCACAGCCCTTGAACGAATTTTGTAAGAATTTCTCTCTCTTTCACTGTCTTTGTTTCACGGGTTTTTAAAAGTGATTGATTTTTATAAAGGGGTTTAGCTGCTTTTCACTGCTGTGTTTATGCCGCTTTACACCCACTTGACTCACTTACAGAGAGATATCAATACATAGGTTTTAAGATTCTTACTAGTCAGATATATTCTTGGGCGGTGAATAGGGGGTTTTGAGTCCAGATCACTGAGCAAGGAGTAGGTCTTGTCTATTACATATTGGGTTTATGGAACGGTCTCTGAGCTAATTTGAAACCCTTGTTTTATGCATCACCCCACCTCACCTTTCCCGTTAAGCAGCCATAGTGTGTTTTCTAAACGTGTGACTCTGTTCTGTTTTGTAATTCAGTGCAAGGGTAGCGGTTTTTACATTCCCTCTATAAGTGATATCTTATGATAAGTGTCTTTTTCTGTGTGACTTATTTCACTTAGAATCGTCGTACCTAAATCCACTCATCATGCTGCTACTAGCCTTATGACGTTGATTTCATGGCTGAGTGATATTCCATTGTACAAAAGGACCACAACTTCTTTATCCATTTTTCTCTTTCCTGGGATATTTAAGGTGTAACGAAGTGGAGGTTCTTGTCAACAGAGTAGCCCTAAACTTTGGGGTGCCTGTGCCTTGCTGATTTTTAGTTTTCCCAATTTATACGCCCATGAGTGGAAGTGCCCTATGCTGTCGAAGCTGAGTTTTTTCTATGTTTCAGGACACACCGTACACTTCTCCAGAGTGGCTGTTGGCAATTTACGTCACGCCCATCAGCGTAGCAAGTCTCCCGTTTCTCCATGGCCTTTCCTGCATTTCTGGTTTTGACACTTTATTCAGCATGGCCCTTTTGACCGATGGGAAGCGAGACTTCTTTGTAGCGCTGATTTGCCTTTCCAGGTTGCTTGGTTGGCCAAAAAGGGCGCATGCGTTTTTTCCTGAATATATTCAGGAAAAAACGCATGCGCCCTTTTTGGCCAAGGGCATCATTGTCGAGGTTTTGCCGCTTTTCCCGTGCTTTAAAGGCGATTCGAATCTACCTCCTGAAATCTGTTTCCTGCAATTCTGCCTTGCTTTCAAATCCTCTTCGTTGTCTTCCGTCAATATATTTGTGGACGAGAGTTATCATTTATAACTCTGCAGGTTTGTGAATTGCAGTGCCCCTGAGCTCCATTTTTCAACTCGCTTTCTTGGGAGCTGGCCGCAAAAGCGCAGGATTGCTTCAGGCCCTATTCTGGTCCCGGGCGGCAGGCTGAGCCTGTGGTTAATTCTTCTTCCTGATGGGAAAATAGAGCGACCTGTGCCTGTCCCCTCACCTAGAGCTAGTGTCTCATTGGTTCCCCCTCTTCCCGTTCATCCTCAGGACAAATTGCAACCTGTACGGAACAGGAGGTTAAAGGTGCTGATTCTCCAAGGAGGGAGATTGCTAGTAAAGCGGCTGGAATGGCGAACCCGAGCACAAGGAGATGAGAAATGAGGTGCGTTTTAGAAACCTTTCCCGATCACACGGTGTACCATCCTCTGGGATTCTCCTGCATGTTTTCGATGTAGGAAGATGCCCTTGAACCTGGAGATTTGGGACCCATGGGATGGGTACCACGCAGTATTACTCTAAAGGGTCTGCGTTTGCTCACCCAACCTCACCAAACCTCTCAGCCCCAAGAGTGTCCACCCTTATGCCTCAATCAGCTGTGGGTCTAGATATGGTCAATCCAGGTGGCATCACAGCCCTTGAACGAATTTTGTAAGAATTTCTCTCTCTTTCACTGTCTTTGTTTCACGGGTTTTTAAAAGTGATTGATTTTTATAAAGGGGTTTAGCTGCTTTTCACTGCTGTGTTTATGCCGCTTTACACCCACTTGACTCACTTACAGAGAGATATCAATACATAGGTTTTAAGATTCTTACTAGTCAGATATATTCTTGGGCGGTGAATAGGGGGTTTTGAGTCCAGATCACTGAGCAAGGAGTAGGTCTTGTCTATTACATATTGGGTTTATGGAACGGTCTCTGAGCTAATTTGAAACCCTTGTTTTATGCATCACCCCACCTCACCTTTCCCGTTAAGCAGCCATAGTGTGTTTTCTAAACGTGTGACTCTGTTCTGTTTTGTAATTCAGTGCAAGGGTAGCGGTTTTTACATTCCCTCTATAAGTGATATCTTATGATAAGTGTCTTTTTCTGTGTGACTTATTTCACTTAGAATCGTCGTACCTAAATCCACTCATCATGCTGCTACTAGCCTTATGACGTTGATTTCATGGCTGAGTGATATTCCATTGTACAAAAGGACCACAACTTCTTTATCCATTTTTCTCTTTCCTGGGATATTTAAGGTGTAACGAAGTGGAGGTTCTTGTCAACAGAGCAGCCCTAAACTTTGGGGTGCCTGTGCCTTGCTGATTTTTAGTTTTCCCAATTTATACGCCCATGAGTGGAAGTGCCCTATGCTGTCGAAGCTGAGTTTTTTCTATGTTTCAGGACACACCGTACACTTCTCCAGAGTGGCTGTTGGCAATTTACGTCACGCCCATCAGCGTAGCAAGTCTCCCGTTTCTCCATGGCCTTTCCTGCATTTCTGGTTTTGACACTTTATTCAGCATGGCCCTTTTGACCGATGGGAAGCGAGACTTCTTTGTAGCGCTGATTTGCCTTTCCAGGTTGCTTGGTTGGCCAAAAAGGGCGCATGCGTTTTTTCCTGAATATATTCAGGAAAAAACGCATGCGCCCTTTTTGGCCAAGGGCATCATTGTCGAGGTTTTGCCGCTTTTCCCGTGCTTTAAAGGCGATTCGAATCTACCTCCTGAAATCTGTTTCCTGCAATTCTGCCTTGCTTTCAAATCCTCTTCGTTGTCTTCCGTCAATATATTTGTGGACGAGAGTTATCATTTATAACTCTGCAGGTTTGTGAATTGCAGTGCCCCTGAGCTCCATTTTTCAACTCGCTTTCTTGGGAGCTGGCCGCAAAAGCGCAGGATTGCTTCAGGCCCTATTCTGGTCCCGGGCGGCAGGCTGAGCCTGTGGTTAATTCTTCTTCCTGATGGGAAAATAGAGCGACCTGTGCCTGTCCCCTCACCTAGAGCTAGTGTCTCATTGGTTCCCCCTCTTCCCGTTCATCCTCAGGACAAATTGCAACCTGTACGGAACAGGAGGTTAAAGGTGCTGATTCTCCAAGGAGGGAGATTGCTAGTAAAGCGGCTGGAATGGCGAACCCGAGCACAAGGAGATGAAAAATGAGGTGCGTTTTAGAAACCTTTCCCGATCACACGGTGTACCATCCTCTGGGATTCTCCTGCATGTTTTCGATGTAGGAAGATGCCCTTGAACCTGGAGATTTGGGACCCATGGGATGGGTACCACGCAGTATTACTCTAAAGGGTCTGCGTTTGCTCACCCAACCTCACCAAACCTCTCAGCCCCAAGAGTGTCCACCCTTATGCCTCAATCAGCTGTGGGTCTAGATATGGTCAATCCAGGTGGCATCACAGCCCTTGAACGAATTTTGTAAGAATTTCTCTCTCTTTCACTGTCTTTGTTTCACGGGTTTTTAAAAGTGATTGATTTTTATAAAGGGGTTTAGCTGCTTTTCACTGCTGTGTTTATGCCGCTTTACACCCACTTGACTCACTTACAGAGAGATATCAATACATAGGTTTTAAGATTCTTACTAGTCAGATATATTCTTGGGCGGTGAATAGGGGGTTTTGAGTCCAGATCACTGAGCAAGGAGTAGGTCTTGTCTATTACATATTGGGTTTATGGAACGGTCTCTGAGCTAATTTGAAACCCTTGTTTTATGCATCACCCCACCTCACCTTTCCCGTTAAGCAGCCATAGTGTGTTTTCTAAACGTGTGACTCTGTTCTGTTTTGTAATTCAGTGCAAGGGTAGCGGTTTTTACATTCCCTCTATAAGTGATATCTTATGATAAGTGTCTTTTTCTGTGTGACTTATTTCACTTAGAATCGTCGTACCTAAATCCACTCATCATGCTGCTACTAGCCTTATGACGTTGATTTCATGGCTGAGTGATATTCCATTGTACAAAAGGACCACAACTTCTTTATCCATTTTTCTCTTTCCTGGGATATTTAAGGTGTAACGAAGTGGAGGTTCTTGTCAACAGAGCAGCCCTAAACTTTGGGGTGCCTGTGCCTTGCTGATTTTTAGTTTTCCCAATTTATACGCCCATGAGTGGAAGTGCCCTATGCTGTCGAAGCTGAGTTTTTTCTATGTTTCAGGACACACCGTACACTTCTCCAGAGTGGCTGTTGGCAATTTACGTCACGCCCATCAGCGTAGCAAGTCTCCCGTTTCTCCATGGCCTTTCCTGCATTTCTGGTTTTGACACTTTATTCAGCATGGCCCTTTTGACCGATGGGAAGCGAGACTTCTTTGTAGCGCTGATTTGCCTTTCCAGGTTGCTTGGTTGGCCAAAAAGGGCGCATGCGTTTTTTCCTGAATATATTCAGGAAAAAACGCATGCGCCCTTTTTGGCCAAGGGCATCATTGTCGAGGTTTTGCCGCTTTTCCCGTGCTTTAAAGGCGATTCGAATCTACCTCCTGAAATCTGTTTCCTGCAATTCTGCCTTGCTTTCAAATCCTCTTCGTTGTCTTCCGTCAATATATTTGTGGACGAGAGTTATCATTTATAACTCTGCAGGTTTGTGAATTGCAGTGCCCCTGAGCTCCATTTTTCAACTCGCTTTCTTGGGAGCTGGCCGCAAAAGCGCAGGATTGCTTCAGGCCCTATTCTGGTCCCGGGCGGCAGGCTGAGCCTGTGGTTAATTCTTCTTCCTGATGGGAAAATAGAGCGACCTGTGCCTGTCCCCTCACCTAGAGCTAGTGTCTCATTGGTTCCCCCTCTTCCCGTTCATCCTCAGGACAAATTGCAACCTGTACGGAACAGGAGGTTAAAGGTGCTGATTCTCCAAGGAGGGAGATTGCTAGTAAAGCGGCTGGAATGGCGAACCCGAGCACAAGGAGATGAGAAATGAGGTGCGTTTTAGAAACCTTTCCCGATCACACGGTGTACCATCCTCTGGGATTCTCCTGCATGTTTTCGATGTAGGAAGATGCCCTTGAACCTGGAGATTTGGGACCCATGGGATGGGTACCACGCAGTATTACTCTAAAGGGTCTGCGTTTGCTCACCCAACCTCACCAAACCTCTCAGCCCCAAGAGTGTCCACCCTTATGCCTCAATCAGCTGTGGGTCTAGATATGGTCAATCCAGGTGGCATCACAGCCCTTGAACGAATTTTGTAAGAATTTCTCTCTCTTTCACTGTCTTTGTTTCACGGGTTTTTAAAAGTGATTGATTTTTATAAAGGGGTTTAGCTGCGTTTCACTGCTGTGTTTATGCCGCTTTACACCCACTTGACTCACTTACAGAGAGATATCAATACATAGGTTTTAAGATTCTTACTAGTCAGATATATTCTTGGGCGGTGAATAGGGGGTTTTGAGTCCAGATCACTGAGCAAGGAGTAGGTCTTGTCTATTACATATTGGGTTTATGGAACGGTCTCTGAGCTAATTTGAAACCCTTGTTTTATGCATCACCCCACCTCACCTTTCCCGTTAAGCAGCCATAGTGTGTTTTCTAAACGTGTGACTCTGTTCTGTTTTGTAATTCAGTGCAAGGGTAGCGGTTTTTACATTCCCTCTATAAGTGATATCTTATGATAAGTGTCTTTTTCTGTGTGACTTATTTCACTTAGAATCGTCGTACCTAAATCCACTCATCATGCTGCTACTAGCCTTATGACGTTGATTTCATGGCTGAGTGATATTCCATTGTACAAAAGGACCACAACTTCTTTATCCATTTTTCTCTTTCCTGGGATATTTAAGGTGTAACGAAGTGGAGGTTCTTGTCAACAGAGCAGCCCTAAACTTTGGGGTGCCTGTGCCTTGCTGATTTTTAGTTTTCCCAATTTATACGCCCATGAGTGGAAGTGCCCTATGCTGTCGAAGCTGAGTTTTTTCTATGTTTCAGGACACACCGTACACTTCTCCAGAGTGGCTGTTGGCAATTTACGTCACGCCCATCAGCGTAGCAAGTCTCCCGTTTCTCCATGGCCTTTCCTGCATTTCTGGTTTTGACACTTTATTCAGCATGGCCCTTTTGACCGATGGGAAGCGAGACTTCTTTGTAGCGCTGATTTGCCTTTCCAGGTTGCTTGGTTGGCCAAAAAGGGCGCATGCGTTTTTTCCTGAATATATTCAGGAAAAAACGCATGCGCCCTTTTTGGCCAAGGGCATCATTGTCGAGGTTTTGCCGCTTTTCCCGTGCTTTAAAGGCGATTCGAATCTACCTCCTGAAATCTGTTTCCTGCAATTCTGCCTTGCTTTCAAATCCTCTTCGTTGTCTTCCGTCAATATATTTGTGGACGAGAGTTATCATTTATAACTCTGCAGGTTTGTGAATTGCAGTGCCCCTGAGCTCCATTTTTCAACTCGCTTTCTTGGGAGCTGGCCGCAAAAGCGCAGGATTGCTTCAGGCCCTATTCTGGTCCCGGGCGGCAGGCTGAGCCTGTGGTTAATTCTTCTTCCTGATGGGAAAATAGAGCGATCTGTGCCTGTCCCCTCACCTAGAGCTAGTGTCTCATTGGTTCCCCCTCTTCCCGTTCATCCTCAGGACAAATTGCAACCTGTACGGAACAGGAGGTTAAAGGTGCTGATTCTCCAAGGAGGGAGATTGCTAGTAAAGCGGCTGGAATGGCGAACCCGAGCACAAGGAGATGAGAAATGAGGTGCGTTTTAGAAACCTTTCCCGATCACACGGTGTACCATCCTCTGGGATTCTCCTGCATGTTTTCGATGTAGGAAGATGCCCTTGAACCTGGAGATTTGGGACCCATGGGATGGGTACCACGCAGTATTACTCTAAAGGGTCTGCGTTTGCTCACCCAACCTCACCAAACCTCTCAGCCCCAAGAGTGTCCACCCTTATGCCTCAATCAGCTGTGGGTCTAGATATGGTCAATCCAGGTGGCATCACAGCCCTTGAACGAATTTTGTAAGAATTTCTCTCTCTTTCACTGTCTTTGTTTCACGGGTTTTTAAAAGTGATTGATTTTTATAAAGGGGTTTAGCTGCTTTTCACTGCTGTGTTTATGCCGCTTTACACCCACTTGACTCACTTACAGAGAGATATCAATACATAGGTTTTAAGATTCTTACTAGTCAGATATATTCTTGGGCGGTGAATAGGGGGTTTTGAGTCCAGATCACTGAGCAAGGAGTAGGTCTTGTCTATTACATATTGGGTTTATGGAACGGTCTCTGAGCTAATTTGAAACCCTTGTTTTATGCATCACCCCACCTCACCTTTCCCGTTAAGCAGCCATAGTGTGTTTTCTAAACGTGTGACTCTGTTCTGTTTTGTAATTCAGTGCAAGGGTAGCGGTTTTTACATTCCCTCTATAAGTGATATCTTATGATAAGTGTCTTTTTCTGTGTGACTTATTTCACTTAGAATCGTCGTACCTAAATCCACTCATCATGCTGCTACTAGCCTTATGACGTTGATTTCATGGCTGAGTGATATTCCATTGTACAAAAGGACCACAACTTCTTTATCCATTTTTCTCTTTCCTGGGATATTTAAGGTGTAACGAAGTGGAGGTTCTTGTCAACAGAGCAGCCCTAAACTTTGGGGTGCCTGTGCCTTGCTGATTTTTAGTTTTCCCAATTTATACGCCCATGAGTGGAAGTGCCCTATGCTGTCGAAGCTGAGTTTTTTCTATGTTTCAGGACACACCGTACACTTCTCCAGAGTGGCTGTTGGCAATTTACGTCACGCCCATCAGCGTAGCAAGTCTCCCGTTTCTCCATGGCCTTTCCTGCATTTCTGGTTTTGACACTTTATTCAGCATGGCCCTTTTGACCGATGGGAAGCGAGACTTCTTTGTAGCGCTGATTTGCCTTTCCAGGTTGCTTGGTTGGCCAAAAAGGGCGCATGCGTTTTTTCCTGAATATATTCAGGAAAAAACGCATGCGCCCTTTTTGGCCAAGGGCATCATTGTCGAGGTTTTGCCGCTTTTCCCGTGCTTTAAAGGCGATTCGAATCTACCTCCTGAAATCTGTTTCCTGCAATTCTGCCTTGCTTTCAAATCCTCTTCGTTGTCTTCCGTCAATATATTTGTGGACGAGAGTTATCATTTATAACTCTGCAGGTTTGTGAATTGCAGTGCCCCTGAGCTCCATTTTTCAACTCGCTTTCTTGGGAGCTGGCCGCAAAAGCGCAGGATTGCTTCAGGCCCTATTCTGGTCCCGGGCGGCAGGCTGAGCCTGTGGTTAATTCTTCTTCCTGATGGGAAAATAGAGCGACCTGTGCCTGTCCCCTCACCTAGAGCTAGTGTCTCATTGGTTCCCCCTCTTCCCGTTCATCCTCAGGACAAATTGCAACCTGTACGGAACAGGAGGTTAAAGGTGCTGATTCTCCAAGGAGGGAGATTGCTAGTAAAGCGGCTGGAATGGCGAACCCGAGCACAAGGAGATGAGAAATGAGGTGCGTTTTAGAAACCTTTCCCGATCACACGGTGTACCATCCTCTGGGATTCTCCTGCATGTTTTCGATGTAGGAAGATGCCCTTGAACCTGGAGATTTGGGACCCATGGGATGGGTACCACGCAGTATTACTCTAAAGGGTCTGCGTTTGCTCACCCAACCTCACCAAACCTCTCAGCCCCAAGAGTGTCCACCCTTATGCCTCAATCAGCTGTGGGTCTAGATATGGTCAATCCAGGTGGCATCACAGCCCTTGAACGAATTTTGTAAGAATTTCTCTCTCTTTCACTGTCTTTGTTTCACGGGTTTTTAAAAGTGATTGATTTTTATAAAGGGGTTTAGCTGCGTTTCACTGCTGTGTTTATGCCGCTTTACACCCACTTGACTCACTTACAGAGAGATATCAATACATAGGTTTTAAGATTCTTACTAGTCAGATATATTCTTGGGCGGTGAATAGGGGGTTTTGAGTCCAGATCACTGAGCAAGGAGTAGGTCTTGTCTATTACATATTGGGTTTATGGAACGGTCTCTGAGCTAATTTGAAACCCTTGTTTTATGCATCACCCCACCTCACCTTTCCCGTTAAGCAGCCATAGTGTGTTTTCTAAACGTGTGACTCTGTTCTGTTTTGTAATTCAGTGCAAGGGTAGCGGTTTTTACATTCCCTCTATAAGTGATATCTTATGATAAGTGTCTTTTTCTGTGTGACTTATTTCACTTAGAATCGTCGTACCTAAATCCACTCATCATGCTGCTACTAGCCTTATGACGTTGATTTCATGGCTGAGTGATATTCCATTGTACAAAAGGACCACAACTTCTTTATCCATTTTTCTCTTTCCTGGGATATTTAAGGTGTAACGAAGTGGAGGTTCTTGTCAACAGAGCAGCCCTAAACTTTGGGGTGCCTGTGCCTTGCTGATTTTTAGTTTTCCCAATTTATACGCCCATGAGTGGAAGTGCCCTATGCTGTCGAAGCTGAGTTTTTTCTATGTTTCAGGACACACCGTACACTTCTCCAGAGTGGCTGTTGGCAATTTACGTCACGCCCATCAGCGTAGCAAGTCTCCCGTTTCTCCATGGCCTTTCCTGCATTTCTGGTTTTGACACTTTATTCAGCATGGCCCTTTTGACCGATGGGAAGCGAGACTTCTTTGTAGCGCTGATTTGCCTTTCCAGGTTGCTTGGTTGGCCAAAAAGGGCGCATGCGTTTTTTCCTGAATATATTCAGGAAAAAACGCATGCGCCCTTTTTGGCCAAGGGCATCATTGTCGAGGTTTTGCCGCTTTTCCCGTGCTTTAAAGGCGATTCGAATCTACCTCCTGAAATCTGTTTCCTGCAATTCTGCCTTGCTTTCAAATCCTCTTCGTTGTCTTCCGTCAATATATTTGTGGACGAGAGTTATCATTTATAACTCTGCAGGTTTGTGAATTGCAGTGCCCCTGAGCTCCATTTTTCAACTCGCTTTCTTGGGAGCTGGCCGCAAAAGCGCAGGATTGCTTCAGGCCCTATTCTGGTCCCGGGCGGCAGGCTGAGCCTGTGGTTAATTCTTCTTCCTGATGGGAAAATAGAGCGATCTGTGCCTGTCCCCTCACCTAGAGCTAGTGTCTCATTGGTTCCCCCTCTTCCCGTTCATCCTCAGGACAAATTGCAACCTGTACGGAACAGGAGGTTAAAGGTGCTGATTCTCCAAGGAGGGAGATTGCTAGTAAAGCGGCTGGAATGGCGAACCCGAGCACAAGGAGATGAGAAATGAGGTGCGTTTTAGAAACCTTTCCCGATCACACGGTGTACCATCCTCTGGGATTCTCCTGCATGTTTTCGATGTAGGAAGATGCCCTTGAACCTGGAGATTTGGGACCCATGGGATGGGTACCACGCAGTATTACTCTAAAGGGTCTGCGTTTGCTCACCCAACCTCACCAAACCTCTCAGCCCCAAGAGTGTCCACCCTTATGCCTCAATCAGCTGTGGGTCTAGATATGGTCAATCCAGGTGGCATCACAGCCCTTGAACGAATTTTGTAAGAATTTCTCTCTCTTTCACTGTCTTTGTTTCACGGGTTTTTAAAAGTGATTGATTTTTATAAAGGGGTTTAGCTGCGTTTCACTGCTGTGTTTATGCCGCTTTACACCCACTTGACTCACTTACAGAGAGATATCAATACATAGGTTTTAAGATTCTTACTAGTCAGATATATTCTTGGGCGGTGAATAGGGGGTTTTGAGTCCAGATCACTGAGCAAGGAGTAGGTCTTGTCTATTACATATTGGGTTTATGGAACGGTCTCTGAGCTAATTTGAAACCCTTGTTTTATGCATCACCCCACCTCACCTTTCCCGTTAAGCAGCCATAGTGTGTTTTCTAAACGTGTGACTCTGTTCTGTTTTGTAATTCAGTGCAAGGGTAGCGGTTTTTACATTCCCTCTATAAGTGATATCTTATGATAAGTGTCTTTTTCTGTGTGACTTATTTCACTTAGAATCGTCGTACCTAAATCCACTCATCATGCTGCTACTAGCCTTATGACGTTGATTTCATGGCTGAGTGATATTCCATTGTACAAAAGGACCACAACTTCTTTATCCATTTTTCTCTTTCCTGGGATATTTAAGGTGTAACGAAGTGGAGGTTCTTGTCAACAGAGCAGCCCTAAACTTTGGGGCGCCTGTGCCTTGCTGATTTTTAGTTTTCCCAATTTATACGCCCATGAGTGGAAGTGCCCTATGCTGTCGAAGCTGAGTTTTTTCTATGTTTCAGGACACACCGTACACTTCTCCAGAGTGGCTGTTGGCAATTTACGTCACGCCCATCAGCGTAGCAAGTCTCCCGTTTCTCCATGGCCTTTCCTGCATTTCTGGTTTTGACACTTTATTCAGCATGGCCCTTTTGACCGATGGGAAGCGAGACTTCTTTGTAGCGCTGATTTGCCTTTCCAGGTTGCTTGGTTGGCCAAAAAGGGCGCATGCGTTTTTTCCTGAATATATTCAGGAAAAAACGCATGCGCCCTTTTTGGCCAAGGGCATCATTGTCGAGGTTTTGCCGCTTTTCCCGTGCTTTAAAGGCGATTCGAATCTACCTCCTGAAATCTGTTTCCTGCAATTCTGCCTTGCTTTCAAATCCTCTTCGTTGTCTTCCGTCAATATATTTGTGGACGAGAGTTATCATTTATAACTCTGCAGGTTTGTGAATTGCAGTGCCCCTGAGCTCCATTTTTCAACTCGCTTTCTTGGGAGCTGGCCGCAAAAGCGCAGGATTGCTTCAGGCCCTATTCTGGTCCCGGGCGGCAGGCTGAGCCTGTGGTTAATTCTTCTTCCTGATGGGAAAATAGAGCGACCTGTGCCTGTCCCCTCACCTAGAGCTAGTGTCTCATTGGTTCCCCCTCTTCCCGTTCATCCTCAGGACAAATTGCAACCTGTACGGAACAGGAGGTTAAAGGTGCTGATTCTCCAAGGAGGGAGATTGCTAGTAAAGCGGCTGGAATGGCGAACCCGAGCACAAGGAGATGAAAAATGAGGTGCGTTTTAGAAACCTTTCCCGATCACACGGTGTACCATCCTCTGGGATTCTCCTGCATGTTTTCGATGTAGGAAGATGCCCTTGAACCTGGAGATTTGGGACCCATGGGATGGGTACCACGCAGTATTACTCTAAAGGGTCTGCGTTTGCTCACCCAACCTCACCAAACCTCTCAGCCCCAAGAGTGTCCACCCTTATGCCTCAATCAGCTGTGGGTCTAGATATGGTCAATCCAGGTGGCATCACAGCCCTTGAACGAATTTTGTAAGAATTTCTCTCTCTTTCACTGTCTTTGTTTCACGGGTTTTTAAAAGTGATTGATTTTTATAAAGGGGTTTAGCTGCTTTTCACTGCTGTGTTTATGCCGCTTTACACCCACTTGACTCACTTACAGAGAGATATCAATACATAGGTTTTAAGATTCTTACTAGTCAGATATATTCTTGGGCGGTGAATAGGGGGTTTTGAGTCCAGATCACTGAGCAAGGAGTAGGTCTTGTCTATTACATATTGGGTTTATGGAACGGTCTCTGAGCTAATTTGAAACCCTTGTTTTATGCATCACCCCACCTCACCTTTCCCGTTAAGCAGCCATAGTGTGTTTTCTAAACGTGTGACTCTGTTCTGTTTTGTAATTCAGTGCAAGGGTAGCGGTTTTTACATTCCCTCTATAAGTGATATCTTATGATAAGTGTCTTTTTCTGTGTGACTTATTTCACTTAGAATCGTCGTACCTAAATCCACTCATCATGCTGCTACTAGCCTTATGACGTTGATTTCATGGCTGAGTGATATTCCATTGTACAAAAGGACCACAACTTCTTTATCCATTTTTCTCTTTCCTGGGATATTTAAGGTGTAACGAAGTGGAGGTTCTTGTCAACAGAGCAGCCCTAAACTTTGGGGTGCCTGTGCCTTGCTGATTTTTAGTTTTCCCAATTTATACGCCCATGAGTGGAAGTGCCCTATGCTGTCGAAGCTGAGTTTTTTCTATGTTTCAGGACACACCGTACACTTCTCCAGAGTGGCTGTTGGCAATTTACGTCACGCCCATCAGCGTAGCAAGTCTCCCGTTTCTCCATGGCCTTTCCTGCATTTCTGGTTTTGACACTTTATTCAGCATGGCCCTTTTGACCGATGGGAAGCGAGACTTCTTTGTAGCGCTGATTTGCCTTTCCAGGTTGCTTGGTTGGCCAAAAAGGGCGCATGCGTTTTTTCCTGAATATATTCAGGAAAAAACGCATGCGCCCTTTTTGGCCAAGGGCATCATTGTCGAGGTTTTGCCGCTTTTCCCGTGCTTTAAAGGCGATTCGAATCTACCTCCTGAAATCTGTTTCCTGCAATTCTGCCTTGCTTTCAAATCCTCTTCGTTGTCTTCCGTCAATATATTTGTGGACGAGAGTTATCATTTATAACTCTGCAGGTTTGTGAATTGCAGTGCCCCTGAGCTCCATTTTTCAACTCGCTTTCTTGGGAGCTGGCCGCAAAAGCGCAGGATTGCTTCAGGCCCTATTCTGGTCCCGGGCGGCAGGCTGAGCCTGTGGTTAATTCTTCTTCCTGATGGGAAAATAGAGCGACCTGTGCCTGTCCCCTCACCTAGAGCTAGTGTCTCATTGGTTCCCCCTCTTCCCGTTCATCCTCAGGACAAATTGCAACCTGTACGGAACAGGAGGTTAAAGGTGCTGATTCTCCAAGGAGGGAGATTGCTAGTAAAGCGGCTGGAATGGCGAACCCGAGCACAAGGAGATGAGAAATGAGGTGCGTTTTAGAAACCTTTCCCGATCACACGGTGTACCATCCTCTGGGATTCTCCTGCATGTTTTCGATGTAGGAAGATGCCCTTGAACCTGGAGATTTGGGACCCATGGGATGGGTACCACGCAGTATTACTCTAAAGGGTCTGCGTTTGCTCACCCAACCTCACCAAACCTCTCAGCCCCAAGAGTGTCCACCCTTATGCCTCAATCAGCTGTGGGTCTAGATATGGTCAATCCAGGTGGCATCACAGCCCTTGAACGAATTTTGTAAGAATTTCTCTCTCTTTCACTGTCTTTGTTTCACGGGTTTTTAAAAGTGATTGATTTTTATAAAGGGGTTTAGCTGCGTTTCACTGCTGTGTTTATGCCGCTTTACACCCACTTGACTCACTTACAGAGAGATATCAATACATAGGTTTTAAGATTCTTACTAGTCAGATATATTCTTGGGCGGTGAATAGGGGGTTTTGAGTCCAGATCACTGAGCAAGGAGTAGGTCTTGTCTATTACATATTGGGTTTATGGAACGGTCTCTGAGCTAATTTGAAACCCTTGTTTTATGCATCACCCCACCTCACCTTTCCCGTTAAGCAGCCATAGTGTGTTTTCTAAACGTGTGACTCTGTTCTGTTTTGTAATTCAGTGCAAGGGTAGCGGTTTTTACATTCCCTCTATAAGTGATATCTTATGATAAGTGTCTTTTTCTGTGTGACTTATTTCACTTAGAATCGTCGTACCTAAATCCACTCATCATGCTGCTACTAGCCTTATGACGTTGATTTCATGGCTGAGTGATATTCCATTGTACAAAAGGACCACAACTTCTTTATCCATTTTTCTCTTTCCTGGGATATTTAAGGTGTAACGAAGTGGAGGTTCTTGTCAACAGAGCAGCCCTAAACTTTGGGGTGCCTGTGCCTTGCTGATTTTTAGTTTTCCCAATTTATACGCCCATGAGTGGAAGTGCCCTATGCTGTCGAAGCTGAGTTTTTTCTATGTTTCAGGACACACCGTACACTTCTCCAGAGTGGCTGTTGGCAATTTACGTCACGCCCATCAGCGTAGCAAGTCTCCCGTTTCTCCATGGCCTTTCCTGCATTTCTGGTTTTGACACTTTATTCAGCATGGCCCTTTTGACCGATGGGAAGCGAGACTTCTTTGTAGCGCTGATTTGCCTTTCCAGGTTGCTTGGTTGGCCAAAAAGGGCGCATGCGTTTTTTCCTGAATATATTCAGGAAAAAACGCATGCGCCCTTTTTGGCCAAGGGCATCATTGTCGAGGTTTTGCCGCTTTTCCCGTGCTTTAAAGGCGATTCGAATCTACCTCCTGAAATCTGTTTCCTGCAATTCTGCCTTGCTTTCAAATCCTCTTCGTTGTCTTCCGTCAATATATTTGTGGACGAGAGTTATCATTTATAACTCTGCAGGTTTGTGAATTGCAGTGCCCCTGAGCTCCATTTTTCAACTCGCTTTCTTGGGAGCTGGCCGCAAAAGCGCAGGATTGCTTCAGGCCCTATTCTGGTCCCGGGCGGCAGGCTGAGCCTGTGGTTAATTCTTCTTCCTGATGGGAAAATAGAGCGATCTGTGCCTGTCCCCTCACCTAGAGCTAGTGTCTCATTGGTTCCCCCTCTTCCCGTTCATCCTCAGGACAAATTGCAACCTGTACGGAACAGGAGGTTAAAGGTGCTGATTCTCCAAGGAGGGAGATTGCTAGTAAAGCGGCTGGAATGGCGAACCCGAGCACAAGGAGATGAGAAATGAGGTGCGTTTTAGAAACCTTTCCCGATCACACGGTGTACCATCCTCTGGGATTCTCCTGCATGTTTTCGATGTAGGAAGATGCCCTTGAACCTGGAGATTTGGGACCCATGGGATGGGTACCACGCAGTATTACTCTAAAGGGTCTGCGTTTGCTCACCCAACCTCACCAAACCTCTCAGCCCCAAGAGTGTCCACCCTTATGCCTCAATCAGCTGTGGGTCTAGATATGGTCAATCCAGGTGGCATCACAGCCCTTGAACGAATTTTGTAAGAATTTCTCTCTCTTTCACTGTCTTTGTTTCACGGGTTTTTAAAAGTGATTGATTTTTATAAAGGGGTTTAGCTGCTTTTCACTGCTGTGTTTATGCCGCTTTACACCCACTTGACTCACTTACAGAGAGATATCAATACATAGGTTTTAAGATTCTTACTAGTCAGATATATTCTTGGGCGGTGAATAGGGGGTTTTGAGTCCAGATCACTGAGCAAGGAGTAGGTCTTGTCTATTACATATTGGGTTTATGGAACGGTCTCTGAGCTAATTTGAAACCCTTGTTTTATGCATCACCCCACCTCACCTTTCCCGTTAAGCAGCCATAGTGTGTTTTCTAAACGTGTGACTCTGTTCTGTTTTGTAATTCAGTGCAAGGGTAGCGGTTTTTACATTCCCTCTATAAGTGATATCTTATGATAAGTGTCTTTTTCTGTGTGACTTATTTCACTTAGAATCGTCGTACCTAAATCCACTCATCATGCTGCTACTAGCCTTATGACGTTGATTTCATGGCTGAGTGATATTCCATTGTACAAAAGGACCACAACTTCTTTATCCATTTTTCTCTTTCCTGGGATATTTAAGGTGTAACGAAGTGGAGGTTCTTGTCAACAGAGCAGCCCTAAACTTTGGGGTGCCTGTGCCTTGCTGATTTTTAGTTTTCCCAATTTATACGCCCATGAGTGGAAGTGCCCTATGCTGTCGAAGCTGAGTTTTTTCTATGTTTCAGGACACACCGTACACTTCTCCAGAGTGGCTGTTGGCAATTTACGTCACGCCCATCAGCGTAGCAAGTCTCCCGTTTCTCCATGGCCTTTCCTGCATTTCTGGTTTTGACACTTTATTCAGCATGGCCCTTTTGACCGATGGGAAGCGAGACTTCTTTGTAGCGCTGATTTGCCTTTCCAGGTTGCTTGGTTGGCCAAAAAGGGCGCATGCGTTTTTTCCTGAATATATTCAGGAAAAAACGCATGCGCCCTTTTTGGCCAAGGGCATCATTGTCGAGGTTTTGCCGCTTTTCCCGTGCTTTAAAGGCGATTCGAATCTACCTCCTGAAATCTGTTTCCTGCAATTCTGCCTTGCTTTCAAATCCTCTTCGTTGTCTTCCGTCAATATATTTGTGGACGAGAGTTATCATTTATAACTCTGCAGGTTTGTGAATTGCAGTGCCCCTGAGCTCCATTTTTCAACTCGCTTTCTTGGGAGCTGGCCGCAAAAGCGCAGGATTGCTTCAGGCCCTATTCTGGTCCCGGGCGGCAGGCTGAGCCTGTGGTTAATTCTTCTTCCTGATGGGAAAATAGAGCGACCTGTGCCTGTCCCCTCACCTAGAGCTAGTGTCTCATTGGTTCCCCCTCTTCCCGTTCATCCTCAGGACAAATTGCAACCTGTACGGAACAGGAGGTTAAAGGTGCTGATTCTCCAAGGAGGGAGATTGCTAGTAAAGCGGCTGGAATGGCGAACCCGAGCACAAGGAGATGAGAAATGAGGTGCGTTTTAGAAACCTTTCCCGATCACACGGTGTACCATCCTCTGGGATTCTCCTGCATGTTTTCGATGTAGGAAGATGCCCTTGAACCTGGAGATTTGGGACCCATGGGATGGGTACCACGCAGTATTACTCTAAAGGGTCTGCGTTTGCTCACCCAACCTCACCAAACCTCTCAGCCCCAAGAGTGTCCACCCTTATGCCTCAATCAGCTGTGGGTCTAGATATGGTCAATCCAGGTGGCATCACAGCCCTTGAACGAATTTTGTAAGAATTTCTCTCTCTTTCACTGTCTTTGTTTCACGGGTTTTTAAAAGTGATTGATTTTTATAAAGGGGTTTAGCTGCGTTTCACTGCTGTGTTTATGCCGCTTTACACCCACTTGACTCACTTACAGAGAGATATCAATACATAGGTTTTAAGATTCTTACTAGTCAGATATATTCTTGGGCGGTGAATAGGGGGTTTTGAGTCCAGATCACTGAGCAAGGAGTAGGTCTTGTCTATTACATATTGGGTTTATGGAACGGTCTCTGAGCTAATTTGAAACCCTTGTTTTATGCATCACCCCACCTCACCTTTCCCGTTAAGCAGCCATAGTGTGTTTTCTAAACGTGTGACTCTGTTCTGTTTTGTAATTCAGTGCAAGGGTAGCGGTTTTTACATTCCCTCTATAAGTGATATCTTATGATAAGTGTCTTTTTCTGTGTGACTTATTTCACTTAGAATCGTCGTACCTAAATCCACTCATCATGCTGCTACTAGCCTTATGACGTTGATTTCATGGCTGAGTGATATTCCATTGTACAAAAGGACCACAACTTCTTTATCCATTTTTCTCTTTCCTGGGATATTTAAGGTGTAACGAAGTGGAGGTTCTTGTCAACAGAGCAGCCCTAAACTTTGGGGTGCCTGTGCCTTGCTGATTTTTAGTTTTCCCAATTTATACGCCCATGAGTGGAAGTGCCCTATGCTGTCGAAGCTGAGTTTTTTCTATGTTTCAGGACACACCGTACACTTCTCCAGAGTGGCTGTTGGCAATTTACGTCACGCCCATCAGCGTAGCAAGTCTCCCGTTTCTCCATGGCCTTTCCTGCATTTCTGGTTTTGACACTTTATTCAGCATGGCCCTTTTGACCGATGGGAAGCGAGACTTCTTTGTAGCGCTGATTTGCCTTTCCAGGTTGCTTGGTTGGCCAAAAAGGGCGCATGCGTTTTTTCCTGAATATATTCAGGAAAAAACGCATGCGCCCTTTTTGGCCAAGGGCATCATTGTCGAGGTTTTGCCGCTTTTCCCGTGCTTTAAAGGCGATTCGAATCTACCTCCTGAAATCTGTTTCCTGCAATTCTGCCTTGCTTTCAAATCCTCTTCGTTGTCTTCCGTCAATATATTTGTGGACGAGAGTTATCATTTATAACTCTGCAGGTTTGTGAATTGCAGTGCCCCTGAGCTCCATTTTTCAACTCGCTTTCTTGGGAGCTGGCCGCAAAAGCGCAGGATTGCTTCAGGCCCTATTCTGGTCCCGGGCGGCAGGCTGAGCCTGTGGTTAATTCTTCTTCCTGATGGGAAAATAGAGCGATCTGTGCCTGTCCCCTCACCTAGAGCTAGTGTCTCATTGGTTCCCCCTCTTCCCGTTCATCCTCAGGACAAATTGCAACCTGTACGGAACAGGAGGTTAAAGGTGCTGATTCTCCAAGGAGGGAGATTGCTAGTAAAGCGGCTGGAATGGCGAACCCGAGCACAAGGAGATGAGAAATGAGGTGCGTTTTAGAAACCTTTCCCGATCACACGGTGTACCATCCTCTGGGATTCTCCTGCATGTTTTCGATGTAGGAAGATGCCCTTGAACCTGGAGATTTGGGACCCATGGGATGGGTACCACGCAGTATTACTCTAAAGGGTCTGCGTTTGCTCACCCAACCTCACCAAACCTCTCAGCCCCAAGAGTGTCCACCCTTATGCCTCAATCAGCTGTGGGTCTAGATATGGTCAATCCAGGGGGCATCACAGCCCTTGAACGAATTTTGTAAGAATTTCTCTCTCTTTCACTGTCTTTGTTTCACGGGTTTTTAAAAGTGATTGATTTTTATAAAGGGGTTTAGCTGCGTTTCACTGCTGTGTTTATGCCGCTTTACACCCACTTGACTCACTTACAGAGAGATATCAATACATAGGTTTTAAGATTCTTACTAGTCAGATATATTCTTGGGCGGTGAATAGGGGGTTTTGAGTCCAGATCACTGAGCAAGGAGTAGGTCTTGTCTATTACATATTGGGTTTATGGAACGGTCTCTGAGCTAATTTGAAACCCTTGTTTTATGCATCACCCCACCTCACCTTTCCCGTTAAGCAGCCATAGTGTGTTTTCTAAACGTGTGACTCTGTTCTGTTTTGTAATTCAGTGCAAGGGTAGCGGTTTTTACATTCCCTCTATAAGTGATATCTTATGATAAGTGTCTTTTTCTGTGTGACTTATTTCACTTAGAATCGTCGTACCTAAATCCACTCATCATGCTGCTACTAGCCTTATGACGTTGATTTCATGGCTGAGTGATATTCCATTGTACAAAAGGACCACAACTTCTTTATCCATTTTTCTCTTTCCTGGGATATTTAAGGTGTAACGAAGTGGAGGTTCTTGTCAACAGAGCAGCCCTAAACTTTGGGGCGCCTGTGCCTTGCTGATTTTTAGTTTTCCCAATTTATACGCCCATGAGTGGAAGTGCCCTATGCTGTCGAAGCTGAGTTTTTTCTATGTTTCAGGACACACCGTACACTTCTCCAGAGTGGCTGTTGGCAATTTACGTCACGCCCATCAGCGTAGCAAGTCTCCCGTTTCTCCATGGCCTTTCCTGCATTTCTGGTTTTGACACTTTATTCAGCATGGCCCTTTTGACCGATGGGAAGCGAGACTTCTTTGTAGCGCTGATTTGCCTTTCCAGGTTGCTTGGTTGGCCAAAAAGGGCGCATGCGTTTTTTCCTGAATATATTCAGGAAAAAACGCATGCGCCCTTTTTGGCCAAGGGCATCATTGTCGAGGTTTTGCCGCTTTTCCCGTGCTTTAAAGGCGATTCGAATCTACCTCCTGAAATCTGTTTCCTGCAATTCTGCCTTGCTTTCAAATCCTCTTCGTTGTCTTCCGTCAATATATTTGTGGACGAGAGTTATCATTTATAACTCTGCAGGTTTGTGAATTGCAGTGCCCCTGAGCTCCATTTTTCAACTCGCTTTCTTGGGAGCTGGCCGCAAAAGCGCAGGATTGCTTCAGGCCCTATTCTGGTCCCGGGCGGCAGGCTGAGCCTGTGGTTAATTCTTCTTCCTGATGGGAAAATAGAGCGACCTGTGCCTGTCCCCTCACCTAGAGCTAGTGTCTCATTGGTTCCCCCTCTTCCCGTTCATCCTCAGGACAAATTGCAACCTGTACGGAACAGGAGGTTAAAGGTGCTGATTCTCCAAGGAGGGAGATTGCTAGTAAAGCGGCTGGAATGGCGAACCCGAGCACAAGGAGATGAGAAATGAGGTGCGTTTTAGAAACCTTTCCCGATCACACGGTGTACCATCCTCTGGGATTCTCCTGCATGTTTTCGATGTAGGAAGATGCCCTTGAACCTGGAGATTTGGGACCCATGGGATGGGTACCACGCAGTATTACTCTAAAGGGTCTGCGTTTGCTCACCCAACCTCACCAAACCTCTCAGCCCCAAGAGTGTCCACCCTTATGCCTCAATCAGCTGTGGGTCTAGATATGGTCAATCCAGGTGGCATCACAGCCCTTGAACGAATTTTGTAAGAATTTCTCTCTCTTTCACTGTCTTTGTTTCACGGGTTTTTAAAAGTGATTGATTTTTATAAAGGGGTTTAGCTGCGTTTCACTGCTGTGTTTATGCCGCTTTACACCCACTTGACTCACTTACAGAGAGATATCAATACATAGGTTTTAAGATTCTTACTAGTCAGATATATTCTTGGGCGGTGAATAGGGGGTTTTGAGTCCAGATCACTGAGCAAGGAGTAGGTCTTGTCTATTACATATTGGGTTTATGGAACGGTCTCTGAGCTAATTTGAAACCCTTGTTTTATGCATCACCCCACCTCACCTTTCCCGTTAAGCAGCCATAGTGTGTTTTCTAAACGTGTGACTCTGTTCTGTTTTGTAATTCAGTGCAAGGGTAGCGGTTTTTACATTCCCTCTATAAGTGATATCTTATGATAAGTGTCTTTTTCTGTGTGACTTATTTCACTTAGAATCGTCGTACCTAAATCCACTCATCATGCTGCTACTAGCCTTATGACGTTGATTTCATGGCTGAGTGATATTCCATTGTACAAAAGGACCACAACTTCTTTATCCATTTTTCTCTTTCCTGGGATATTTAAGGTGTAACGAAGTGGAGGTTCTTGTCAACAGAGCAGCCCTAAACTTTGGGGTGCCTGTGCCTTGCTGATTTTTAGTTTTCCCAATTTATACGCCCATGAGTGGAAGTGCCCTATGCTGTCGAAGCTGAGTTTTTTCTATGTTTCAGGACACACCGTACACTTCTCCAGAGTGGCTGTTGGCAATTTACGTCACGCCCATCAGCGTAGCAAGTCTCCCGTTTCTCCATGGCCTTTCCTGCATTTCTGGTTTTGACACTTTATTCAGCATGGCCCTTTTGACCGATGGGAAGCGAGACTTCTTTGTAGCGCTGATTTGCCTTTCCAGGTTGCTTGGTTGGCCAAAAAGGGCGCATGCGTTTTTTCCTGAATATATTCAGGAAAAAACGCATGCGCCCTTTTTGGCCAAGGGCATCATTGTCGAGGTTTTGCCGCTTTTCCCGTGCTTTAAAGGCGATTCGAATCTACCTCCTGAAATCTGTTTCCTGCAATTCTGCCTTGCTTTCAAATCCTCTTCGTTGTCTTCCGTCAATATATTTGTGGACGAGAGTTATCATTTATAACTCTGCAGGTTTGTGAATTGCAGTGCCCCTGAGCTCCATTTTTCAACTCGCTTTCTTGGGAGCTGGCCGCAAAAGCGCAGGATTGCTTCAGGCCCTATTCTGGTCCCGGGCGGCAGGCTGAGCCTGTGGTTAATTCTTCTTCCTGATGGGAAAATAGAGCGATCTGTGCCTGTCCCCTCACCTAGAGCTAGTGTCTCATTGGTTCCCCCTCTTCCCGTTCATCCTCAGGACAAATTGCAACCTGTACGGAACAGGAGGTTAAAGGTGCTGATTCTCCAAGGAGGGAGATTGCTAGTAAAGCGGCTGGAATGGCGAACCCGAGCACAAGGAGATGAGAAATGAGGTGCGTTTTAGAAACCTTTCCCGATCACACGGTGTACCATCCTCTGGGATTCTCCTGCATGTTTTCGATGTAGGAAGATGCCCTTGAACCTGGAGATTTGGGACCCATGGGATGGGTACCACGCAGTATTACTCTAAAGGGTCTGCGTTTGCTCACCCAACCTCACCAAACCTCTCAGCCCCAAGAGTGTCCACCCTTATGCCTCAATCAGCTGTGGGTCTAGATATGGTCAATCCAGGTGGCATCACAGCCCTTGAACGAATTTTGTAAGAATTTCTCTCTCTTTCACTGTCTTTGTTTCACGGGTTTTTAAAAGTGATTGATTTTTATAAAGGGGTTTAGCTGCTTTTCACTGCTGTGTTTATGCCGCTTTACACCCACTTGACTCACTTACAGAGAGATATCAATACATAGGTTTTAAGATTCTTACTAGTCAGATATATTCTTGGGCGGTGAATAGGGGGTTTTGAGTCCAGATCACTGAGCAAGGAGTAGGTCTTGTCTATTACATATTGGGTTTATGGAACGGTCTCTGAGCTAATTTGAAACCCTTGTTTTATGCATCACCCCACCTCACCTTTCCCGTTAAGCAGCCATAGTGTGTTTTCTAAACGTGTGACTCTGTTCTGTTTTGTAATTCAGTGCAAGGGTAGCGGTTTTTACATTCCCTCTATAAGTGATATCTTATGATAAGTGTCTTTTTCTGTGTGACTTATTTCACTTAGAATCGTCGTACCTAAATCCACTCATCATGCTGCTACTAGCCTTATGACGTTGATTTCATGGCTGAGTGATATTCCATTGTACAAAAGGACCACAACTTCTTTATCCATTTTTCTCTTTCCTGGGATATTTAAGGTGTAACGAAGTGGAGGTTCTTGTCAACAGAGCAGCCCTAAACTTTGGGGTGCCTGTGCCTTGCTGATTTTTAGTTTTCCCAATTTATACGCCCATGAGTGGAAGTGCCCTATGCTGTCGAAGCTGAGTTTTTTCTATGTTTCAGGACACACCGTACACTTCTCCAGAGTGGCTGTTGGCAATTTACGTCACGCCCATCAGCGTAGCAAGTCTCCCGTTTCTCCATGGCCTTTCCTGCATTTCTGGTTTTGACACTTTATTCAGCATGGCCCTTTTGACCGATGGGAAGCGAGACTTCTTTGTAGCGCTGATTTGCCTTTCCAGGTTGCTTGGTTGGCCAAAAAGGGCGCATGCGTTTTTTCCTGAATATATTCAGGAAAAAACGCATGCGCCCTTTTTGGCCAAGGGCATCATTGTCGAGGTTTTGCCGCTTTTCCCGTGCTTTAAAGGCGATTCGAATCTACCTCCTGAAATCTGTTTCCTGCAATTCTGCCTTGCTTTCAAATCCTCTTCGTTGTCTTCCGTCAATATATTTGTGGACGAGAGTTATCATTTATAACTCTGCAGGTTTGTGAATTGCAGTGCCCCTGAGCTCCATTTTTCAACTCGCTTTCTTGGGAGCTGGCCGCAAAAGCGCAGGATTGCTTCAGGCCCTATTCTGGTCCCGGGCGGCAGGCTGAGCCTGTGGTTAATTCTTCTTCCTGATGGGAAAATAGAGCGACCTGTGCCTGTCCCCTCACCTAGAGCTAGTGTCTCATTGGTTCCCCCTCTTCCCGTTCATCCTCAGGACAAATTGCAACCTGTACGGAACAGGAGGTTAAAGGTGCTGATTCTCCAAGGAGGGAGATTGCTAGTAAAGCGGCTGGAATGGCGAACCCGAGCACAAGGAGATGAGAAATGAGGTGCGTTTTAGAAACCTTTCCCGATCACACGGTGTACCATCCTCTGGGATTCTCCTGCATGTTTTCGATGTAGGAAGATGCCCTTGAACCTGGAGATTTGGGACCCATGGGATGGGTACCACGCAGTATTACTCTAAAGGGTCTGCGTTTGCTCACCCAACCTCACCAAACCTCTCAGCCCCAAGAGTGTCCACCCTTATGCCTCAATCAGCTGTGGGTCTAGATATGGTCAATCCAGGTGGCATCACAGCCCTTGAACGAATTTTGTAAGAATTTCTCTCTCTTTCACTGTCTTTGTTTCACGGGTTTTTAAAAGTGATTGATTTTTATAAAGGGGTTTAGCTGCGTTTCACTGCTGTGTTTATGCCGCTTTACACCCACTTGACTCACTTACAGAGAGATATCAATACATAGGTTTTAAGATTCTTACTAGTCAGATATATTCTTGGGCGGTGAATAGGGGGTTTTGAGTCCAGATCACTGAGCAAGGAGTAGGTCTTGTCTATTACATATTGGGTTTATGGAACGGTCTCTGAGCTAATTTGAAACCCTTGTTTTATGCATCACCCCACCTCACCTTTCCCGTTAAGCAGCCATAGTGTGTTTTCTAAACGTGTGACTCTGTTCTGTTTTGTAATTCAGTGCAAGGGTAGCGGTTTTTACATTCCCTCTATAAGTGATATCTTATGATAAGTGTCTTTTTCTGTGTGACTTATTTCACTTAGAATCGTCGTACCTAAATCCACTCATCATGCTGCTACTAGCCTTATGACGTTGATTTCATGGCTGAGTGATATTCCATTGTACAAAAGGACCACAACTTCTTTATCCATTTTTCTCTTTCCTGGGATATTTAAGGTGTAACGAAGTGGAGGTTCTTGTCAACAGAGCAGCCCTAAACTTTGGGGTGCCTGTGCCTTGCTGATTTTTAGTTTTCCCAATTTATACGCCCATGAGTGGAAGTGCCCTATGCTGTCGAAGCTGAGTTTTTTCTATGTTTCAGGACACACCGTACACTTCTCCAGAGTGGCTGTTGGCAATTTACGTCATGCCCATCAGCGTAGCAAGTCTCCCGTTTCTCCATGGCCTTTCCTGCATTTCTGGTTTTGACACTTTATTCAGCATGGCCCTTTTGACCGATGGGAAGCGAGACTTCTTTGTAGCGCTGATTTGCCTTTCCAGGTTGCTTGGTTGGCCAAAAAGGGCGCATGCGTTTTTTCCTGAATATATTCAGGAAAAAACGCATGCGCCCTTTTTGGCCAAGGGCATCATTGTCGAGGTTTTGCCGCTTTTCCCGTGCTTTAAAGGCGATTCGAATCTACCTCCTGAAATCTGTTTCCTGCAATTCTGCCTTGCTTTCAAATCCTCTTCGTTGTCTTCCGTCAATATATTTGTGGACGAGAGTTATCATTTATAACTCTGCAGGTTTGTGAATTGCAGTGCCCCTGAGCTCCATTTTTCAACTCGCTTTCTTGGGAGCTGGCCGCAAAAGCGCAGGATTGCTTCAGGCCCTATTCTGGTCCCGGGCGGCAGGCTGAGCCTGTGGTTAATTCTTCTTCCTGATGGGAAAATAGAGCGATCTGTGCCTGTCCCCTCACCTAGAGCTAGTGTCTCATTGGTTCCCCCTCTTCCCGTTCATCCTCAGGACAAATTGCAACCTGTACGGAACAGGAGGTTAAAGGTGCTGATTCTCCAAGGAGGGAGATTGCTAGTAAAGCGGCTGGAATGGCGAACCCGAGCACAAGGAGATGAGAAATGAGGTGCGTTTTAGAAACCTTTCCCGATCACACGGTGTACCATCCTCTGGGATTCTCCTGCATGTTTTCGATGTAGGAAGATGCCCTTGAACCTGGAGATTTGGGACCCATGGGATGGGTACCACGCAGTATTACTCTAAAGGGTCTGCGTTTGCTCACCCAACCTCACCAAACCTCTCAGCCCCAAGAGTGTCCACCCTTATGCCTCAATCAGCTGTGGGTCTAGATATGGTCAATCCAGGTGGCATCACAGCCCTTGAACGAATTTTGTAAGAATTTCTCTCTCTTTCACTGTCTTTGTTTCACGGGTTTTTAAAAGTGATTGATTTTTATAAAGGGGTTTAGCTGCGTTTCACTGCTGTGTTTATGCCGCTTTACACCCACTTGACTCACTTACAGAGAGATATCAATACATAGGTTTTAAGATTCTTACTAGTCAGATATATTCTTGGGCGGTGAATAGGGGGTTTTGAGTCCAGATCACTGAGCAAGGAGTAGGTCTTGTCTATTACATATTGGGTTTATGGAACGGTCTCTGAGCTAATTTGAAACCCTTGTTTTATGCATCACCCCACCTCACCTTTCCCGTTAAGCAGCCATAGTGTGTTTTCTAAACGTGTGACTCTGTTCTGTTTTGTAATTCAGTGCAAGGGTAGCGGTTTTTACATTCCCTCTATAAGTGATATCTTATGATAAGTGTCTTTTTCTGTGTGACTTATTTCACTTAGAATCGTCGTACCTAAATCCACTCATCATGCTGCTACTAGCCTTATGACGTTGATTTCATGGCTGAGTGATATTCCATTGTACAAAAGGACCACAACTTCTTTATCCATTTTTCTCTTTCCTGGGATATTTAAGGTGTAACGAAGTGGAGGTTCTTGTCAACAGAGCAGCCCTAAACTTTGGGGCGCCTGTGCCTTGCTGATTTTTAGTTTTCCCAATTTATACGCCCATGAGTGGAAGTGCCCTATGCTGTCGAAGCTGAGTTTTTTCTATGTTTCAGGACACACCGTACACTTCTCCAGAGTGGCTGTTGGCAATTTACGTCACGCCCATCAGCGTAGCAAGTCTCCCGTTTCTCCATGGCCTTTCCTGCATTTCTGGTTTTGACACTTTATTCAGCATGGCCCTTTTGACCGATGGGAAGCGAGACTTCTTTGTAGCGCTGATTTGCCTTTCCAGGTTGCTTGGTTGGCCAAAAAGGGCGCATGCGTTTTTTCCTGAATATATTCAGGAAAAAACGCATGCGCCCTTTTTGGCCAAGGGCATCATTGTCGAGGTTTTGCCGCTTTTCCCGTGCTTTAAAGGCGATTCGAATCTACCTCCTGAAATCTGTTTCCTGCAATTCTGCCTTGCTTTCAAATCCTCTTCGTTGTCTTCCGTCAATATATTTGTGGACGAGAGTTATCATTTATAACTCTGCAGGTTTGTGAATTGCAGTGCCCCTGAGCTCCATTTTTCAACTCGCTTTCTTGGGAGCTGGCCGCAAAAGCGCAGGATTGCTTCAGGCCCTATTCTGGTCCCGGGCGGCAGGCTGAGCCTGTGGTTAATTCTTCTTCCTGATGGGAAAATAGAGCGACCTGTGCCTGTCCCCTCACCTAGAGCTAGTGTCTCATTGGTTCCCCCTCTTCCCGTTCATCCTCAGGACAAATTGCAACCTGTACGGAACAGGAGGTTAAAGGTGCTGATTCTCCAAGGAGGGAGATTGCTAGTAAAGCGGCTGGAATGGCGAACCCGAGCACAAGGAGATGAGAAATGAGGTGCGTTTTAGAAACCTTTCCCGATCACACGGTGTACCATCCTCTGGGATTCTCCTGCATGTTTTCGATGTAGGAAGATGCCCTTGAACCTGGAGATTTGGGACCCATGGGATGGGTACCACGCAGTATTACTCTAAAGGGTCTGCGTTTGCTCACCCAACCTCACCAAACCTCTCAGCCCCAAGAGTGTCCACCCTTATGCCTCAATCAGCTGTGGGTCTAGATATGGTCAATCCAGGTGGCATCACAGCCCTTGAACGAATTTTGTAAGAATTTCTCTCTCTTTCACTGTCTTTGTTTCACGGGTTTTTAAAAGTGATTGATTTTTATAAAGGGGTTTAGCTGCTTTTCACTGCTGTGTTTATGCCGCTTTACACCCACTTGACTCACTTACAGAGAGATATCAATACATAGGTTTTAAGATTCTTACTAGTCAGATATATTCTTGGGCGGTGAATAGGGGGTTTTGAGTCCAGATCACTGAGCAAGGAGTAGGTCTTGTCTATTACATATTGGGTTTATGGAACGGTCTCTGAGCTAATTTGAAACCCTTGTTTTATGCATCACCCCACCTCACCTTTCCCGTTAAGCAGCCATAGTGTGTTTTCTAAACGTGTGACTCTGTTCTGTTTTGTAATTCAGTGCAAGGGTAGCGGTTTTTACATTCCCTCTATAAGTGATATCTTATGATAAGTGTCTTTTTCTGTGTGACTTATTTCACTTAGAATCGTCGTACCTAAATCCACTCATCATGCTGCTACTAGCCTTATGACGTTGATTTCATGGCTGAGTGATATTCCATTGTACAAAAGGACCACAACTTCTTTATCCATTTTTCTCTTTCCTGGGATATTTAAGGTGTAACGAAGTGGAGGTTCTTGTCAACAGAGCAGCCCTAAACTTTGGGGTGCCTGTGCCTTGCTGATTTTTAGTTTTCCCAATTTATACGCCCATGAGTGGAAGTGCCCTATGCTGTCGAAGCTGAGTTTTTTCTATGTTTCAGCACACACCGTACACTTCTCCAGAGTGGCTGTTGGCAATTTACGTCACGCCCATCAGCGTAGCAAGTCTCCCGTTTCTCCATGGCCTTTCCTGCATTTCTGGTTTTGACACTTTATTCAGCATGGCCCTTTTGACCGATGGGAAGCGAGACTTCTTTGTAGCGCTGATTTGCCTTTCCAGGTTGCTTGGTTGGCCAAAAAGGGCGCATGCGTTTTTTCCTGAATATATTCAGGAAAAAACGCATGCGCCCTTTTTGGCCAAGGGCATCATTGTCGAGGTTTTGCCGCTTTTCCCGTGCTTTAAAGGCGATTCGAATCTACCTCCTGAAATCTGTTTCCTGAAATTCTGCCTTGCTTTCAAATCCTCTTCGTTGTCTTCCGTCAATATATTTGTGGACGAGAGTTATCATTTATAACTCTGCAGGTTTGTGAATTGCAGTGCCCCTGAGCTCCATTTTTCAACTCGCTTTCTTGGGAGCTGGCCGCAAAAGCGCAGGATTGCTTCAGGCCCTATTCTGGTCCCGGGCGGCAGGCTGAGCCTGTGGTTAATTCTTCTTCCTGATGGGAAAATAGAGCGACCTGTGCCTGTCCCCTCACCTAGAGCTAGTGTCTCATTGGTTCCCCCTCTTCCCGTTCATCCTCAGGACAAATTGCAACCTGTACGGAACAGGAGGTTAAAGGTGCTGATTCTCCAAGGAGGGAGATTGCTAGTAAAGCGGCTGGAATGGCGAACCCGAGCACAAGGAGATGAGAAATGAGGTGCGTTTTAGAAACCTTTCCCGATCACACGGTGTACCATCCTCTGGGATTCTCATGCATGTTTTCGATGTAGGAAGATGCCCTTGAACCTGGAGATTTGGGACCCATGGGATGGGTACCACGCAGTATTACTCTAAAGGGTCTGCGTTTGCTCACCCAACCTCACCAAACCTCTCAGCCCCAAGAGTGTCCACCCTTATGCCTCAATCAGCTGTGGGTCTAGATATGGTCAATCCAGGTGGCATCACAGCCCTTGAACGAATTTTGTAAGAATTTCTCTCTCTTTCACTGTCTTTGTTTCACGGGTTTTTAAAAGTGATTGATTTTTATAAAGGGGTTTAGCTGCTTTTCACTGCTGTGTTTATGCCGCTTTACACCCACTTGACTCACTTACAGAGAGATATCAATACATAGGTTTTAAGATTCTTACTAGTCAGATATATTCTTGGGCGGTGAATAGGGGGTTTTGAGTCCAGATCACTGAGCAAGGAGTAGGTCTTGTCTATTACATATTGGGTTTATGGAACGGTCTCTGAGCTAATTTGAAACCCTTGTTTTATGCATCACCCCACCTCACCTTTCCCGTTAAGCAGCCATAGTGTGTTTTCTAAACGTGTGACTCTGTTCTGTTTTGTAATTCAGTGCAAGGGTAGCGGTTTTTACATTCCCTCTATAAGTGATATCTTATGATAAGTGTCTTTTTCTGTGTGACTTATTTCACTTAGAATCGTCGTACCTAAATCCACTCATCATGCTGCTACTAGCCTTATGACGTTGATTTCATGGCTGAGTGATATTCCATTGTACAAAAGGACCACAACTTCTTTATCCATTTTTCTCTTTCCTGGGATATTTAAGGTGTAACGAAGTGGAGGTTCTTGTCAACAGAGTAGCCCTAAACTTTGGGGTGCCTGTGCCTTGCTGATTTTTAGTTTTCCCAATTTATACGCCCATGAGTGGAAGTGCCCTATGCTGTCGAAGCTGAGTTTTTTCTATGTTTCAGGACACACCGTACACTTCTCCAGAGTGGCTGTTGGCAATTTACGTCACGCCCATCAGCGTAGCAAGTCTCCCGTTTCTCCATGGCCTTTCCTGCATTTCTGGTTTTGACACTTTATTCAGCATGGCCCTTTTGACCGATGGGAAGCGAGACTTCTTTGTAGCGCTGATTTGCCTTTCCAGGTTGCTTGGTTGGCCAAAAAGGGCGCATGCGTTTTTTCCTGAATATATTCAGGAAAAAACGCATGCGCCCTTTTTGGCCAAGGGCATCATTGTCGAGGTTTTGCCGCTTTTCCCGTGCTTTAAAGGCGATTCGAATCTACCTCCTGAAATCTGTTTCCTGCAATTCTGCCTTGCTTTCAAATCCTCTTCGTTGTCTTCCGTCAATATATTTGTGGACGAGAGTTATCATTTATAACTCTGCAGGTTTGTGAATTGCAGTGCCCCTGAGCTCCATTTTTCAACTCGCTTTCTTGGGAGCTGGCCGCAAAAGCGCAGGATTGCTTCAGGCCCTATTCTGGTCCCGGGCGGCAGGCTGAGCCTGTGGTTAATTCTTCTTCCTGATGGGAAAATAGAGCGACCTGTGCCTGTCCCCTCACCTAGAGCTAGTGTCTCATTGGTTCCCCCTCTTCCCGTTCATCCTCAGGACAAATTGCAACCTGTACGGAACAGGAGGTTAAAGGTGCTGATTCTCCAAGGAGGGAGATTGCTAGTAAAGCGGCTGGAATGGCGAACCCGAGCACAAGGAGATGAGAAATGAGGTGCGTTTTAGAAACCTTTCCCGATCACACGGTGTACCATCCTCTGGGATTCTCCTGCATGTTTTCGATGTAGGAAGATGCCCTTGAACCTGGAGATTTGGGACCCATGGGATGGGTACCACGCAGTATTACTCTAAAGGGTCTGCGTTTGCTCACCCAACCTCACCAAACCTCTCAGCCCCAAGAGTGTCCACCCTTATGCCTCAATCAGCTGTGGGTCTAGATATGGTCAATCCAGGTGGCATCACAGCCCTTGAACGAATTTTGTAAGAATTTCTCTCTCTTTCACTGTCTTTGTTTCACGGGTTTTTAAAAGTGATTGATTTTTATAAAGGGGTTTAGCTGCTTTTCACTGCTGTGTTTATGCCGCTTTACACCCACTTGACTCACTTACAGAGAGATATCAATACATAGGTTTTAAGATTCTTACTAGTCAGATATATTCTTGGGCGGTGAATAGGGGGTTTTGAGTCCAGATCACTGAGCAAGGAGTAGGTCTTGTCTATTACATATTGGGTTTATGGAACGGTCTCTGAGCTAATTTGAAACCCTTGTTTTATGCATCACCCCACCTCACCTTTCCCGTTAAGCAGCCATAGTGTGTTTTCTAAACGTGTGACTCTGTTTTGTTTTGTAATTCAGTGCAAGGGTAGCGGTTTTTACATTCCCTCTATAAGTGATATCTTATGATAAGTGTCTTTTTCTGTGTGACTTATTTCACTTAGAATCGTCGTACCTAAATCCACTCATCATGCTGCTACTAGCCTTATGACGTTGATTTCATGGCTGAGTGATATTCCATTGTACAAAAGGACCACAACTTCTTTATCCATTTTTCTCTTTCCTGGGATATTTAAGGTGTAACGAAGTGGAGGTTCTTGTCAACAGAGCAGCCCTAAACTTTGGGGTGCCTGTGCCTTGCTGATTTTTAGTTTTCCCAATTTATACGCCCATGAGTGGAAGTGCCCTATGCTGTCGAAGCTGAGTTTTTTCTATGTTTCAGGACACACCGTACACTTCTCCAGAGTGGCTGTTGGCAATTTACGTCACGCCCATCAGCGTAGCAAGTCTCCCGTTTCTCCATGGCCTTTCCTGCATTTCTGGTTTTGACACTTTATTCAGCATGGCCCTTTTGACCGATGGGAAGCGAGACTTCTTTGTAGCGCTGATTTGCCTTTCCAGGTTGCTTGGTTGGCCAAAAAGGGCGCATGCGTTTTTTCCTGAATATATTCAGGAAAAAACGCATGCGCCCTTTTTGGCCAAGGGCATCATTGTCGAGGTTTTGCCGCTTTTCCCGTGCTTTAAAGGCGATTCGAATCTACCTCCTGAAATCTGTTTCCTGCAATTCTGCCTTGCTTTCAAATCCTCTTCGTTGTCTTCCGTCAATATATTTGTGGACGAGAGTTATCATTTATAACTCTGCAGGTTTGTGAATTGCAGTGCCCCTGAGCTCCATTTTTCAACTCGCTTTCTTGGGAGCTGGCCGCAAAAGCGCAGGATTGCTTCAGGCCCTATTCTGGTCCCGGGCGGCAGGCTGAGCCTGTGGTTAATTCTTCTTCCTGATGGGAAAATAGAGCGACCTGTGCCTGTCCCCTCACCTAGAGCTAGTGTCTCATTGGTTCCCCCTCTTCCCGTTCATCCTCAGGACAAATTGCAACCTGTACGGAACAGGAGGTTAAAGGTGCTGATTCTCCAAGGAGGGAGATTGCTAGTAAAGCGGCTGGAATGGCGAACCCGAGCACAAGGAGATGAGAAATGAGGTGCGTTTTAGAAACCTTTCCCGATCACACGGTGTACCATCCTCTGGGATTCTCCTGCATGTTTTCGATGTAGGAAGATGCCCTTGAACCTGGAGATTTGGGACCCATGGGATGGGTACCACGCAGTATTACTCTAAAGGGTCTGCGTTTGCTCACCCAACCTCACCAAACCTCTCAGCCCCAAGAGTGTCCACCCTTATGCCTCAATCAGCTGTGGGTCTAGATATGGTCAATCCAGGTGGCATCACAGCCCTTGAACGAATTTTGTAAGAATTTCTCTCTCTTTCACTGTCTTTGTTTCACGGGTTTTTAAAAGTGATTGATTTTTATAAAGGGGTTTAGCTGCTTTTCACTGCTGTGTTTATGCCGCTTTACACCCACTTGACTCACTTACAGAGAGATATCAATACATAGGTTTTAAGATTCTTACTAGTCAGATATATTCTTGGGCGGTGAATAGGGGGTTTTGAGTCCAGATCACTGAGCAAGGAGTAGGTCTTGTCTATTACATATTGGGTTTATGGAACGGTCTCTGAGCTAATTTGAAACCCTTGTTTTATGCATCACCCCACCTCACCTTTCCCGTTAAGCAGCCATAGTGTGTTTTCTAAACGTGTGACTCTGTTCTGTTTTGTAATTCAGTGCAAGGGTAGCGGTTTTTACATTCCCTCTATAAGTGATATCTTATGATAAGTGTCTTTTTCTGTGTGACTTATTTCACTTAGAATCGTCGTACCTAAATCCACTCATCATGCTGCTACTAGCCTTATGACGTTGATTTCATGGCTGAGTGATATTCCATTGTACAAAAGGACCACAACTTCTTTATCCATTTTTCTCTTTCCTGGGATATTTAAGGTGTAACGAAGTGGAGGTTCTTGTCAACAGAGCAGCCCTAAACTTTGGGGTGCCTGTGCCTTGCTGATTTTTAGTTTTCCCAATTTATACGCCCATGAGTGGAAGTGCCCTATGCTGTCGAAGCTGAGTTTTTTCTATGTTTCAGGACACACCGTACACTTCTCCAGAGTGGCTGTTGGCAATTTACGTCACGCCCATCAGCGTAGCAAGTCTCCCGTTTCTCCATGGCCTTTCCTGCATTTCTGGTTTTGACACTTTATTCAGCATGGCCCTTTTGACCGATGGGAAGCGAGACTTCTTTGTAGCGCTGATTTGCCTTTCCAGGTTGCTTGGTTGGCCAAAAAGGGCGCATGCGTTTTTTCCTGAATATATTCAGGAAAAAACGCATGCGCCCTTTTTGGCCAAGGGCATCATTGTCGAGGTTTTGC
This sequence comes from Balaenoptera borealis, assembly GCF_965194805.1. Classification (NCBI taxonomy): domain Eukaryota; kingdom Metazoa; phylum Chordata; class Mammalia; order Artiodactyla; family Balaenopteridae; genus Balaenoptera; species Balaenoptera borealis. The sequence goes on from NW_028123690.1 coordinate 131,581, forward strand.
CGCTTTTCCCGTGCTTTAAAGGCGATTCGAATCTACCTCCTGAAATCTGTTTCCTGCAATTCTGCCTTGCTTTCAAATCCTCTTCGTTGTCTTCCGTCAATATATTTGTGGACGAGAGTTATCATTTATAACTCTGCAGGTTTGTGAATTGCAGTGCCCCTGAGCTCCATTTTTCAACTCGCTTTCTTGGGAGCTGGCCGCAAAAGCGCAGGATTGCTTCAGGCCCTATTCTGGTCCCGGGCGGCAGGCTGAGCCTGTGGTTAATTCTTCTTCCTGATGGGAAAATAGAGCGACCTGTGCCTGTCCCCTCACCTAGAGCTAGTGTCTCATTGGTTCCCCCTCTTCCCGTTCATCCTCAGGACAAATTGCAACCTGTACGGAACAGGAGGTTAAAGGTGCTGATTCTCCAAGGAGGGAGATTGCTAGTAAAGCGGCTGGAATGGCGAACCCGAGCACAAGGAGATGAGAAATGAGGTGCGTTTTAGAAACCTTTCCCGATCACACGGTGTACCATCCTCTGGGATTCTCCTGCATGTTTTCGATGTAGGAAGATGCCCTTGAACCTGGAGATTTGGGACCCATGGGATGGGTACCACGCAGTATTACTCTAAAGGGTCTGCGTTTGCTCACCCAACCTCACCAAACCTCTCAGCCCCAAGAGTGTCCACCCTTATGCCTCAATCAGCTGTGGGTCTAGATATGGTCAATCCAGGTGGCATCACAGCCCTTGAACGAATTTTGTAAGAATTTCTCTCTCTTTCACTGTCTTTGTTTCACGGGTTTTTAAAAGTGATTGATTTTTATAAAGGGGTTTAGCTGCGTTTCACTGCTGTGTTTATGCCGCTTTACACCCACTTGACTCACTTACAGAGAGATATCAATACATAGGTTTTAAGATTCTTACTAGTCAGATATATTCTTGGGCGGTGAATAGGGGGTTTTGAGTCCAGATCACTGAGCAAGGAGTAGGTCTTGTCTATTACATATTGGGTTTATGGAACGGTCTCTGAGCTAATTTGAAACCCTTGTTTTATGCATCACCCCACCTCACCTTTCCCGTTAAGCAGCCATAGTGTGTTTTCTAAACGTGTGACTCTGTTCTGTTTTGTAATTCAGTGCAAGGGTAGCGGTTTTTACATTCCCTCTATAAGTGATATCTTATGATAAGTGTCTTTTTCTGTGTGACTTATTTCACTTAGAATCGTCGTACCTAAATCCACTCATCATGCTGCTACTAGCCTTATGACGTTGATTTCATGGCTGAGTGATATTCCATTGTACAAAAGGACCACAACTTCTTTATCCATTTTTCTCTTTCCTGGGATATTTAAGGTGTAACGAAGTGGAGGTTCTTGTCAACAGAGCAGCCCTAAACTTTGGGGTGCCTGTGCCTTGCTGATTTTTAGTTTTCCCAATTTATACGCCCATGAGTGGAAGTGCCCTATGCTGTCGAAGCTGAGTTTTTTCTATGTTTCAGGACACACCGTACACTTCTCCAGAGTGGCTGTTGGCAATTTACGTCACGCCCATCAGCGTAGCAAGTCTCCCGTTTCTCCATGGCCTTTCCTGCATTTCTGGTTTTGACACTTTATTCAGCATGGCCCTTTTGACCGATGGGAAGCGAGACTTCTTTGTAGCGCTGATTTGCCTTTCCAGGTTGCTTGGTTGGCCAAAAAGGGCGCATGCGTTTTTTCCTGAATATATTCAGGAAAAAACGCATGCGCCCTTTTTGGCCAAGGGCATCATTGTCGAGGTTTTGCCGCTTTTCCCGTGCTTTAAAGGCGATTCGAATCTACCTCCTGAAATCTGTTTCCTGCAATTCTGCCTTGCTTTCAAATCCTCTTCGTTGTCTTCCGTCAATATATTTGTGGACGAGAGTTATCATTTATAACTCTGCAGGTTTGTGAATTGCAGTGCCCCTGAGCTCCATTTTTCAACTCGCTTTCTTGGGAGCTGGCCGCAAAAGCGCAGGATTGCTTCAGGCCCTATTCTGGTCCCGGGCGGCAGGCTGAGCCTGTGGTTAATTCTTCTTCCTGATGGGAAAATAGAGCGATCTGTGCCTGTCCCCTCACCTAGAGCTAGTGTCTCATTGGTTCCCCCTCTTCCCGTTCATCCTCAGGACAAATTGCAACCTGTACGGAACAGGAGGTTAAAGGTGCTGATTCTCCAAGGAGGGAGATTGCTAGTAAAGCGGCTGGAATGGCGAACCCGAGCACAAGGAGATGAGAAATGAGGTGCGTTTTAGAAACCTTTCCCGATCACACGGTGTACCATCCTCTGGGATTCTCCTGCATGTTTTCGATGTAGGAAGATGCCCTTGAACCTGGAGATTTGGGACCCATGGGATGGGTACCACGCAGTATTACTCTAAAGGGTCTGCGTTTGCTCACCCAACCTCACCAAACCTCTCAGCCCCAAGAGTGTCCACCCTTATGCCTCAATCAGCTGTGGGTCTAGATATGGTCAATCCAGGTGGCATCACAGCCCTTGAACGAATTTTGTAAGAATTTCTCTCTCTTTCACTGTCTTTGTTTCACGGGTTTTTAAAAGTGATTGATTTTTATAAAGGGGTTTAGCTGCTTTTCACTGCTGTGTTTATGCCGCTTTACACCCACTTGACTCACTTACAGAGAGATATCAATACATAGGTTTTAAGATTCTTACTAGTCAGATATATTCTTGGGCGGTGAATAGGGGGTTTTGAGTCCAGATCACTGAGCAAGGAGTAGGTCTTGTCTATTACATATTGGGTTTATGGAACGGTCTCTGAGCTAATTTGAAACCCTTGTTTTATGCATCACCCCACCTCACCTTTCCCGTTAAGCAGCCATAGTGTGTTTTCTAAACGTGTGACTCTGTTCTGTTTTGTAATTCAGTGCAAGGGTAGCGGTTTTTACATTCCCTCTATAAGTGATATCTTATGATAAGTGTCTTTTTCTGTGTGACTTATTTCACTTAGAATCGTCGTACCTAAATCCACTCATCATGCTGCTACTAGCCTTATGACGTTGATTTCATGGCTGAGTGATATTCCATTGTACAAAAGGACCACAACTTCTTTATCCATTTTTCTCTTTCCTGGGATATTTAAGGTGTAACGAAGTGGAGGTTCTTGTCAACAGAGCAGCCCTAAACTTTGGGGTGCCTGTGCCTTGCTGATTTTTAGTTTTCCCAATTTATACGCCCATGAGTGGAAGTGCCCTATGCTGTCTAAGCTGAGTTTTTTCTATGTTTCAGGACACACCGTACACTTCTCCAGAGTGGCTGTTGGCAATTTACGTCACGCCCATCAGCGTAGCAAGTCTCCCGTTTCTCCATGGCCTTTCCTGCATTTCTGGTTTTGACACTTTATTCAGCATGGCCCTTTTGACCGATGGGAAGCGAGACTTCTTTGTAGCGCTGATTTGCCTTTCCAGGTTGCTTGGTTGGCCAAAAAGGGCGCATGCGTTTTTTCCTGAATATATTCAGGAAAAAACGCATGCGCCCTTTTTGGCCAAGGGCATCATTGTCGAGGTTTTGCCGCTTTTCCCGTGCTTTAAAGGCGATTCGAATCTACCTCCTGAAATCTGTTTCCTGCAATTCTGCCTTGCTTTCAAATCCTCTTCGTTGTCTTCCGTCAATATATTTGTGGACGAGAGTTATCATTTATAACTCTGCAGGTTTGTGAATTGCAGTGCCCCTGAGCTCCATTTTTCAACTCGCTTTCTTGGGAGCTGGCCGCAAAAGCGCAGGATTGCTTCAGGCCCTATTCTGGTCCCGGGCGGCAGGCTGAGCCTGTGGTTAATTCTTCTTCCTGATGGGAAAATAGAGCGATCTGTGCCTGTCCCCTCACCTAGAGCTAGTGTCTCATTGGTTCCCCCTCTTCCCGTTCATCCTCAGGACAAATTGCAACCTGTACGGAACAGGAGGTTAAAGGTGCTGATTCTCCAAGGAGGGAGATTGCTAGTAAAGCGGCTGGAATGGCGAACCCGAGCACAAGGAGATGAGAAATGAGGTGCGTTTTAGAAACCTTTCCCGATCACACGGTGTACCATCCTCTGGGATTCTCCTGCATGTTTTCGATGTAGGAAGATGCCCTTGAACCTGGAGATTTGGGACCCATGGGATGGGTACCACGCAGTATTACTCTAAAGGGTCTGCGTTTGCTCACCCAACCTCACCAAACCTCTCAGCCCCAAGAGTGTCCACCCTTATGCCTCAATCAGCTGTGGGTCTAGATATGGTCAATCCAGGTGGCATCACAGCCCTTGAACGAATTTTGTAAGAATTTCTCTCTCTTTCACTGTCTTTGTTTCACGGGTTTTTAAAAGTGATTGATTTTTATAAAGGGGTTTAGCTGCTTTTCACTGCTGTGTTTATGCCGCTTTACACCCACTTGACTCACTTACAGAGAGATATCAATACATAGGTTTTAAGATTCTTACTAGTCAGATATATTCTTGGGCGGTGAATAGGGGGTTTTGAGTCCAGATCACTGAGCAAGGAGTAGGTCTTGTCTATTACATATTGGGTTTATGGAACGGTCTCTGAGCTAATTTGAAACCCTTGTTTTATGCATCACCCCACCTCACCTTTCCCGTTAAGCAGCCATAGTGTGTTTTCTAAACGTGTGACTCTGTTCTGTTTTGTAATTCAGTGCAAGGGTAGCGGTTTTTACATTCCCTCTATAAGTGATATCTTATGATAAGTGTCTTTTTCTGTGTGACTTATTTCACTTAGAATCGTCGTACCTAAATCCACTCATCATGCTGCTACTAGCCTTATGACGTTGATTTCATGGCTGAGTGATATTCCATTGTACAAAAGGACCACAACTTCTTTATCCATTTTTCTCTTTCCTGGGATATTTAAGGTGTAACGAAGTGGAGGTTCTTGTCAACAGAGCAGCCCTAAACTTTGGGGTGCCTGTGCCTTGCTGATTTTTAGTTTTCCCAATTTATACGCCCATGAGTGGAAGTGCCCTATGCTGTCGAAGCTGAGTTTTTTCTATGTTTCAGGACACACCGTACACTTCTCCAGAGTGGCTGTTGGCAATTTACGTCACGCCCATCAGCGTAGCAAGTCTCCCGTTTCTCCATGGCCTTTCCTGCATTTCTGGTTTTGACACTTTATTCAGCATGGCCCTTTTGACCGATGGGAAGCGAGACTTCTTTGTAGCGCTGATTTGCCTTTCCAGGTTGCTTGGTTGGCCAAAAAGGGCGCATGCGTTTTTTCCTGAATATATTCAGGAAAAAACGCATGCGCCCTTTTTGGCCAAGGGCATCATTGTCGAGGTTTTGCCGCTTTTCCCGTGCTTTAAAGGCGATTCGAATCTACCTCCTGAAATCTGTTTCCTGCAATTCTGCCTTGCTTTCAAATCCTCTTCGTTGTCTTCCGTCAATATATTTGTGGACGAGAGTTATCATTTATAACTCTGCAGGTTTGTGAATTGCAGTGCCCCTGAGCTCCATTTTTCAACTCGCTTTCTTGGGAGCTGGCCGCAAAAGCGCAGGATTGCTTCAGGCCCTATTCTGGTCCCGGGCGGCAGGCTGAGCCTGTGGTTAATTCTTCTTCCTGATGGGAAAATAGAGCGACCTGTGCCTGTCCCCTCACCTAGAGCTAGTGTCTCATTGGTTCCCCCTCTTCCCGTTCATCCTCAGGACAAATTGCAACCTGTACGGAACAGGAGGTTAAAGGTGCTGATTCTCCAAGGAGGGAGATTGCTAGTAAAGCGGCTGGAATGGCGAACCCGAGCACAAGGAGATGAGAAATGAGGTGCGTTTTAGAAACCTTTCCCGATCACACGGTGTACCATCCTCTGGGATTCTCCTGCATGTTTTCGATGTAGGAAGATGCCCTTGAACCTGGAGATTTGGGACCCATGGGATGGGTACCACGCAGTATTACTCTAAAGGGTCTGCGTTTGCTCACCCAACCTCACCAAACCTCTCAGCCCCAAGAGTGTCCACCCTTATGCCTCAATCAGCTGTGGGTCTAGATATGGTCAATCCAGGTGGCATCACAGCCCTTGAACGAATTTTGTAAGAATTTCTCTCTCTTTCACTGTCTTTGTTTCACGGGTTTTTAAAAGTGATTGATTTTTATAAAGGGGTTTAGCTGCTTTTCACTGCTGTGTTTATGCCGCTTTACACCCACTTGACTCACTTACAGAGAGATATCAATACATAGGTTTTAAGATTCTTACTAGTCAGATATATTCTTGGGCGGTGAATAGGGGGTTTTGAGTCCAGATCACTGAGCAAGGAGTAGGTCTTGTCTATTACATATTGGGTTTATGGAACGGTCTCTGAGCTAATTTGAAACCCTTGTTTTATGCATCACCCCACCTCACCTTTCCCGTTAAGCAGCCATAGTGTGTTTTCTAAACGTGTGACTCTGTTCTGTTTTGTAATTCAGTGCAAGGGTAGCGGTTTTTACATTCCCTCTATAAGTGATATCTTATGATAAGTGTCTTTTTCTGTGTGACTTATTTCACTTAGAATCGTCGTACCTAAATCCACTCATCATGCTGCTACTAGCCTTATGACGTTGATTTCATGGCTGAGTGATATTCCATTGTACAAAAGGACCACAACTTCTTTATCCATTTTTCTCTTTCCTGGGATATTTAAGGTGTAACGAAGTGGAGGTTCTTGTCAACAGAGCAGCCCTAAACTTTGGGGTGCCTGTGCCTTGCTGATTTTTAGTTTTCCCAATTTATACGCCCATGAGTGGAAGTGCCCTATGCTGTCGAAGCTGAGTTTTTTCTATGTTTCAGGACACACCGTACACTTCTCCAGAGTGGCTGTTGGCAATTTACGTCACGCCCATCAGCGTAGCAAGTCTCCCGTTTCTCCATGGCCTTTCCTGCATTTCTGGTTTTGACACTTTATTCAGCATGGCCCTTTTGACCGATGGGAAGCGAGACTTCTTTGTAGCGCTGATTTGCCTTTCCAGGTTGCTTGGTTGGCCAAAAAGGGCGCATGCGTTTTTTCCTGAATATATTCAGGAAAAAACGCATGCGCCCTTTTTGGCCAAGGGCATCATTGTCGAGGTTTTGCCGCTTTTCCCGTGCTTTAAAGGCGATTCGAATCTACCTCCTGAAATCTGTTTCCTGCAATTCTGCCTTGCTTTCAAATCCTCTTCGTTGTCTTCCGTCAATATATTTGTGGACGAGAGTTATCATTTATAACTCTGCAGGTTTGTGAATTGCAGTGCCCCTGAGCTCCATTTTTCAACTCGCTTTCTTGGGAGCTGGCCGCAAAAGCGCAGGATTGCTTCAGGCCCTATTCTGGTCCCGGGCGGCAGGCTGAGCCTGTGGTTAATTCTTCTTCCTGATGGGAAAATAGAGCGATCTGTGCCTGTCCCCTCACCTAGAGCTAGTGTCTCATTGGTTCCCCCTCTTCCCGTTCATCCTCAGGACAAATTGCAACCTGTACGGAACAGGAGGTTAAAGGTGCTGATTCTCCAAGGAGGGAGATTGCTAGTAAAGCGGCTGCAATGGCGAACCCGAGCACAAGGAGATGAGAAATGAGGTGCGTTTTAGAAACCTTTCCCGATCACACGGTGTACCATCCTCTGGGATTCTCCTGCATGTTTTTGATGTAGGAAGATGCCCTTGAACCTGGAGATTTGGGACCCATGGGATGGGTACCACGCAGTATTACTCTAAAGGGTCTGCGTTTGCTCACCCAACCTCACCAAACCTCTCAGCCCCAAGAGTGTCCACCCTTATGCCTCAATCAGCTGTGGGTCTAGATATGGTCAATCCAGGTGGCATCACAGCCCTTGAACGAATTTTGTAAGAATTTCTCTCTCTTTCACTGTCTTTGTTTCACGGGTTTTTAAAAGTGATTGATTTTTATAAAGGGGTTTAGCTGCTTTTCACTGCTGTGTTTATGCCGCTTTACACCCACTTGACTCACTTACAGAGAGATATCAATACATAGGTTTTAAGATTCTTACTAGTCAGATATATTCTTGGGCGGTGAATAGGGGGTTTTGAGTCCAGATCACTGAGCAAGGAGTAGGTCTTGTCTATTACATATTGGGTTTATGGAACGGTCTCTGAGCTAATTTGAAACCCTTGTTTTATGCATCACCCCACCTCACCTTTCCCGTTAAGCAGCCATAGTGTGTTTTCTAAACGTGTGACTCTGTTCTGTTTTGTAATTCAGTGCAAGGGTAGCGGTTTTTACATTCCCTCTATAAGTGATATCTTATGATAAGTGTCTTTTTCTGTGTGACTTATTTCACTTAGAATCGTCGTACCTAAATCCACTCATCATGCTGCTACTAGCCTTATGACGTTGATTTCATGGCTGAGTGATATTCCATTGTACAAAAGGACCACAACTTCTTTATCCATTTTTCTCTTTCCTGGGATATTTAAGGTGTAACGAAGTGGAGGTTCTTGTCAACAGAGCAGCCCTAAACTTTGGGGTGCCTGTGCCTTGCTGATTTTTAGTTTTCCCAATTTATACGCCCATGAGTGGAAGTGCCCTATGCTGTCGAAGCTGAGTTTTTTCTATGTTTCAGGACACACCGTACACTTCTCCAGAGTGGCTGTTGGCAATTTACGTCACGCCCATCAGCGTAGCAAGTCTCCCGTTTCTCCATGGCCTTTCCTGCATTTCTGGTTTTGACACTTTATTCAGCATGGCCCTTTTGACCGATGGGAAGCGAGACTTCTTTGTAGCGCTGATTTGCCTTTCCAGGTTGCTTGGTTGGCCAAAAAGGGCGCATGCGTTTTTTCCTGAATATATTCAGGAAAAAACGCATGCGCCCTTTTTGGCCAAGGGCATCATTGTCGAGGTTTTGCCGCTTTTCCCGTGCTTTAAAGGCGATTCGAATCTACCTCCTGAAATCTGTTTCCTGCAATTCTGCCTTGCTTTCAAATCCTCTTCGTTGTCTTCCGTCAATATATTTGTGGACGAGAGTTATCATTTATAACTCTGCAGGTTTGTGAATTGCAGTGCCCCTGAGCTCCATTTTTCAACTCGCTTTCTTGGGAGCTGGCCGCAAAAGCGCAGGATTGCTTCAGGCCCTATTCTGGTCCCGGGCGGCAGGCTGAGCCTGTGGTTAATTCTTCTTCCTGATGGGAAAATAGAGCGACCTGTGCCTGTCCCCTCACCTAGAGCTAGTGTCTCATTGGTTCCCCCTCTTCCCGTTCATCCTCAGGACAAATTGCAACCTGTACGGAACAGGAGGTTAAAGGTGCTGATTCTCCAAGGAGGGAGATTGCTAGTAAAGCGGCTGGAATGGCGAACCCGAGCACAAGGAGATGAGAAATGAGGTGCGTTTTAGAAACCTTTCCCGATCACACGGTGTACCATCCTCTGGGATTCTCCTGCATGTTTTCGATGTAGGAAGATGCCCTTGAACCTGGAGATTTGGGACCCATGGGATGGGTACCACGCAGTATTACTCTAAAGGGTCTGCGTTTGCTCACCCAACCTCACCAAACCTCTCAGCCCCAAGAGTGTCCACCCTTATGCCTCAATCAGCTGTGGGTCTAGATATGGTCAATCCAGGTGGCATCACAGCCCTTGAACGAATTTTGTAAGAATTTCTCTCTCTTTCACTGTCTTTGTTTCACGGGTTTTTAAAAGTGATTGATTTTTATAAAGGGGTTTAGCTGCTTTTCACTGCTGTGTTTATGCCGCTTTACACCCACTTGACTCACTTACAGAGAGATATCAATACATAGGTTTTAAGATTCTTACTAGTCAGATATATTCTTGGGCGGTGAATAGGGGGTTTTGAGTCCAGATCACTGAGCAAGGAGTAGGTCTTGTCTATTACATATTGGGTTTATGGAACGGTCTCTGAGCTAATTTGAAACCCTTGTTTTATGCATCACCCCACCTCACCTTTCCCGTTAAGCAGCCATAGTGTGTTTTCTAAACGTGTGACTCTGTTCTGTTTTGTAATTCAGTGCAAGGGTAGCGGTTTTTACATTCCCTCTATAAGTGATATCTTATGATAAGTGTCTTTTTCTGTGTGACTTATTTCACTTAGAATCGTCGTACCTAAATCCACTCATCATGCTGCTACTAGCCTTATGACGTTGATTTCATGGCTGAGTGATATTCCATTGTACAAAAGGACCACAACTTCTTTATCCATTTTTCTCTTTCCTGGGATATTTAAGGTGTAACGAAGTGGAGGTTCTTGTCAACAGAGCAGCCCTAAACTTTGGGGTGCCTGTGCCTTGCTGATTTTTAGTTTTCCCAATTTATACGCCCATGAGTGGAAGTGCCCTATGCTGTCGAAGCTGAGTTTTTTCTATGTTTCAGGACACACCGTACACTTCTCCAGAGTGGCTGTTGGCAATTTACGTCACGCCCATCAGCGTAGCAAGTCTCCCGTTTCTCCATGGCCTTTCCTGCATTTCTGGTTTTGACACTTTATTCAGCATGGCCCTTTTGACCGATGGGAAGCGAGACTTCTTTGTAGCGCTGATTTGCCTTTCCAGGTTGCTTGGTTGGCCAAAAAGGGCGCATGCGTTTTTTCCTGAATATATTCAGGAAAAAACGCATGCGCCCTTTTTGGCCAAGGGCATCATTGTCGAGGTTTTGCCGCTTTTCCCGTGCTTTAAAGGCGATTCGAATCTACCTCCTGAAATCTGTTTCCTGCAATTCTGCCTTGCTTTCAAATCCTCTTCGTTGTCTTCCGTCAATATATTTGTGGACGAGAGTTATCATTTATAACTCTGCAGGTTTGTGAATTGCAGTGCCCCTGAGCTCCATTTTTCAACTCGCTTTCTTGGGAGCTGGCCGCAAAAGCGCAGGATTGCTTCAGGCCCTATTCTGGTCCCGGGCGGCAGGCTGAGCCTGTGGTTAATTCTTCTTCCTGATGGGAAAATAGAGCGACCTGTGCCTGTCCCCTCACCTAGAGCTAGTGTCTCATTGGTTCCCCCTCTTCCCGTTCATCCTCAGGACAAATTGCAACCTGTACGGAACAGGAGGTTAAAGGTGCTGATTCTCCAAGGAGGGAGATTGCTAGTAAAGCGGCTGGAATGGCGAACCCGAGCACAAGGAGATGAGAAATGAGGTGCGTTTTAGAAACCTTTCCCGATCACACGGTGTACCATCCTCTGGGATTCTCCTGCATGTTTTCGATGTAGGAAGATGCCCTTGAACCTGGAGATTTGGGACCCATGGGATGGGTACCACGCAGTATTACTCTAAAGGGTCTGCGTTTGCTCACCCAACCTCACCAAACCTCTCAGCCCCAAGAGTGTCCACCCTTATGCCTCAATCAGCTGTGGGTCTAGATATGGTCAATCCAGGTGGCATCACAGCCCTTGAACGAATTTTGTAAGAATTTCTCTCTCTTTCACTGTCTTTGTTTCACGGGTTTTTAAAAGTGATTGATTTTTATAAAGGGGTTTAGCTGCGTTTCACTGCTGTGTTTATGCCGCTTTACACCCACTTGACTCACTTACAGAGAGATATCAATACATAGGTTTTAAGATTCTTACTAGTCAGATATATTCTTGGGCGGTGAATAGGGGGTTTTGAGTCCAGATCACTGAGCAAGGAGTAGGTCTTGTCTATTACATATTGGGTTTATGGAACGGTCTCTGAGCTAATTTGAAACCCTTGTTTTATGCATCACCCCACCTCACCTTTCCCGTTAAGCAGCCATAGTGTGTTTTCTAAACGTGTGACTCTGTTCTGTTTTGTAATTCAGTGCAAGGGTAGCGGTTTTTACATTCCCTCTATAAGTGATATCTTATGATAAGTGTCTTTTTCTGTGTGACTTATTTCACTTAGAATCGTCGTACCTAAATCCACTCATCATGCTGCTACTAGCCTTATGACGTTGATTTCATGGCTGAGTGATATTCCATTGTACAAAAGGACCACAACTTCTTTATCCATTTTTCTCTTTCCTGGGATATTTAAGGTGTAACGAAGTGGAGGTTCTTGTCAACAGAGCAGCCCTAAACTTTGGGGTGCCTGTGCCTTGCTGATTTTTAGTTTTCCCAATTTATACGCCCATGAGTGGAAGTGCCCTATGCTGTCGAAGCTGAGTTTTTTCTATGTTTCAGGACACACCGTACACTTCTCCAGAGTGGCTGTTGGCAATTTACGTCACGCCCATCAGCGTAGCAAGTCTCCCGTTTCTCCATGGCCTTTCCTGCATTTCTGGTTTTGACACTTTATTCAGCATGGCCCTTTTGACCGATGGGAAGCGAGACTTCTTTGTAGCGCTGATTTGCCTTTCCAGGTTGCTTGGTTGGCCAAAAAGGGCGCATGCGTTTTTTCCTGAATATATTCAGGAAAAAACGCATGCGCCCTTTTTGGCCAAGGGCATCATTGTCGAGGTTTTGCCGCTTTTCCCGTGCTTTAAAGGCGATTCGAATCTACCTCCTGAAATCTGTTTCCTGCAATTCTGCCTTGCTTTCAAATCCTCTTCGTTGTCTTCCGTCAATATATTTGTGGACGAGAGTTATCATTTATAACTCTGCAGGTTTGTGAATTGCAGTGCCCCTGAGCTCCATTTTTCAACTCGCTTTCTTGGGAGCTGGCCGCAAAAGCGCAGGATTGCTTCAGGCCCTATTCTGGTCCCGGGCGGCAGGCTGAGCCTGTGGTTAATTCTTCTTCCTGATGGGAAAATAGAGCGATCTGTGCCTGTCCCCTCACCTAGAGCTAGTGTCTCATTGGTTCCCCCTCTTCCCGTTCATCCTCAGGACAAATTGCAACCTGTACGGAACAGGAGGTTAAAGGTGCTGATTCTCCAAGGAGGGAGATTGCTAGTAAAGCGGCTGGAATGGCGAACCCGAGCACAAGGAGATGAGAAATGAGGTGCGTTTTAGAAACCTTTCCCGATCACACGGTGTACCATCCTCTGGGATTCTCCTGCATGTTTTCGATGTAGGAAGATGCCCTTGAACCTGGAGATTTGGGACCCATGGGATGGGTACCACGCAGTATTACTCTAAAGGGTCTGCGTTTGCTCACCCAACCTCACCAAACCTCTCAGCCCCAAGAGTGTCCACCCTTATGCCTCAATCAGCTGTGGGTCTAGATATGGTCAATCCAGGTGGCATCACAGCCCTTGAACGAATTTTGTAAGAATTTCTCTCTCTTTCACTGTCTTTGTTTCACGGGTTTTTAAAAGTGATTGATTTTTATAAAGGGGTTTAGCTGCTTTTCACTGCTGTGTTTATGCCGCTTTACACCCACTTGACTCACTTACAGAGAGATATCAATACATAGGTTTTAAGATTCTTACTAGTCAGATATATTCTTGGGCGGTGAATAGGGGGTTTTGAGTCCAGATCACTGAGCAAGGAGTAGGTCTTGTCTATTACATATTGGGTTTATGGAACGGTCTCTGAGCTAATTTGAAACCCTTGTTTTATGCATCACCCCACCTCACCTTTCCCGTTAAGCAGCCATAGTGTGTTTTCTAAACGTGTGACTCTGTTCTGTTTTGTAATTCAGTGCAAGGGTAGCGGTTTTTACATTCCCTCTATAAGTGATATCTTATGATAAGTGTCTTTTTCTGTGTGACTTATTTCACTTAGAATCGTCGTACCTAAATCCACTCATCATGCTGCTACTAGCCTTATGACGTTGATTTCATGGCTGAGTGATATTCCATTGTACAAAAGGACCACAACTTCTTTATCCATTTTTCTCTTTCCTGGGATATTTAAGGTGTAACGAAGTGGAGGTTCTTGTCAACAGAGCAGCCCTAAACTTTGGGGTGCCTGTGCCTTGCTGATTTTTAGTTTTCCCAATTTATACGCCCATGAGTGGAAGTGCCCTATGCTGTCTAAGCTGAGTTTTTTCTATGTTTCAGGACACACCGTACACTTCTCCAGAGTGGCTGTTGGCAATTTACGTCACGCCCATCAGCGTAGCAAGTCTCCCGTTTCTCCATGGCCTTTCCTGCATTTCTGGTTTTGACACTTTATTCAGCATGGCCCTTTTGACCGATGGGAAGCGAGACTTCTTTGTAGCGCTGATTTGCCTTTCCAGGTTGCTTGGTTGGCCAAAAAGGGCGCATGCGTTTTTTCCTGAATATATTCAGGAAAAAACGCATGCGCCCTTTTTGGCCAAGGGCATCATTGTCGAGGTTTTGCCGCTTTTCCCGTGCTTTAAAGGCGATTCGAATCTACCTCCTGAAATCTGTTTCCTGCAATTCTGCCTTGCTTTCAAATCCTCTTCGTTGTCTTCCGTCAATATATTTGTGGACGAGAGTTATCATTTATAACTCTGCAGGTTTGTGAATTGCAGTGCCCCTGAGCTCCATTTTTCAACTCGCTTTCTTGGGAGCTGGCCGCAAAAGCGCAGGATTGCTTCAGGCCCTATTCTGGTCCCGGGCGGCAGGCTGAGCCTGTGGTTAATTCTTCTTCCTGATGGGAAAATAGAGCGATCTGTGCCTGTCCCCTCACCTAGAGCTAGTGTCTCATTGGTTCCCCCTCTTCCCGTTCATCCTCAGGACAAATTGCAACCTGTACGGAACAGGAGGTTAAAGGTGCTGATTCTCCAAGGAGGGAGATTGCTAGTAAAGCGGCTGGAATGGCGAACCCGAGCACAAGGAGATGAGAAATGAGGTGCGTTTTAGAAACCTTTCCCGATCACACGGTGTACCATCCTCTGGGATTCTCCTGCATGTTTTCGATGTAGGAAGATGCCCTTGAACCTGGAGATTTGGGACCCATGGGATGGGTACCACGCAGTATTACTCTAAAGGGTCTGCGTTTGCTCACCCAACCTCACCAAACCTCTCAGCCCCAAGAGTGTCCACCCTTATGCCTCAATCAGCTGTGGGTCTAGATATGGTCAATCCAGGTGGCATCACAGCCCTTGAACGAATTTTGTAAGAATTTCTCTCTCTTTCACTGTCTTTGTTTCACGGGTTTTTAAAAGTGATTGATTTTTATAAAGGGGTTTAGCTGCTTTTCACTGCTGTGTTTATGCCGCTTTACACCCACTTGACTCACTTACAGAGAGATATCAATACATAGGTTTTAAGATTCTTACTAGTCAGATATATTCTTGGGCGGTGAATAGGGGGTTTTGAGTCCAGATCACTGAGCAAGGAGTAGGTCTTGTCTATTACATATTGGGTTTATGGAACGGTCTCTGAGCTAATTTGAAACCCTTGTTTTATGCATCACCCCACCTCACCTTTCCCGTTAAGCAGCCATAGTGTGTTTTCTAAACGTGTGACTCTGTTCTGTTTTGTAATTCAGTGCAAGGGTAGCGGTTTTTACATTCCCTCTATAAGTGATATCTTATGATAAGTGTCTTTTTCTGTGTGACTTATTTCACTTAGAATCGTCGTACCTAAATCCACTCATCATGCTGCTACTAGCCTTATGACGTTGATTTCATGGCTGAGTGATATTCCATTGTACAAAAGGACCACAACTTCTTTATCCATTTTTCTCTTTCCTGGGATATTTAAGGTGTAACGAAGTGGAGGTTCTTGTCAACAGAGCAGCCCTAAACTTTGGGGTGCCTGTGCCTTGCTGATTTTTAGTTTTCCCAATTTATACGCCCATGAGTGGAAGTGCCCTATGCTGTCGAAGCTGAGTTTTTTCTATGTTTCAGGACACACCGTACACTTCTCCAGAGTGGCTGTTGGCAATTTACGTCACGCCCATCAGCGTAGCAAGTCTCCCGTTTCTCCATGGCCTTTCCTGCATTTCTGGTTTTGACACTTTATTCAGCATGGCCCTTTTGACCGATGGGAAGCGAGACTTCTTTGTAGCGCTGATTTGCCTTTCCAGGTTGCTTGGTTGGCCAAAAAGGGCGCATGCGTTTTTTCCTGAATATATTCAGGAAAAAACGCATGCGCCCTTTTTGGCCAAGGGCATCATTGTCGAGGTTTTGCCGCTTTTCCCGTGCTTTAAAGGCGATTCGAATCTACCTCCTGAAATCTGTTTCCTGCAATTCTGCCTTGCTTTCAAATCCTCTTCGTTGTCTTCCGTCAATATATTTGTGGACGAGAGTTATCATTTATAACTCTGCAGGTTTGTGAATTGCAGTGCCCCTGAGCTCCATTTTTCAACTCGCTTTCTTGGGAGCTGGCCGCAAAAGCGCAGGATTGCTTCAGGCCCTATTCTGGTCCCGGGCGGCAGGCTGAGCCTGTGGTTAATTCTTCTTCCTGATGGGAAAATAGAGCGACCTGTGCCTGTCCCCTCACCTAGAGCTAGTGTCTCATTGGTTCCCCCTCTTCCCGTTCATCCTCAGGACAAATTGCAACCTGTACGGAACAGGAGGTTAAAGGTGCTGATTCTCCAAGGAGGGAGATTGCTAGTAAAGCGGCTGGAATGGCGAACCCGAGCACAAGGAGATGAGAAATGAGGTGCGTTTTAGAAACCTTTCCCGATCACACGGTGTACCATCCTCTGGGATTCTCCTGCATGTTTTCGATGTAGGAAGATGCCCTTGAACCTGGAGATTTGGGACCCATGGGATGGGTACCACGCAGTATTACTCTAAAGGGTCTGCGTTTGCTCACCCAACCTCACCAAACCTCTCAGCCCCAAGAGTGTCCACCCTTATGCCTCAATCAGCTGTGGGTCTAGATATGGTCAATCCAGGTGGCATCACAGCCCTTGAACGAATTTTGTAAGAATTTCTCTCTCTTTCACTGTCTTTGTTTCACGGGTTTTTAAAAGTGATTGATTTTTATAAAGGGGTTTAGCTGCTTTTCACTGCTGTGTTTATGCCGCTTTACACCCACTTGACTCACTTACAGAGAGATATCAATACATAGGTTTTAAGATTCTTACTAGTCAGATATATTCTTGGGCGGTGAATAGGGGGTTTTGAGTCCAGATCACTGAGCAAGGAGTAGGTCTTGTCTATTACATATTGGGTTTATGGAACGGTCTCTGAGCTAATTTGAAACCCTTGTTTTATGCATCACCCCACCTCACCTTTCCCGTTAAGCAGCCATAGTGTGTTTTCTAAACGTGTGACTCTGTTCTGTTTTGTAATTCAGTGCAAGGGTAGCGGTTTTTACATTCCCTCTATAAGTGATATCTTATGATAAGTGTCTTTTTCTGTGTGACTTATTTCACTTAGAATCGTCGTACCTAAATCCACTCATCATGCTGCTACTAGCCTTATGACGTTGATTTCATGGCTGAGTGATATTCCATTGTACAAAAGGACCACAACTTCTTTATCCATTTTTCTCTTTCCTGGGATATTTAAGGTGTAACGAAGTGGAGGTTCTTGTCAACAGAGCAGCCCTAAACTTTGGGGTGCCTGTGCCTTGCTGATTTTTAGTTTTCCCAATTTATACGCCCATGAGTGGAAGTGCCCTATGCTGTCGAAGCTGAGTTTTTTCTATGTTTCAGGACACACCGTACACTTCTCCAGAGTGGCTGTTGGCAATTTACGTCACGCCCATCAGCGTAGCAAGTCTCCCGTTTCTCCATGGCCTTTCCTGCATTTCTGGTTTTGACACTTTATTCAGCATGGCCCTTTTGACCGATGGGAAGCGAGACTTCTTTGTAGCGCTGATTTGCCTTTCCAGGTTGCTTGGTTGGCCAAAAAGGGCGCATGCGTTTTTTCCTGAATATATTCAGGAAAAAACGCATGCGCCCTTTTTGGCCAAGGGCATCATTGTCGAGGTTTTGCCGCTTTTCCCGTGCTTTAAAGGCGATTCGAATCTACCTCCTGAAATCTGTTTCCTGCAATTCTGCCTTGCTTTCAAATCCTCTTCGTTGTCTTCCGTCAATATATTTGTGGACGAGAGTTATCATTTATAACTCTGCAGGTTTGTGAATTGCAGTGCCCCTGAGCTCCATTTTTCAACTCGCTTTCTTGGGAGCTGGCCGCAAAAGCGCAGGATTGCTTCAGGCCCTATTCTGGTCCCGGGCGGCAGGCTGAGCCTGTGGTTAATTCTTCTTCCTGATGGGAAAATAGAGCGATCTGTGCCTGTCCCCTCACCTAGAGCTAGTGTCTCATTGGTTCCCCCTCTTCCCGTTCATCCTCAGGACAAATTGCAACCTGTACGGAACAGGAGGTTAAAGGTGCTGATTCTCCAAGGAGGGAGATTGCTAGTAAAGCGGCTGCAATGGCGAACCCGAGCACAAGGAGATGAGAAATGAGGTGCGTTTTAGAAACCTTTCCCGATCACACGGTGTACCATCCTCTGGGATTCTCCTGCATGTTTTTGATGTAGGAAGATGCCCTTGAACCTGGAGATTTGGGACCCATGGGATGGGTACCACGCAGTATTACTCTAAAGGGTCTGCGTTTGCTCACCCAACCTCACCAAACCTCTCAGCCCCAAGAGTGTCCACCCTTATGCCTCAATCAGCTGTGGGTCTAGATATGGTCAATCCAGGTGGCATCACAGCCCTTGAACGAATTTTGTAAGAATTTCTCTCTCTTTCACTGTCTTTGTTTCACGGGTTTTTAAAAGTGATTGATTTTTATAAAGGGGTTTAGCTGCTTTTCACTGCTGTGTTTATGCCGCTTTACACCCACTTGACTCACTTACAGAGAGATATCAATACATAGGTTTTAAGATTCTTACTAGTCAGATATATTCTTGGGCGGTGAATAGGGGGTTTTGAGTCCAGATCACTGAGCAAGGAGTAGGTCTTGTCTATTACATATTGGGTTTATGGAACGGTCTCTGAGCTAATTTGAAACCCTTGTTTTATGCATCACCCCACCTCACCTTTCCCGTTAAGCAGCCATAGTGTGTTTTCTAAACGTGTGACTCTGTTCTGTTTTGTAATTCAGTGCAAGGGTAGCGGTTTTTACATTCCCTCTATAAGTGATATCTTATGATAAGTGTCTTTTTCTGTGTGACTTATTTCACTTAGAATCGTCGTACCTAAATCCACTCATCATGCTGCTACTAGCCTTATGACGTTGATTTCATGGCTGAGTGATATTCCATTGTACAAAAGGACCACAACTTCTTTATCCATTTTTCTCTTTCCTGGGATATTTAAGGTGTAACGAAGTGGAGGTTCTTGTCAACAGAGCAGCCCTAAACTTTGGGGTGCCTGTGCCTTGCTGATTTTTAGTTTTCCCAATTTATACGCCCATGAGTGGAAGTGCCCTATGCTGTCGAAGCTGAGTTTTTTCTATGTTTCAGGACACACCGTACACTTCTCCAGAGTGGCTGTTGGCAATTTACGTCACGCCCATCAGCGTAGCAAGTCTCCCGTTTCTCCATGGCCTTTCCTGCATTTCTGGTTTTGACACTTTATTCAGCATGGCCCTTTTGACCGATGGGAAGCGAGACTTCTTTGTAGCGCTGATTTGCCTTTCCAGGTTGCTTGGTTGGCCAAAAAGGGCGCATGCGTTTTTTCCTGAATATATTCAGGAAAAAACGCATGCGCCCTTTTTGGCCAAGGGCATCATTGTCGAGGTTTTGCCGCTTTTCCCGTGCTTTAAAGGCGATTCGAATCTACCTCCTGAAATCTGTTTCCTGCAATTCTGCCTTGCTTTCAAATCCTCTTCGTTGTCTTCCGTCAATATATTTGTGGACGAGAGTTATCATTTATAACTCTGCAGGTTTGTGAATTGCAGTGCCCCTGAGCTCCATTTTTCAACTCGCTTTCTTGGGAGCTGGCCGCAAAAGCGCAGGATTGCTTCAGGCCCTATTCTGGTCCCGGGCGGCAGGCTGAGCCTGTGGTTAATTCTTCTTCCTGATGGGAAAATAGAGCGACCTGTGCCTGTCCCCTCACCTAGAGCTAGTGTCTCATTGGTTCCCCCTCTTCCCGTTCATCCTCAGGACAAATTGCAACCTGTACGGAACAGGAGGTTAAAGGTGCTGATTCTCCAAGGAGGGAGATTGCTAGTAAAGCGGCTGGAATGGCGAACCCGAGCACAAGGAGATGAGAAATGAGGTGCGTTTTAGAAACCTTTCCCGATCACACGGTGTACCATCCTCTGGGATTCTCATGCATGTTTTCGATGTAGGAAGATGCCCTTGAACCTGGAGATTTGGGACCCATGGGATGGGTACCACGCAGTATTACTCTAAAGGGTCTGCGTTTGCTCACCCAACCTCACCAAACCTCTCAGCCCCAAGAGTGTCCACCCTTATGCCTCAATCAGCTGTGGGTCTAGATATGGTCAATCCAGGTGGCATCACAGCCCTTGAACGAATTTTGTAAGAATTTCTCTCTCTTTCACTGTCTTTGTTTCACGGGTTTTTAAAAGTGATTGATTTTTATAAAGGGGTTTAGCTGCGTTTCACTGCTGTGTTTATGCCGCTTTACACCCACTTGACTCACTTACAGAGAGATATCAATACATAGGTTTTAAGATTCTTACTAGTCAGATATATTCTTGGGCGGTGAATAGGGGGTTTTGAGTCCAGATCACTGAGCAAGGAGTAGGTCTTGTCTATTACATATTGGGTTTATGGAACGGTCTCTGAGCTAATTTGAAACCCTTGTTTTATGCATCACCCCACCTCACCTTTCCCGTTAAGCAGCCATAGTGTGTTTTCTAAACGTGTGACTCTGTTCTGTTTTGTAATTCAGTGCAAGGGTAGCGGTTTTTACATTCCCTCTATAAGTGATATCTTATGATAAGTGTCTTTTTCTGTGTGACTTATTTCACTTAGAATCGTCGTACCTAAATCCACTCATCATGCTGCTACTAGCCTTATGACGTTGATTTCATGGCTGAGTGATATTCCATTGTACAAAAGGACCACAACTTCTTTATCCATTTTTCTCTTTCCTGGGATATTTAAGGTGTAACGAAGTGGAGGTTCTTGTCAACAGAGCAGCCCTAAACTTTGGGGTGCCTGTGCCTTGCTGATTTTTAGTTTTCCCAATTTATACGCCCATGAGTGGAAGTGCCCTATGCTGTCGAAGCTGAGTTTTTTCTATGTTTCAGGACACACCGTACACTTCTCCAGAGTGGCTGTTGGCAATTTACGTCACGCCCATCAGCGTAGCAAGTCTCCCGTTTCTCCATGGCCTTTCCTGCATTTCTGGTTTTGACACTTTATTCAGCATGGCCCTTTTGACCGATGGGAAGCGAGACTTCTTTGTAGCGCTGATTTGCCTTTCCAGGTTGCTTGGTTGGCCAAAAAGGGCGCATGCGTTTTTTCCTGAATATATTCAGGAAAAAACGCATGCGCCCTTTTTGGCCAAGGGCATCATTGTCGAGGTTTTGCCGCTTTTCCCGTGCTTTAAAGGCGATTCGAATCTACCTCCTGAAATCTGTTTCCTGCAATTCTGCCTTGCTTTCAAATCCTCTTCGTTGTCTTCCGTCAATATATTTGTGGACGAGAGTTATCATTTATAACTCTGCAGGTTTGTGAATTGCAGTGCCCCTGAGCTCCATTTTTCAACTCGCTTTCTTGGGAGCTGGCCGCAAAAGCGCAGGATTGCTTCAGGCCCTATTCTGGTCCCGGGCGGCAGGCTGAGCCTGTGGTTAATTCTTCTTCCTGATGGGAAAATAGAGCGATCTCTGCCTGTCCCCTCACCTAGAGCTAGTGTCTCATTGGTTCCCCCTCTTCCCGTTCATCCTCAGGACAAATTGCAACCTGTACGGAACAGGAGGTTAAAGGTGCTGATTCTCCAAGGAGGGAGATTGCTAGTAAAGCGGCTGGAATGGCGAACCCGAGCACAAGGAGATGAGAAATGAGGTGCGTTTTAGAAACCTTTCCCGATCACACGGTGTACCATCCTCTGGGATTCTCCTGCATGTTTTCGATGTAGGAAGATGCCCTTGAACCTGGAGATTTGGGACCCATGGGATGGGTACCACGCAGTATTACTCTAAAGGGTCTGCGTTTGCTCACCCAACCTCACCAAACCTCTCAGCCCCAAGAGTGTCCACCCTTATGCCTCAATCAGCTGTGGGTCTAGATATGGTCAATCCAGGTGGCATCACAGCCCTTGAACGAATTTTGTAAGAATTTCTCTCTCTTTCACTGTCTTTGTTTCACGGGTTTTTAAAAGTGATTGATTTTTATAAAGGGGTTTAGCTGCTTTTCACTGCTGTGTTTATGCCGCTTTACACCCACTTGACTCACTTACAGAGAGATATCAATACATAGGTTTTAAGATTCTTACTAGTCAGATATATTCTTGGGCGGTGAATAGGGGGTTTTGAGTCCAGATCACTGAGCAAGGAGTAGGTCTTGTCTATTACATATTGGGTTTATGGAACGGTCTCTGAGCTAATTTGAAACCCTTGTTTTATGCATCACCCCACCTCACCTTTCCCGTTAAGCAGCCATAGTGTGTTTTCTAAACGTGTGACTCTGTTCTGTTTTGTAATTCAGTGCAAGGGTAGCGGTTTTTACATTCCCTCTATAAGTGATATCTTATGATAAGTGTCTTTTTCTGTGTGACTTATTTCACTTAGAATCGTCGTACCTAAATCCACTCATCATGCTGCTACTAGCCTTATGACGTTGATTTCATGGCTGAGTGATATTCCATTGTACAAAAGGACCACAACTTCTTTATCCATTTTTCTCTTTCCTGGGATATTTAAGGTGTAACGAAGTGGAGGTTCTTGTCAACAGAGCAGCCCTAAACTTTGGGGTGCCTGTGCCTTGCTGATTTTTAGTTTTCCCAATTTATACGCCCATGAGTGGAAGTGCCCTATGCTGTCGAAGCTGAGTTTTTTCTATGTTTCAGGACACACCGTACACTTCTCCAGAGTGGCTGTTGGCAATTTACGTCACGCCCATCAGCGTAGCAAGTCTCCCGTTTCTCCATGGCCTTTCCTGCATTTCTGGTTTTGACACTTTATTCAGCATGGCCCTTTTGACCGATGGGAAGCGAGACTTCTTTGTAGCGCTGATTTGCCTTTCCAGGTTGCTTGGTTGGCCAAAAAGGGCGCATGCGTTTTTTCCTGAATATATTCAGGAAAAAACGCATGCGCCCTTTTTGGCCAAGGGCATCATTGTCGAGGTTTTGCCGCTTTTCCCGTGCTTTAAAGGCGATTCGAATCTACCTCCTGAAATCTGTTTCCTGCAATTCTGCCTTGCTTTCAAATCCTCTTCGTTGTCTTCCGTCAATATATTTGTGGACGAGAGTTATCATTTATAACTCTGCAGGTTTGTGAATTGCAGTGCCCCTGAGCTCCATTTTTCAACTCGCTTTCTTGGGAGCTGGCCGCAAAAGCGCAGGATTGCTTCAGGCCCTATTCTGGTCCCGGGCGGCAGGCTGAGCCTGTGGTTAATTCTTCTTCCTGATGGGAAAATAGAGCGACCTGTGCCTGTCCCCTCACCTAGAGCTAGTGTCTCATTGGTTCCCCCTCTTCCCGTTCATCCTCAGGACAAATTGCAACCTGTACGGAACAGGAGGTTAAAGGTGCTGATTCTCCAAGGAGGGAGATTGCTAGTAAAGCGGCTGGAATGGCGAACCCGAGCACAAGGAGATGAGAAATGAGGTGCGTTTTAGAAACCTTTCCCGATCACACGGTGTACCATCCTCTGGGATTCTCCTGCATGTTTTCGATGTAGGAAGATGCCCTTGAACCTGGAGATTTGGGACCCATGGGATGGGTACCACGCAGTATTACTCTAAAGGGTCTGCGTTTGCTCACCCAACCTCACCAAACCTCTCAGCCCCAAGAGTGTCCACCCTTATGCCTCAATCAGCTGTGGGTCTAGATATGGTCAATCCAGGTGGCATCACAGCCCTTGAACGAATTTTGTAAGAATTTCTCTCTCTTTCACTGTCTTTGTTTCACGGGTTTTTAAAAGTGATTGATTTTTATAAAGGGGTTTAGCTGCTTTTCACTGCTGTGTTTATGCCGCTTTACACCCACTTGACTCACTTACAGAGAGATATCAATACATAGGTTTTAAGATTCTTACTAGTCAGATATATTCTTGGGCGGTGAATAGGGGGTTTTGAGTCCAGATCACTGAGCAAGGAGTAGGTCTTGTCTATTACATATTGGGTTTATGGAACGGTCTCTGAGCTAATTTGAAACCCTTGTTTTATGCATCACCCCACCTCACCTTTCCCGTTAAGCAGCCATAGTGTGTTTTCTAAACGTGTGACTCTGTTCTGTTTTGTAATTCAGTGCAAGGGTAGCGGTTTTTACATTCCCTCTATAAGTGATATCTTATGATAAGTGTCTTTTTCTGTGTGACTTATTTCACTTAGAATCGTCGTACCTAAATCCACTCATCATGCTGCTACTAGCCTTATGACGTTGATTTCATGGCTGAGTGATATTCCATTGTACAAAAGGACCACAACTTCTTTATCCATTTTTCTCTTTCCTGGGATATTTAAGGTGTAACGAAGTGGAGGTTCTTGTCAACAGAGCAGCCCTAAACTTTGGGGTGCCTGTGCCTTGCTGATTTTTAGTTTTCCCAATTTATACGCCCATGAGTGGAAGTGCCCTATGCTGTCGAAGCTGAGTTTTTTCTATGTTTCAGGACACACCGTACACTTCTCCAGAGTGGCTGTTGGCAATTTACGTCACGCCCATCAGCGTAGCAAGTCTCCCGTTTCTCCATGGCCTTTCCTGCATTTCTGGTTTTGACACTTTATTCAGCATGGCCCTTTTGACCGATGGGAAGCGAGACTTCTTTGTAGCGCTGATTTGCCTTTCCAGGTTGCTTGGTTGGCCAAAAAGGGCGCATGCGTTTTTTCCTGAATATATTCAGGAAAAAACGCATGCGCCCTTTTTGGCCAAGGGCATCATTGTCGAGGTTTTGCCGCTTTTCCCGTGCTTTAAAGGCGATTCGAATCTACCTCCTGAAATCTGTTTCCTGCAATTCTGCCTTGCTTTCAAATCCTCTTCGTTGTCTTCCGTCAATATATTTGTGGACGAGAGTTATCATTTATAACTCTGCAGGTTTGTGAATTGCAGTGCCCCTGAGCTCCATTTTTCAACTCGCTTTCTTGGGAGCTGGCCGCAAAAGCGCAGGATTGCTTCAGGCCCTATTCTGGTCCCGGGCGGCAGGCTGAGCCTGTGGTTAATTCTTCTTCCTGATGGGAAAATAGAGCGACCTGTGCCTGTCCCCTCACCTAGAGCTAGTGTCTCATTGGTTCCCCCTCTTCCCGTTCATCCTCAGGACAAATTGCAACCTGTACGGAACAGGAGGTTAAAGGTGCTGATTCTCCAAGGAGGGAGATTGCTAGTAAAGCGGCTGGAATGGCGAACCCGAGCACAAGGAGATGAGAAATGAGGTGCGTTTTAGAAACCTTTCCCGATCACACGGTGTACCATCCTCTGGGATTCTCCTGCATGTTTTCGATGTAGGAAGATGCCCTTGAACCTGGAGATTTGGGACCCATGGGATGGGTACCACGCAGTATTACTCTAAAGGGTCTGCGTTTGCTCACCCAACCTCACCAAACCTCTCAGCCCCAAGAGTGTCCACCCTTATGCCTCAATCAGCTGTGGGTCTAGATATGGTCAATCCAGGTGGCATCACAGCCCTTGAACGAATTTTGTAAGAATTTCTCTCTCTTTCACTGTCTTTGTTTCACGGGTTTTTAAAAGTGATTGATTTTTATAAAGGGGTTTAGCTGCTTTTCACTGCTGTGTTTATGCCGCTTTACACCCACTTGACTCACTTACAGAGAGATATCAATACATAGGTTTTAAGATTCTTACTAGTCAGATATATTCTTGGGCGGTGAATAGGGGGTTTTGAGTCCAGATCACTGAGCAAGGAGTAGGTCTTGTCTATTACATATTGGGTTTATGGAACGGTCTCTGAGCTAATTTGAAACCCTTGTTTTATGCATCACCCCACCTCACCTTTCCCGTTAAGCAGCCATAGTGTGTTTTCTAAACGTGTGACTCTGTTCTGTTTTGTAATTCAGTGCAAGGGTAGCGGTTTTTACATTCCCTCTATAAGTGATATCTTATGATAAGTGTCTTTTTCTGTGTGACTTATTTCACTTAGAATCGTCGTACCTAAATCCACTCATCATGCTGCTACTAGCCTTATGACGTTGATTTCATGGCTGAGTGATATTCCATTGTACAAAAGGACCACAACTTCTTTATCCATTTTTCTCTTTCCTGGGATATTTAAGGTGTAACGAAGTGGAGGTTCTTGTCAACAGAGCAGCCCTAAACTTTGGGGTGCCTGTGCCTTGCTGATTTTTAGTTTTCCCAATTTATACGCCCATGAGTGGAAGTGCCCTATGCTGTCGAAGCTGAGTTTTTTCTATGTTTCAGGACACACCGTACACTTCTCCAGAGTGGCTGTTGGCAATTTACGTCACGCCCATCAGCGTAGCAAGTCTCCCGTTTCTCCATGGCCTTTCCTGCATTTCTGGTTTTGACACTTTATTCAGCATGGCCCTTTTGACCGATGGGAAGCGAGACTTCTTTGTAGCGCTGATTTGCCTTTCCAGGTTGCTTGGTTGGCCAAAAAGGGCGCATGCGTTTTTTCCTGAATATATTCAGGAAAAAACGCATGCGCCCTTTTTGGCCAAGGGCATCATTGTCGAGGTTTTGCCGCTTTTCCCGTGCTTTAAAGGCGATTCGAATCTACCTCCTGAAATCTGTTTCCTGCAATTCTGCCTTGCTTTCAAATCCTCTTCGTTGTCTTCCGTCAATATATTTGTGGACGAGAGTTATCATTTATAACTCTGCAGGTTTGTGAATTGCAGTGCCCCTGAGCTCCATTTTTCAACTCGCTTTCTTGGGAGCTGGCCGCAAAAGCGCAGGATTGCTTCAGGCCCTATTCTGGTCCCGGGCGGCAGGCTGAGCCTGTGGTTAATTCTTCTTCCTGATGGGAAAATAGAGCGACCTGTGCCTGTCCCCTCACCTAGAGCTAGTGTCTCATTGGTTCCCCCTCTTCCCGTTCATCCTCAGGACAAATTGCAACCTGTACGGAACAGGAGGTTAAAGGTGCTGATTCTCCAAGGAGGGAGATTGCTAGTAAAGCGGCTGGAATGGCGAACCCGAGCACAAGGAGATGAGAAATGAGGTGCGTTTTAGAAACCTTTCCCGATCACACGGTGTACCATCCTCTGGGATTCTCCTGCATGTTTTCGATGTAGGAAGATGCCCTTGAACCTGGAGATTTGGGACCCATGGGATGGGTACCACGCAGTATTACTCTAAAGGGTCTGCGTTTGCTCACCCAACCTCACCAAACCTCTCAGCCCCAAGAGTGTCCACCCTTATGCCTCAATCAGCTGTGGGTCTAGATATGGTCAATCCAGGTGGCATCACAGCCCTTGAACGAATTTTGTAAGAATTTCTCTCTCTTTCACTGTCTTTGTTTCACGGGTTTTTAAAAGTGATTGATTTTTATAAAGGGGTTTAGCTGCGTTTCACTGCTGTGTTTATGCCGCTTTACACCCACTTGACTCACTTACAGAGAGATATCAATACATAGGTTTTAAGATTCTTACTAGTCAGATATATTCTTGGGCGGTGAATAGGGGGTTTTGAGTCCAGATCACTGAGCAAGGAGTAGGTCTTGTCTATTACATATTGGGTTTATGGAACGGTCTCTGAGCTAATTTGAAACCCTTGTTTTATGCATCACCCCACCTCACCTTTCCCGTTAAGCAGCCATAGTGTGTTTTCTAAACGTGTGACTCTGTTCTGTTTTGTAATTCAGTGCAAGGGTAGCGGTTTTTACATTCCCTCTATAAGTGATATCTTATGATAAGTGTCTTTTTCTGTGTGACTTATTTCACTTAGAATCGTCGTACCTAAATCCACTCATCATGCTGCTACTAGCCTTATGACGTTGATTTCATGGCTGAGTGATATTCCATTGTACAAAAGGACCACAACTTCTTTATCCATTTTTCTCTTTCCTGGGATATTTAAGGTGTAACGAAGTGGAGGTTCTTGTCAACAGAGCAGCCCTAAACTTTGGGGTGCCTGTGCCTTGCTGATTTTTAGTTTTCCCAATTTATACGCCCATGAGTGGAAGTGCCCTATGCTGTCGAAGCTGAGTTTTTTCTATGTTTCAGGACACACCGTACACTTCTCCAGAGTGGCTGTTGGCAATTTACGTCACGCCCATCAGCGTAGCAAGTCTCCCGTTTCTCCATGGCCTTTCCTGCATTTCTGGTTTTGACACTTTATTCAGCATGGCCCTTTTGACCGATGGGAAGCGAGACTTCTTTGTAGCGCTGATTTGCCTTTCCAGGTTGCTTGGTTGGCCAAAAAGGGCGCATGCGTTTTTTCCTGAATATATTCAGGAAAAAACGCATGCGCCCTTTTTGGCCAAGGGCATCATTGTCGAGGTTTTGCCGCTTTTCCCGTGCTTTAAAGGCGATTCGAATCTACCTCCTGAAATCTGTTTCCTGCAATTCTGCCTTGCTTTCAAATCCTCTTCGTTGTCTTCCGTCAATATATTTGTGGACGAGAGTTATCATTTATAACTCTGCAGGTTTGTGAATTGCAGTGCCCCTGAGCTCCATTTTTCAACTCGCTTTCTTGGGAGCTGGCCGCAAAAGCGCAGGATTGCTTCAGGCCCTATTCTGGTCCCGGGCGGCAGGCTGAGCCTGTGGTTAATTCTTCTTCCTGATGGGAAAATAGAGCGATCTGTGCCTGTCCCCTCACCTAGAGCTAGTGTCTCATTGGTTCCCCCTCTTCCCGTTCATCCTCAGGACAAATTGCAACCTGTACGGAACAGGAGGTTAAAGGTGCTGATTCTCCAAGGAGGGAGATTGCTAGTAAAGCGGCTGGAATGGCGAACCCGAGCACAAGGAGATGAGAAATGAGGTGCGTTTTAGAAACCTTTCCCGATCACACGGTGTACCATCCTCTGGGATTCTCATGCATGTTTTCGATGTAGGAAGATGCCCTTGAACCTGGAGATTTGGGACCCATGGGATGGGTACCACGCAGTATTACTCTAAAGGGTCTGCGTTTGCTCACCCAACCTCACCAAACCTCTCAGCCCCAAGAGTGTCCACCCTTATGCCTCAATCAGCTGTGGGTCTAGATATGGTCAATCCAGGTGGCATCACAGCCCTTGAACGAATTTTGTAAGAATTTCTCTCTCTTTCACTGTCTTTGTTTCACGGGTTTTTAAAAGTGATTGATTTTTATAAAGGGGTTTAGCTGCTTTTCACTGCTGTGTTTATGCCGCTTTACACCCACTTGACTCACTTACAGAGAGATATCAATACATAGGTTTTAAGATTCTTACTAGTCAGATATATTCTTGGGCGGTGAATAGGGGGTTTTGAGTCCAGATCACTGAGCAAGGAGTAGGTCTTGTCTATTACATATTGGGTTTATGGAACGGTCTCTGAGCTAATTTGAAACCCTTGTTTTATGCATCACCCCACCTCACCTTTCCCGTTAAGCAGCCATAGTGTGTTTTCTAAACGTGTGACTCTGTTCTGTTTTGTAATTCAGTGCAAGGGTAGCGGTTTTTACATTCCCTCTATAAGTGATATCTTATGATAAGTGTCTTTTTCTGTGTGACTTATTTCACTTAGAATCGTCGTACCTAAATCCACTCATCATGCTGCTACTAGCCTTATGACGTTGATTTCATGGCTGAGTGATATTCCATTGTACAAAAGGACCACAACTTCTTTATCCATTTTTCTCTTTCCTGGGATATTTAAGGTGTAACGAAGTGGAGGTTCTTGTCAACAGAGCAGCCCTAAACTTTGGGGTGCCTGTGCCTTGCTGATTTTTAGTTTTCCCAATTTATACGCCCATGAGTGGAAGTGCCCTATGCTGTCGAAGCTGAGTTTTTTCTATGTTTCAGGACACACCGTACACTTCTCCAGAGTGGCTGTTGGCAATTTACGTCACGCCCATCAGCGTAGCAAGTCTCCCGTTTCTCCATGGCCTTTCCTGCATTTCTGGTTTTGACACTTTATTCAGCATGGCCCTTTTGACCGATGGGAAGCGAGACTTCTTTGTAGCGCTGATTTGCCTTTCCAGGTTGCTTGGTTGGCCAAAAAGGGCGCATGCGTTTTTTCCTGAATATATTCAGGAAAAAACGCATGCGCCCTTTTTGGCCAAGGGCATCATTGTCGAGGTTTTGCCACTTTTCCCGTGCTTTAAAGGCGATTCGAATCTACCTCCTGAAATCTGTTTCCTGCAATTCTGCCTTGCTTTCAAATCCTCTTCGTTGTCTTCCGTCAATATATTTGTGGACGAGAGTTATCATTTATAACTCTGCAGGTTTGTGAATTGCAGTGCCCCTGAGCTCCATTTTTCAACTCGCTTTCTTGGGAGCTGGCCGCAAAAGCGCAGGATTGCTTCAGGCCCTATTCTGGTCCCGGGCGGCAGGCTGAGCCTGTGGTTAATTCTTCTTCCTGATGGGAAAATAGAGCGACCTGTGCCTGTCCCCTCACCTAGAGCTAGTGTCTCATTGGTTCCCCCTCTTCCCGTTCATCCTCAGGACAAATTGCAACCTGTACGGAACAGGAGGTTAAAGGTGCTGATTCTCCAAGGAGGGAGATTGCTAGTAAAGCGGCTGGAATGGCGAACCCGAGCACAAGGAGATGAGAAATGAGGTGCGTTTTAGAAACCTTTCCCGATCACACGGTGTACC
This sequence comes from Balaenoptera borealis, assembly GCF_965194805.1. Classification (NCBI taxonomy): domain Eukaryota; kingdom Metazoa; phylum Chordata; class Mammalia; order Artiodactyla; family Balaenopteridae; genus Balaenoptera; species Balaenoptera borealis. The sequence goes on from NW_028123690.1 coordinate 162,013, forward strand.
ATCCTCTGGGATTCTCCTGCATGTTTTCGATGTAGGAAGATGCCCTTGAACCTGGAGATTTGGGACCCATGGGATGGGTACCACGCAGTATTACTCTAAAGGGTCTGCGTTTGCTCACCCAACCTCACCAAACCTCTCAGCCCCAAGAGTGTCCACCCTTATGCCTCAATCAGCTGTGGGTCTAGATATGGTCAATCCAGGTGGCATCACAGCCCTTGAACGAATTTTGTAAGAATTTCTCTCTCTTTCACTGTCTTTGTTTCACGGGTTTTTAAAAGTGATTGATTTTTATAAAGGGGTTTAGCTGCTTTTCACTGCTGTGTTTATGCCGCTTTACACCCACTTGACTCACTTACAGAGAGATATCAATACATAGGTTTTAAGATTCTTACTAGTCAGATATATTCTTGGGCGGTGAATAGGGGGTTTTGAGTCCAGATCACTGAGCAAGGAGTAGGTCTTGTCTATTACATATTGGGTTTATGGAACGGTCTCTGAGCTAATTTGAAACCCTTGTTTTATGCATCACCCCACCTCACCTTTCCCGTTAAGCAGCCATAGTGTGTTTTCTAAACGTGTGACTCTGTTCTGTTTTGTAATTCAGTGCAAGGGTAGCGGTTTTTACATTCCCTCTATAAGTGATATCTTATGATAAGTGTCTTTTTCTGTGTGACTTATTTCACTTAGAATCGTCGTACCTAAATCCACTCATCATGCTGCTACTAGCCTTATGACGTTGATTTCATGGCTGAGTGATATTCCATTGTACAAAAGGACCACAACTTCTTTATCCATTTTTCTCTTTCCTGGGATATTTAAGGTGTAACGAAGTGGAGGTTCTTGTCAACAGAGCAGCCCTAAACTTTGGGGTGCCTGTGCCTTGCTGATTTTTAGTTTTCCCAATTTATACGCCCATGAGTGGAAGTGCCCTATGCTGTCGAAGCTGAGTTTTTTCTATGTTTCAGGACACACCGTACACTTCTCCAGAGTGGCTGTTGGCAATTTACGTCACGCCCATCAGCGTAGCAAGTCTCCCGTTTCTCCATGGCCTTTCCTGCATTTCTGGTTTTGACACTTTATTCAGCATGGCCCTTTTGACCGATGGGAAGCGAGACTTCTTTGTAGCGCTGATTTGCCTTTCCAGGTTGCTTGGTTGGCCAAAAAGGGCGCATGCGTTTTTTCCTGAATATATTCAGGAAAAAACGCATGCGCCCTTTTTGGCCAAGGGCATCATTGTCGAGGTTTTGCCGCTTTTCCCGTGCTTTAAAGGCGATTCGAATCTACCTCCTGAAATCTGTTTCCTGCAATTCTGCCTTGCTTTCAAATCCTCTTCGTTGTCTTCCGTCAATATATTTGTGGACGAGAGTTATCATTTATAACTCTGCAGGTTTGTGAATTGCAGTGCCCCTGAGCTCCATTTTTCAACTCGCTTTCTTGGGAGCTGGCCGCAAAAGCGCAGGATTGCTTCAGGCCCTATTCTGGTCCCGGGCGGCAGGCTGAGCCTGTGGTTAATTCTTCTTCCTGATGGGAAAATAGAGCGACCTGTGCCTGTCCCCTCACCTAGAGCTAGTGTCTCATTGGTTCCCCCTCTTCCCGTTCATCCTCAGGACAAATTGCAACCTGTACGGAACAGGAGGTTAAAGGTGCTGATTCTCCAAGGAGGGAGATTGCTAGTAAAGCGGCTGGAATGGCGAACCCGAGCACAAGGAGATGAGAAATGAGGTGCGTTTTAGAAACCTTTCCCGATCACACGGTGTACCATCCTCTGGGATTCTCCTGCATGTTTTCGATGTAGGAAGATGCCCTTGAACCTGGAGATTTGGGACCCATGGGATGGGTACCACGCAGTATTACTCTAAAGGGTCTGCGTTTGCTCACCCAACCTCACCAAACCTCTCAGCCCCAAGAGTGTCCACCCTTATGCCTCAATCAGCTGTGGGTCTAGATATGGTCAATCCAGGTGGCATCACAGCCCTTGAACGAATTTTGTAAGAATTTCTCTCTCTTTCACTGTCTTTGTTTCACGGGTTTTTAAAAGTGATTGATTTTTATAAAGGGGTTTAGCTGCTTTTCACTGCTGTGTTTATGCCGCTTTACACCCACTTGACTCACTTACAGAGAGATATCAATACATAGGTTTTAAGATTCTTACTAGTCAGATATATTCTTGGGCGGTGAATAGGGGGTTTTGAGTCCAGATCACTGAGCAAGGAGTAGGTCTTGTCTATTACATATTGGGTTTATGGAACGGTCTCTGAGCTAATTTGAAACCCTTGTTTTATGCATCACCCCACCTCACCTTTCCCGTTAAGCAGCCATAGTGTGTTTTCTAAACGTGTGACTCTGTTCTGTTTTGTAATTCAGTGCAAGGGTAGCGGTTTTTACATTCCCTCTATAAGTGATATCTTATGATAAGTGTCTTTTTCTGTGTGACTTATTTCACTTAGAATCGTCGTACCTAAATCCACTCATCATGCTGCTACTAGCCTTATGACGTTGATTTCATGGCTGAGTGATATTCCATTGTACAAAAGGACCACAACTTCTTTATCCATTTTTCTCTTTCCTGGGATATTTAAGGTGTAACGAAGTGGAGGTTCTTGTCAACAGAGCAGCCCTAAACTTTGGGGTGCCTGTGCCTTGCTGATTTTTAGTTTTCCCAATTTATACGCCCATGAGTGGAAGTGCCCTATGCTGTCGAAGCTGAGTTTTTTCTATGTTTCAGGACACACCGTACACTTCTCCAGAGTGGCTGTTGGCAATTTACGTCACGCCCATCAGCGTAGCAAGTCTCCCGTTTCTCCATGGCCTTTCCTGCATTTCTGGTTTTGACACTTTATTCAGCATGGCCCTTTTGACCGATGGGAAGCGAGACTTCTTTGTAGCGCTGATTTGCCTTTCCAGGTTGCTTGGTTGGCCAAAAAGGGCGCATGCGTTTTTTCCTGAATATATTCAGGAAAAAACGCATGCGCCCTTTTTGGCCAAGGGCATCATTGTCGAGGTTTTGCCGCTTTTCCCGTGCTTTAAAGGCGATTCGAATCTACCTCCTGAAATCTGTTTCCTGCAATTCTGCCTTGCTTTCAAATCCTCTTCGTTGTCTTCCGTCAATATATTTGTGGACGAGAGTTATCATTTATAACTCTGCAGGTTTGTGAATTGCAGTGCCCCTGAGCTCCATTTTTCAACTCGCTTTCTTGGGAGCTGGCCGCAAAAGCGCAGGATTGCTTCAGGCCCTATTCTGGTCCCGGGCGGCAGGCTGAGCCTGTGGTTAATTCTTCTTCCTGATGGGAAAATAGAGCGACCTGTGCCTGTCCCCTCACCTAGAGCTAGTGTCTCATTGGTTCCCCCTCTTCCCGTTCATCCTCAGGACAAATTGCAACCTGTACGGAACAGGAGGTTAAAGGTGCTGATTCTCCAAGGAGGGAGATTGCTAGTAAAGCGGCTGGAATGGCGAACCCGAGCACAAGGAGATGAGAAATGAGGTGCGTTTTAGAAACCTTTCCCGATCACACGGTGTACCATCCTCTGGGATTCTCCTGCATGTTTTCGATGTAGGAAGATGCCCTTGAACCTGGAGATTTGGGACCCATGGGATGGGTACCACGCAGTATTACTCTAAAGGGTCTGCGTTTGCTCACCCAACCTCACCAAACCTCTCAGCCCCAAGAGTGTCCACCCTTATGCCTCAATCAGCTGTGGGTCTAGATATGGTCAATCCAGGTGGCATCACAGCCCTTGAACGAATTTTGTAAGAATTTCTCTCTCTTTCACTGTCTTTGTTTCACGGGTTTTTAAAAGTGATTGATTTTTATAAAGGGGTTTAGCTGCTTTTCACTGCTGTGTTTATGCCGCTTTACACCCACTTGACTCACTTACAGAGAGATATCAATACATAGGTTTTAAGATTCTTACTAGTCAGATATATTCTTGGGCGGTGAATAGGGGGTTTTGAGTCCAGATCACTGAGCAAGGAGTAGGTCTTGTCTATTACATATTGGGTTTATGGAACGGTCTCTGAGCTAATTTGAAACCCTTGTTTTATGCATCACCCCACCTCACCTTTCCCGTTAAGCAGCCATAGTGTGTTTTCTAAACGTGTGACTCTGTTCTGTTTTGTAATTCAGTGCAAGGGTAGCGGTTTTTACATTCCCTCTATAAGTGATATCTTATGATAAGTGTCTTTTTCTGTGTGACTTATTTCACTTAGAATCGTCGTACCTAAATCCACTCATCATGCTGCTACTAGCCTTATGACGTTGATTTCATGGCTGAGTGATATTCCATTGTACAAAAGGACCACAACTTCTTTATCCATTTTTCTCTTTCCTGGGATATTTAAGGTGTAACGAAGTGGAGGTTCTTGTCAACAGAGCAGCCCTAAACTTTGGGGTGCCTGTGCCTTGCTGATTTTTAGTTTTCCCAATTTATACGCCCATGAGTGGAAGTGCCCTATGCTGTCGAAGCTGAGTTTTTTCTATGTTTCAGGACACACCGTACACTTCTCCAGAGTGGCTGTTGGCAATTTACGTCACGCCCATCAGCGTAGCAAGTCTCCCGTTTCTCCATGGCCTTTCCTGCATTTCTGGTTTTGACACTTTATTCAGCATGGCCCTTTTGACCGATGGGAAGCGAGACTTCTTTGTAGCGCTGATTTGCCTTTCCAGGTTGCTTGGTTGGCCAAAAAGGGCGCATGCGTTTTTTCCTGAATATATTCAGGAAAAAACGCATGCGCCCTTTTTGGCCAAGGGCATCATTGTCGAGGTTTTGCCGCTTTTCCCGTGCTTTAAAGGCGATTCGAATCTACCTCCTGAAATCTGTTTCCTGCAATTCTGCCTTGCTTTCAAATCCTCTTCGTTGTCTTCCGTCAATATATTTGTGGACGAGAGTTATCATTTATAACTCTGCAGGTTTGTGAATTGCAGTGCCCCTGAGCTCCATTTTTCAACTCGCTTTCTTGGGAGCTGGCCGCAAAAGCGCAGGATTGCTTCAGGCCCTATTCTGGTCCCGGGCGGCAGGCTGAGCCTGTGGTTAATTCTTCTTCCTGATGGGAAAATAGAGCGACCTGTGCCTGTCCCCTCACCTAGAGCTAGTGTCTCATTGGTTCCCCCTCTTCCCGTTCATCCTCAGGACAAATTGCAACCTGTACGGAACAGGAGGTTAAAGGTGCTGATTCTCCAAGGAGGGAGATTGCTAGTAAAGCGGCTGGAATGGCGAACCCGAGCACAAGGAGATGAGAAATGAGGTGCGTTTTAGAAACCTTTCCCGATCACACGGTGTACCATCCTCTGGGATTCTCCTGCATGTTTTCGATGTAGGAAGATGCCCTTGAACCTGGAGATTTGGGACCCATGGGATGGGTACCACGCAGTATTACTCTAAAGGGTCTGCGTTTGCTCACCCAACCTCACCAAACCTCTCAGCCCCAAGAGTGTCCACCCTTATGCCTCAATCAGCTGTGGGTCTAGATATGGTCAATCCAGGTGGCATCACAGCCCTTGAACGAATTTTGTAAGAATTTCTCTCTCTTTCACTGTCTTTGTTTCACGGGTTTTTAAAAGTGATTGATTTTTATAAAGGGGTTTAGCTGCGTTTCACTGCTGTGTTTATGCCGCTTTACACCCACTTGACTCACTTACAGAGAGATATCAATACATAGGTTTTAAGATTCTTACTAGTCAGATATATTCTTGGGCGGTGAATAGGGGGTTTTGAGTCCAGATCACTGAGCAAGGAGTAGGTCTTGTCTATTACATATTGGGTTTATGGAACGGTCTCTGAGCTAATTTGAAACCCTTGTTTTATGCATCACCCCACCTCACCTTTCCCGTTAAGCAGCCATAGTGTGTTTTCTAAACGTGTGACTCTGTTCTGTTTTGTAATTCAGTGCAAGGGTAGCGGTTTTTACATTCCCTCTATAAGTGATATCTTATGATAAGTGTCTTTTTCTGTGTGACTTATTTCACTTAGAATCGTCGTACCTAAATCCACTCATCATGCTGCTACTAGCCTTATGACGTTGATTTCATGGCTGAGTGATATTCCATTGTACAAAAGGACCACAACTTCTTTATCCATTTTTCTCTTTCCTGGGATATTTAAGGTGTAACGAAGTGGAGGTTCTTGTCAACAGAGCAGCCCTAAACTTTGGGGTGCCTGTGCCTTGCTGATTTTTAGTTTTCCCAATTTATACGCCCATGAGTGGAAGTGCCCTATGCTGTCGAAGCTGAGTTTTTTCTATGTTTCAGGACACACCGTACACTTCTCCAGAGTGGCTGTTGGCAATTTACGTCACGCCCATCAGCGTAGCAAGTCTCCCGTTTCTCCATGGCCTTTCCTGCATTTCTGGTTTTGACACTTTATTCAGCATGGCCCTTTTGACCGATGGGAAGCGAGACTTCTTTGTAGCGCTGATTTGCCTTTCCAGGTTGCTTGGTTGGCCAAAAAGGGCGCATGCGTTTTTTCCTGAATATATTCAGGAAAAAACGCATGCGCCCTTTTTGGCCAAGGGCATCATTGTCGAGGTTTTGCCGCTTTTCCCGTGCTTTAAAGGCGATTCGAATCTACCTCCTGAAATCTGTTTCCTGCAATTCTGCCTTGCTTTCAAATCCTCTTCGTTGTCTTCCGTCAATATATTTGTGGACGAGAGTTATCATTTATAACTCTGCAGGTTTGTGAATTGCAGTGCCCCTGAGCTCCATTTTTCAACTCGCTTTCTTGGGAGCTGGCCGCAAAAGCGCAGGATTGCTTCAGGCCCTATTCTGGTCCCGGGCGGCAGGCTGAGCCTGTGGTTAATTCTTCTTCCTGATGGGAAAATAGAGCGATCTGTGCCTGTCCCCTCACCTAGAGCTAGTGTCTCATTGGTTCCCCCTCTTCCCGTTCATCCTCAGGACAAATTGCAACCTGTACGGAACAGGAGGTTAAAGGTGCTGATTCTCCAAGGAGGGAGATTGCTAGTAAAGCGGCTGGAATGGCGAACCCGAGCACAAGGAGATGAGAAATGAGGTGCGTTTTAGAAACCTTTCCCGATCACACGGTGTACCATCCTCTGGGATTCTCATGCATGTTTTCGATGTAGGAAGATGCCCTTGAACCTGGAGATTTGGGACCCATGGGATGGGTACCACGCAGTATTACTCTAAAGGGTCTGCGTTTGCTCACCCAACCTCACCAAACCTCTCAGCCCCAAGAGTGTCCACCCTTATGCCTCAATCAGCTGTGGGTCTAGATATGGTCAATCCAGGTGGCATCACAGCCCTTGAACGAATTTTGTAAGAATTTCTCTCTCTTTCACTGTCTTTGTTTCACGGGTTTTTAAAAGTGATTGATTTTTATAAAGGGGTTTAGCTGCTTTTCACTGCTGTGTTTATGCCGCTTTACACCCACTTGACTCACTTACAGAGAGATATCAATACATAGGTTTTAAGATTCTTACTAGTCAGATATATTCTTGGGCGGTGAATAGGGGGTTTTGAGTCCAGATCACTGAGCAAGGAGTAGGTCTTGTCTATTACATATTGGGTTTATGGAACGGTCTCTGAGCTAATTTGAAACCCTTGTTTTATGCATCACCCCACCTCACCTTTCCCGTTAAGCAGCCATAGTGTGTTTTCTAAACGTGTGACTCTGTTCTGTTTTGTAATTCAGTGCAAGGGTAGCGGTTTTTACATTCCCTCTATAAGTGATATCTTATGATAAGTGTCTTTTTCTGTGTGACTTATTTCACTTAGAATCGTCGTACCTAAATCCACTCATCATGCTGCTACTAGCCTTATGACGTTGATTTCATGGCTGAGTGATATTCCATTGTACAAAAGGACCACAACTTCTTTATCCATTTTTCTCTTTCCTGGGATATTTAAGGTGTAACGAAGTGGAGGTTCTTGTCAACAGAGCAGCCCTAAACTTTGGGGTGCCTGTGCCTTGCTGATTTTTAGTTTTCCCAATTTATACGCCCATGAGTGGAAGTGCCCTATGCTGTCGAAGCTGAGTTTTTTCTATGTTTCAGGACACACCGTACACTTCTCCAGAGTGGCTGTTGGCAATTTACGTCACGCCCATCAGCGTAGCAAGTCTCCCGTTTCTCCATGGCCTTTCCTGCATTTCTGGTTTTGACACTTTATTCAGCATGGCCCTTTTGACCGATGGGAAGCGAGACTTCTTTGTAGCGCTGATTTGCCTTTCCAGGTTGCTTGGTTGGCCAAAAAGGGCGCATGCGTTTTTTCCTGAATATATTCAGGAAAAAACGCATGCGCCCTTTTTGGCCAAGGGCATCATTGTCGAGGTTTTGCCACTTTTCCCGTGCTTTAAAGGCGATTCGAATCTACCTCCTGAAATCTGTTTCCTGCAATTCTGCCTTGCTTTCAAATCCTCTTCGTTGTCTTCCGTCAATATATTTGTGGACGAGAGTTATCATTTATAACTCTGCAGGTTTGTGAATTGCAGTGCCCCTGAGCTCCATTTTTCAACTCGCTTTCTTGGGAGCTGGCCGCAAAAGCGCAGGATTGCTTCAGGCCCTATTCTGGTCCCGGGCGGCAGGCTGAGCCTGTGGTTAATTCTTCTTCCTGATGGGAAAATAGAGCGACCTGTGCCTGTCCCCTCACCTAGAGCTAGTGTCTCATTGGTTCCCCCTCTTCCCGTTCATCCTCAGGACAAATTGCAACCTGTACGGAACAGGAGGTTAAAGGTGCTGATTCTCCAAGGAGGGAGATTGCTAGTAAAGCGGCTGGAATGGCGAACCCGAGCACAAGGAGATGAGAAATGAGGTGCGTTTTAGAAACCTTTCCCGATCACACGGTGTACCATCCTCTGGGATTCTCCTGCATGTTTTCGATGTAGGAAGATGCCCTTGAACCTGGAGATTTGGGACCCATGGGATGGGTACCACGCAGTATTACTCTAAAGGGTCTGCGTTTGCTCACCCAACCTCACCAAACCTCTCAGCCCCAAGAGTGTCCACCCTTATGCCTCAATCAGCTGTGGGTCTAGATATGGTCAATCCAGGTGGCATCACAGCCCTTGAACGAATTTTGTAAGAATTTCTCTCTCTTTCACTGTCTTTGTTTCACGGGTTTTTAAAAGTGATTGATTTTTATAAAGGGGTTTAGCTGCTTTTCACTGCTGTGTTTATGCCGCTTTACACCCACTTGACTCACTTACAGAGAGATATCAATACATAGGTTTTAAGATTCTTACTAGTCAGATATATTCTTGGGCGGTGAATAGGGGGTTTTGAGTCCAGATCACTGAGCAAGGAGTAGGTCTTGTCTATTACATATTGGGTTTATGGAACGGTCTCTGAGCTAATTTGAAACCCTTGTTTTATGCATCACCCCACCTCACCTTTCCCGTTAAGCAGCCATAGTGTGTTTTCTAAACGTGTGACTCTGTTCTGTTTTGTAATTCAGTGCAAGGGTAGCGGTTTTTACATTCCCTCTATAAGTGATATCTTATGATAAGTGTCTTTTTCTGTGTGACTTATTTCACTTAGAATCGTCGTACCTAAATCCACTCATCATGCTGCTACTAGCCTTATGACGTTGATTTCATGGCTGAGTGATATTCCATTGTACAAAAGGACCACAACTTCTTTATCCATTTTTCTCTTTCCTGGGATATTTAAGGTGTAACGAAGTGGAGGTTCTTGTCAACAGAGCAGCCCTAAACTTTGGGGTGCCTGTGCCTTGCTGATTTTTAGTTTTCCCAATTTATACGCCCATGAGTGGAAGTGCCCTATGCTGTCTAAGCTGAGTTTTTTCTATGTTTCAGGACACACCGTACACTTCTCCAGAGTGGCTGTTGGCAATTTACGTCACGCCCATCAGCGTAGCAAGTCTCCCGTTTCTCCATGGCCTTTCCTGCATTTCTGGTTTTGACACTTTATTCAGCATGGCCCTTTTGACCGATGGGAAGCGAGACTTCTTTGTAGCGCTGATTTGCCTTTCCAGGTTGCTTGGTTGGCCAAAAAGGGCGCATGCGTTTTTTCCTGAATATATTCAGGAAAAAACGCATGCGCCCTTTTTGGCCAAGGGCATCATTGTCGAGGTTTTGCCGCTTTTCCCGTGCTTTAAAGGCGATTCGAATCTACCTCCTGAAATCTGTTTCCTGCAATTCTGCCTTGCTTTCAAATCCTCTTCGTTGTCTTCCGTCAATATATTTGTGGACGAGAGTTATCATTTATAACTCTGCAGGTTTGTGAATTGCAGTGCCCCTGAGCTCCATTTTTCAACTCGCTTTCTTGGGAGCTGGCCGCAAAAGCGCAGGATTGCTTCAGGCCCTATTCTGGTCCCGGGCGGCAGGCTGAGCCTGTGGTTAATTCTTCTTCCTGATGGGAAAATAGAGCGACCTGTGCCTGTCCCCTCACCTAGAGCTAGTGTCTCATTGGTTCCCCCTCTTCCCGTTCATCCTCAGGACAAATTGCAACCTGTACGGAACAGGAGGTTAAAGGTGCTGATTCTCCAAGGAGGGAGATTGCTAGTAAAGCGGCTGGAATGGCGAACCCGAGCACAAGGAGATGAGAAATGAGGTGCGTTTTAGAAACCTTTCCCGATCACACGGTGTACCATCCTCTGGGATTCTCCTGCATGTTTTCGATGTAGGAAGATGCCCTTGAACCTGGAGATTTGGGACCCATGGGATGGGTACCACGCAGTATTACTCTAAAGGGTCTGCGTTTGCTCACCCAACCTCACCAAACCTCTCAGCCCCAAGAGTGTCCACCCTTATGCCTCAATCAGCTGTGGGTCTAGATATGGTCAATCCAGGTGGCATCACAGCCCTTGAACGAATTTTGTAAGAATTTCTCTCTCTTTCACTGTCTTTGTTTCACGGGTTTCTAAAAGTGATTGATTTTTATAAAGGGGTTTAGCTGCTTTTCACTGCTGTGTTTATGCCGCTTTACACCCACTTGACTCACTTACAGAGAGATATCAATACATAGGTTTTAAGATTCTTACTAGTCAGATATATTCTTGGGCGGTGAATAGGGGGTTTTGAGTCCAGATCACTGAGCAAGGAGTAGGTCTTGTCTATTACATATTGGGTTTATGGAACGGTCTCTGAGCTAATTTGAAACCCTTGTTTTATGCATCACCCCACCTCACCTTTCCCGTTAAGCAGCCATAGTGTGTTTTCTAAACGTGTGACTCTGTTCTGTTTTGTAATTCAGTGCAAGGGTAGCGGTTTTTACATTCCCTCTATAAGTGATATCTTATGATAAGTGTCTTTTTCTGTGTGACTTATTTCACTTAGAATCGTCATACCTAAATCCACTCATCATGCTGCTACTAGCCTTATGACGTTGATTTCATGGCTGAGTGATATTCCATTGTACAAAAGGACCACAACTTCTTTATCCATTTTTCTCTTTCCTGGGATATTTAAGGTGTAACGAAGTGGAGGTTCTTGTCAACAGAGCAGCCCTAAACTTTGGGGTGCCTGTGCCTTGCTGATTTTTAGTTTTCCCAATTTATACGCCCATGAGTGGAAGTGCCCTATGCTGTCTAAGCTGAGTTTTTTCTATGTTTCAGGACACACCGTACACTTCTCCAGAGTGGCTGTTGGCAATTTACGTCACGCCCATCAGCGTAGCAAGTCTCCCGTTTCTCCATGGCCTTTCCTGCATTTCTGGTTTTGACACTTTATTCAGCATGGCCCTTTTGACCGATGGGAAGCGAGACTTCTTTGTAGCGCTGATTTGCCTTTCCAGGTTGCTTGGTTGGCCAAAAAGGGCGCATGCGTTTTTTCCTGAATATATTCAGGAAAAAACGCATGCGCCCTTTTTGGCCAAGGGCATCATTGTCGAGGTTTTGCCGCTTTTCCCGTGCTTTAAAGGCGATTCGAATCTACCTCCTGAAATCTGTTTCCTGCAATTCTGCCTTGCTTTCAAATCCTCTTCGTTGTCTTCCGTCAATATATTTGTGGACGAGAGTTATCATTTATAACTCTGCAGGTTTGTGAATTGCAGTGCCCCTGAGCTCCATTTTTCAACTCGCTTTCTTGGGAGCTGGCCGCAAAAGCGCAGGATTGCTTCAGGCCCTATTCTGGTCCCGGGCGGCAGGCTGAGCCTGTGGTTAATTCTTCTTCCTGATGGGAAAATAGAGCGACCTGTGCCTGTCCCCTCACCTAGAGCTAGTGTCTCATTGGTTCCCCCTCTTCCCGTTCATCCTCAGGACAAATTGCAACCTGTACGGAACAGGAGGTTAAAGGTGCTGATTCTCCAAGGAGGGAGATTGCTAGTAAAGCGGCTGGAATGGCGAACCCGAGCACAAGGAGATGAGAAATGAGGTGCGTTTTAGAAACCTTTCCCGATCACACGGTGTACCATCCTCTGGGATTCTCCTGCATGTTTTCGATGTAGGAAGATGCCCTTGAACCTGGAGATTTGGGACCCATGGGATGGGTACCACGCAGTATTACTCTAAAGGGTCTGCGTTTGCTCACCCAACCTCACCAAACCTCTCAGCCCCAAGAGTGTCCACCCTTATGCCTCAATCAGCTGTGGGTCTAGATATGGTCAATCCAGGTGGCATCACAGCCCTTGAACGAATTTTGTAAGAATTTCTCTCTCTTTCACTGTCTTTGTTTCACGGGTTTTTAAAAGTGATTGATTTTTATAAAGGGGTTTAGCTGCGTTTCACTGCTGTGTTTATGCCGCTTTACACCCACTTGACTCACTTACAGAGAGATATCAATACATAGGTTTTAAGATTCTTACTAGTCAGATATATTCTTGGGCGGTGAATAGGGGGTTTTGAGTCCAGATCACTGAGCAAGGAGTAGGTCTTGTCTATTACATATTGGGTTTATGGAACGGTCTCTGAGCTAATTTGAAACCCTTGTTTTATGCATCACCCCACCTCACCTTTCCCGTTAAGCAGCCATAGTGTGTTTTCTAAACGTGTGACTCTGTTCTGTTTTGTAATTCAGTGCAAGGGTAGCGGTTTTTACATTCCCTCTATAAGTGATATCTTATGATAAGTGTCTTTTTCTGTGTGACTTATTTCACTTAGAATCGTCGTACCTAAATCCACTCATCATGCTGCTACTAGCCTTATGACGTTGATTTCATGGCTGAGTGATATTCCATTGTACAAAAGGACCACAACTTCTTTATCCATTTTTCTCTTTCCTGGGATATTTAAGGTGTAACGAAGTGGAGGTTCTTGTCAACAGAGCAGCCCTAAACTTTGGGGTGCCTGTGCCTTGCTGATTTTTAGTTTTCCCAATTTATACGCCCATGAGTGGAAGTGCCCTATGCTGTCGAAGCTGAGTTTTTTCTATGTTTCAGGACACACCGTACACTTCTCCAGAGTGGCTGTTGGCAATTTACGTCACGCCCATCAGCGTAGCAAGTCTCCCGTTTCTCCATGGCCTTTCCTGCATTTCTGGTTTTGACACTTTATTCAGCATGGCCCTTTTGACCGATGGGAAGCGAGACTTCTTTGTAGCGCTGATTTGCCTTTCCAGGTTGCTTGGTTGGCCAAAAAGGGCGCATGCGTTTTTTCCTGAATATATTCAGGAAAAAACGCATGCGCCCTTTTTGGCCAAGGGCATCATTGTCGAGGTTTTGCCGCTTTTCCCGTGCTTTAAAGGCGATTCGAATCTACCTCCTGAAATCTGTTTCCTGCAATTCTGCCTTGCTTTCAAATCCTCTTCGTTGTCTTCCGTCAATATATTTGTGGACGAGAGTTATCATTTATAACTCTGCAGGTTTGTGAATTGCAGTGCCCCTGAGCTCCATTTTTCAACTCGCTTTCTTGGGAGCTGGCCGCAAAAGCGCAGGATTGCTTCAGGCCCTATTCTGGTCCCGGGCGGCAGGCTGAGCCTGTGGTTAATTCTTCTTCCTGATGGGAAAATAGAGCGATCTGTGCCTGTCCCCTCACCTAGAGCTAGTGTCTCATTGGTTCCCCCTCTTCCCGTTCATCCTCAGGACAAATTGCAACCTGTACGGAACAGGAGGTTAAAGGTGCTGATTCTCCAAGGAGGGAGATTGCTAGTAAAGCGGCTGGAATGGCGAACCCGAGCACAAGGAGATGAGAAATGAGGTGCGTTTTAGAAACCTTTCCCGATCACACGGTGTACCATCCTCTGGGATTCTCCTGCATGTTTTCGATGTAGGAAGATGCCCTTGAACCTGGAGATTTGGGACCCATGGGATGGGTACCACGCAGTATTACTCTAAAGGGTCTGCGTTTGCTCACCCAACCTCACCAAACCTCTCAGCCCCAAGAGTGTCCACCCTTATGCCTCAATCAGCTGTGGGTCTAGATATGGTCAATCCAGGTGGCATCACAGCCCTTGAACGAATTTTGTAAGAATTTCTCTCTCTTTCACTGTCTTTGTTTCACGGGTTTTTAAAAGTGATTGATTTTTATAAAGGGGTTTAGCTGCGTTTCACTGCTGTGTTTATGCCGCTTTACACCCACTTGACTCACTTACAGAGAGATATCAATACATAGGTTTTAAGATTCTTACTAGTCAGATATATTCTTGGGCGGTGAATAGGGGGTTTTGAGTCCAGATCACTGAGCAAGGAGTAGGTCTTGTCTATTACATATTGGGTTTATGGAACGGTCTCTGAGCTAATTTGAAACCCTTGTTTTATGCATCACCCCACCTCACCTTTCCCGTTAAGCAGCCATAGTGTGTTTTCTAAACGTGTGACTCTGTTCTGTTTTGTAATTCAGTGCAAGGGTAGCGGTTTTTACATTCCCTCTATAAGTGATATCTTATGATAAGTGTCTTTTTCTGTGTGACTTATTTCACTTAGAATCGTCGTACCTAAATCCACTCATCATGCTGCTACTAGCCTTATGACGTTGATTTCATGGCTGAGTGATATTCCATTGTACAAAAGGACCACAACTTCTTTATCCATTTTTCTCTTTCCTGGGATATTTAAGGTGTAACGAAGTGGAGGTTCTTGTCAACAGAGCAGCCCTAAACTTTGGGGTGCCTGTGCCTTGCTGATTTTTAGTTTTCCCAATTTATACGCCCATGAGTGGAAGTGCCCTATGCTGTCGAAGCTGAGTTTTTTCTATGTTTCAGGACACACCGTACACTTCTCCAGAGTGGCTGTTGGCAATTTACGTCACGCCCATCAGCGTAGCAAGTCTCCCGTTTCTCCATGGCCTTTCCTGCATTTCTGGTTTTGACACTTTATTCAGCATGGCCCTTTTGACCGATGGGAAGCGAGACTTCTTTGTAGCGCTGATTTGCCTTTCCAGGTTGCTTGGTTGGCCAAAAAGGGCGCATGCGTTTTTTCCTGAATATATTCAGGAAAAAACGCATGCGCCCTTTTTGGCCAAGGGCATCATTGTCGAGGTTTTGCCGCTTTTCCCGTGCTTTAAAGGCGATTCGAATCTACCTCCTGAAATCTGTTTCCTGCAATTCTGCCTTGCTTTCAAATCCTCTTCGTTGTCTTCCGTCAATATATTTGTGGACGAGAGTTATCATTTATAACTCTGCAGGTTTGTGAATTGCAGTGCCCCTGAGCTCCATTTTTCAACTCGCTTTCTTGGGAGCTGGCCGCAAAAGCGCAGGATTGCTTCAGGCCCTATTCTGGTCCCGGGCGGCAGGCTGAGCCTGTGGTTAATTCTTCTTCCTGATGGGAAAATAGAGCGATCTGTGCCTGTCCCCTCACCTAGAGCTAGTGTCTCATTGGTTCCCCCTCTTCCCGTTCATCCTCAGGACAAATTGCAACCTGTACGGAACAGGAGGTTAAAGGTGCTGATTCTCCAAGGAGGGAGATTGCTAGTAAAGCGGCTGGAATGGCGAACCCGAGCACAAGGAGATGAGAAATGAGGTGCGTTTTAGAAACCTTTCCCGATCACACGGTGTACCATCCTCTGGGATTCTCCTGCATGTTTTCGATGTAGGAAGATGCCCTTGAACCTGGAGATTTGGGACCCATGGGATGGGTACCACGCAGTATTACTCTAAAGGGTCTGCGTTTGCTCACCCAACCTCACCAAACCTCTCAGCCCCAAGAGTGTCCACCCTTATGCCTCAATCAGCTGTGGGTCTAGATATGGTCAATCCAGGTGGCATCACAGCCCTTGAACGAATTTTGTAAGAATTTCTCTCTCTTTCACTGTCTTTGTTTCACGGGTTTTTAAAAGTGATTGATTTTTATAAAGGGGTTTAGCTGCTTTTCACTGCTGTGTTTATGCCGCTTTACACCCACTTGACTCACTTACAGAGAGATATCAATACATAGGTTTTAAGATTCTTACTAGTCAGATATATTCTTGGGCGGTGAATAGGGGGTTTTGAGTCCAGATCACTGAGCAAGGAGTAGGTCTTGTCTATTACATATTGGGTTTATGGAACGGTCTCTGAGCTAATTTGAAACCCTTGTTTTATGCATCACCCCACCTCACCTTTCCCGTTAAGCAGCCATAGTGTGTTTTCTAAACGTGTGACTCTGTTCTGTTTTGTAATTCAGTGCAAGGGTAGCGGTTTTTACATTCCCTCTATAAGTGATATCTTATGATAAGTGTCTTTTTCTGTGTGACTTATTTCACTTAGAATCGTCGTACCTAAATCCACTCATCATGCTGCTACTAGCCTTATGACGTTGATTTCATGGCTGAGTGATATTCCATTGTACAAAAGGACCACAACTTCTTTATCCATTTTTCTCTTTCCTGGGATATTTAAGGTGTAACGAAGTGGAGGTTCTTGTCAACAGAGCAGCCCTAAACTTTGGGGTGCCTGTGCCTTGCTGATTTTTAGTTTTCCCAATTTATACGCCCATGAGTGGAAGTGCCCTATGCTGTCGAAGCTGAGTTTTTTCTATGTTTCAGGACACACCGTACACTTCTCCAGAGTGGCTGTTGGCAATTTACGTCACGCCCATCAGCGTAGCAAGTCTCCCGTTTCTCCATGGCCTTTCCTGCATTTCTGGTTTTGACACTTTATTCAGCATGGCCCTTTTGACCGATGGGAAGCGAGACTTCTTTGTAGCGCTGATTTGCCTTTCCAGGTTGCTTGGTTGGCCAAAAAGGGCGCATGCGTTTTTTCCTGAATATATTCAGGAAAAAACGCATGCGCCCTTTTTGGCCAAGGGCATCATTGTCGAGGTTTTGCCGCTTTTCCCGTGCTTTAAAGGCAATTCGAATCTACCTCCTAAAATCTGTTTCCTGCAATTCTGCCTTGCTTTCAAATCCTCTTCGTTGTCTTCCGTCAATATATTTGTGGACGAGAGTTATCATTTATAACTCTGCAGGTTTGTGAATTGCAGTGCCCCTGAGCTCCATTTTTCAACTCGCTTTCTTGGGAGCTGGCCGCAAAAGCGCAGGATTGCTTCAGGCCCTATTCTGGTCCCGGGCGGCAGGCTGAGCCTGTGGTTAATTCTTCTTCCTGATGGGAAAATAGAGCGATCTGTGCCTGTCCCCTCACCTAGAGCTAGTGTCTCATTGGTTCCCCCTCTTCCCGTTCATCCTCAGGACAAATTGCAACCTGTACGGAACAGGAGGTTAAAGGTGCTGATTCTCCAAGGAGGGAGATTGCTAGTAAAGCGGCTGGAATGGCGAACCCGAGCACAAGGAGATGAGAAATGAGGTGCGTTTTAGAAACCTTTCCCGATCACACGGTGTACCATCCTCTGGGATTCTCATGCATGTTTTCGATGTAGGAAGATGCCCTTGAACCTGGAGATTTGGGACCCATGGGATGGGTACCACGCAGTATTACTCTAAAGGGTCTGCGTTTGCTCACCCAACCTCACCAAACCTCTCAGCCCCAAGAGTGTCCACCCTTATGCCTCAATCAGCTGTGGGTCTAGATATGGTCAATCCAGGTGGCATCACAGCCCTTGAACGAATTTTGTAAGAATTTCTCTCTCTTTCACTGTCTTTGTTTCACGGGTTTTTAAAAGTGATTGATTTTTATAAAGGGGTTTAGCTGCTTTTCACTGCTGTGTTTATGCCGCTTTACACCCACTTGACTCACTTACAGAGAGATATCAATACATAGGTTTTAAGATTCTTACTAGTCAGATATATTCTTGGGCGGTGAATAGGGGGTTTTGAGTCCAGATCACTGAGCAAGGAGTAGGTCTTGTCTATTACATATTGGGTTTATGGAACGGTCTCTGAGCTAATTTGAAACCCTTGTTTTATGCATCACCCCACCTCACCTTTCCCGTTAAGCAGCCATAGTGTGTTTTCTAAACGTGTGACTCTGTTCTGTTTTGTAATTCAGTGCAAGGGTAGCGGTTTTTACATTCCCTCTATAAGTGATATCTTATGATAAGTGTCTTTTTCTGTGTGACTTATTTCACTTAGAATCGTCGTACCTAAATCCACTCATCATGCTGCTACTAGCCTTATGACGTTGATTTCATGGCTGAGTGATATTCCATTGTACAAAAGGACCACAACTTCTTTATCCATTTTTCTCTTTCCTGGGATATTTAAGGTGTAACGAAGTGGAGGTTCTTGTCAACAGAGCAGCCCTAAACTTTGGGGTGCCTGTGCCTTGCTGATTTTTAGTTTTCCCAATTTATACGCCCATGAGTGGAAGTGCCCTATGCTGTCGAAGCTGAGTTTTTTCTATGTTTCAGGACACACCGTACACTTCTCCAGAGTGGCTGTTGGCAATTTACGTCACGCCCATCAGCGTAGCAAGTCTCCCGTTTCTCCATGGCCTTTCCTGCATTTCTGGTTTTGACACTTTATTCAGCATGGCCCTTTTGACCGATGGGAAGCGAGACTTCTTTGTAGCGCTGATTTGCCTTTCCAGGTTGCTTGGTTGGCCAAAAAGGGCGCATGCGTTTTTTCCTGAATATATTCAGGAAAAAACGCATGCGCCCTTTTTGGCCAAGGGCATCATTGTCGAGGTTTTGCCACTTTTCCCGTGCTTTAAAGGCGATTCGAATCTACCTCCTGAAATCTGTTTCCTGCAATTCTGCCTTGCTTTCAAATCCTCTTCGTTGTCTTCCGTCAATATATTTGTGGACGAGAGTTATCATTTATAACTCTGCAGGTTTGTGAATTGCAGTGCCCCTGAGCTCCATTTTTCAACTCGCTTTCTTGGGAGCTGGCCGCAAAAGCGCAGGATTGCTTCAGGCCCTATTCTGGTCCCGGGCGGCAGGCTGAGCCTGTGGTTAATTCTTCTTCCTGATGGGAAAATAGAGCGACCTGTGCCTGTCCCCTCACCTAGAGCTAGTGTCTCATTGGTTCCCCCTCTTCCCGTTCATCCTCAGGACAAATTGCAACCTGTACGGAACAGGAGGTTAAAGGTGCTGATTCTCCAAGGAGGGAGATTGCTAGTAAAGCGGCTGGAATGGCGAACCCGAGCACAAGGAGATGAGAAATGAGGTGCGTTTTAGAAACCTTTCCCGATCACACGGTGTACCATCCTCTGGGATTCTCCTGCATGTTTTCGATGTAGGAAGATGCCCTTGAACCTGGAGATTTGGGACCCATGGGATGGGTACCACGCAGTATTACTCTAAAGGGTCTGCGTTTGCTCACCCAACCTCACCAAACCTCTCAGCCCCAAGAGTGTCCACCCTTATGCCTCAATCAGCTGTGGGTCTAGATATGGTCAATCCAGGTGGCATCACAGCCCTTGAACGAATTTTGTAAGAATTTCTCTCTCTTTCACTGTCTTTGTTTCACGGGTTTTTAAAAGTGATTGATTTTTATAAAGGGGTTTAGCTGCTTTTCACTGCTGTGTTTATGCCGCTTTACACCCACTTGACTCACTTACAGAGAGATATCAATACATAGGTTTTAAGATTCTTACTAGTCAGATATATTCTTGGGCGGTGAATAGGGGGTTTTGAGTCCAGATCACTGAGCAAGGAGTAGGTCTTGTCTATTACATATTGGGTTTATGGAACGGTCTCTGAGCTAATTTGAAACCCTTGTTTTATGCATCACCCCACCTCACCTTTCCCGTTAAGCAGCCATAGTGTGTTTTCTAAACGTGTGACTCTGTTCTGTTTTGTAATTCAGTGCAAGGGTAGCGGTTTTTACATTCCCTCTATAAGTGATATCTTATGATAAGTGTCTTTTTCTGTGTGACTTATTTCACTTAGAATCGTCGTACCTAAATCCACTCATCATGCTGCTACTAGCCTTATGACGTTGATTTCATGGCTGAGTGATATTCCATTGTACAAAAGGACCACAACTTCTTTATCCATTTTTCTCTTTCCTGGGATATTTAAGGTGTAACGAAGTGGAGGTTCTTGTCAACAGAGCAGCCCTAAACTTTGGGGTGCCTGTGCCTTGCTGATTTTTAGTTTTCCCAATTTATACGCCCATGAGTGGAAGTGCCCTATGCTGTCTAAGCTGAGTTTTTTCTATGTTTCAGGACACACCGTACACTTCTCCAGAGTGGCTGTTGGCAATTTACGTCACGCCCATCAGCGTAGCAAGTCTCCCGTTTCTCCATGGCCTTTCCTGCATTTCTGGTTTTGACACTTTATTCAGCATGGCCCTTTTGACCGATGGGAAGCGAGACTTCTTTGTAGCGCTGATTTGCCTTTCCAGGTTGCTTGGTTGGCCAAAAAGGGCGCATGCGTTTTTTCCTGAATATATTCAGGAAAAAACGCATGCGCCCTTTTTGGCCAAGGGCATCATTGTCGAGGTTTTGCCGCTTTTCCCGTGCTTTAAAGGCGATTCGAATCTACCTCCTGAAATCTGTTTCCTGCAATTCTGCCTTGCTTTCAAATCCTCTTCGTTGTCTTCCGTCAATATATTTGTGGACGAGAGTTATCATTTATAACTCTGCAGGTTTGTGAATTGCAGTGCCCCTGAGCTCCATTTTTCAACTCGCTTTCTTGGGAGCTGGCCGCAAAAGCGCAGGATTGCTTCAGGCCCTATTCTGGTCCCGGGCGGCAGGCTGAGCCTGTGGTTAATTCTTCTTCCTGATGGGAAAATAGAGCGACCTGTGCCTGTCCCCTCACCTAGAGCTAGTGTCTCATTGGTTCCCCCTCTTCCCGTTCATCCTCAGGACAAATTGCAACCTGTACGGAACAGGAGGTTAAAGGTGCTGATTCTCCAAGGAGGGAGATTGCTAGTAAAGCGGCTGGAATGGCGAACCCGAGCACAAGGAGATGAGAAATGAGGTGCGTTTTAGAAACCTTTCCCGATCACACGGTGTACCATCCTCTGGGATTCTCCTGCATGTTTTCGATGTAGGAAGATGCCCTTGAACCTGGAGATTTGGGACCCATGGGATGGGTACCACGCAGTATTACTCTAAAGGGTCTGCGTTTGCTCACCCAACCTCACCAAACCTCTCAGCCCCAAGAGTGTCCACCCTTATGCCTCAATCAGCTGTGGGTCTAGATATGGTCAATCCAGGTGGCATCACAGCCCTTGAACGAATTTTGTAAGAATTTCTCTCTCTTTCACTGTCTTTGTTTCACGGGTTTCTAAAAGTGATTGATTTTTATAAAGGGGTTTAGCTGCTTTTCACTGCTGTGTTTATGCCGCTTTACACCCACTTGACTCACTTACAGAGAGATATCAATACATAGGTTTTAAGATTCTTACTAGTCAGATATATTCTTGGGCGGTGAATAGGGGGTTTTGAGTCCAGATCACTGAGCAAGGAGTAGGTCTTGTCTATTACATATTGGGTTTATGGAACGGTCTCTGAGCTAATTTGAAACCCTTGTTTTATGCATCACCCCACCTCACCTTTCCCGTTAAGCAGCCATAGTGTGTTTTCTAAACGTGTGACTCTGTTCTGTTTTGTAATTCAGTGCAAGGGTAGCGGTTTTTACATTCCCTCTATAAGTGATATCTTATGATAAGTGTCTTTTTCTGTGTGACTTATTTCACTTAGAATCGTCATACCTAAATCCACTCATCATGCTGCTACTAGCCTTATGACGTTGATTTCATGGCTGAGTGATATTCCATTGTACAAAAGGACCACAACTTCTTTATCCATTTTTCTCTTTCCTGGGATATTTAAGGTGTAACGAAGTGGAGGTTCTTGTCAACAGAGCAGCCCTAAACTTTGGGGTGCCTGTGCCTTGCTGATTTTTAGTTTTCCCAATTTATACGCCCATGAGTGGAAGTGCCCTATGCTGTCTAAGCTGAGTTTTTTCTATGTTTCAGGACACACCGTACACTTCTCCAGAGTGGCTGTTGGCAATTTACGTCACGCCCATCAGCGTAGCAAGTCTCCCGTTTCTCCATGGCCTTTCCTGCATTTCTGGTTTTGACACTTTATTCAGCATGGCCCTTTTGACCGATGGGAAGCGAGACTTCTTTGTAGCGCTGATTTGCCTTTCCAGGTTGCTTGGTTGGCCAAAAAGGGCGCATGCGTTTTTTCCTGAATATATTCAGGAAAAAACGCATGCGCCCTTTTTGGCCAAGGGCATCATTGTCGAGGTTTTGCCGCTTTTCCCGTGCTTTAAAGGCGATTCGAATCTACCTCCTGAAATCTGTTTCCTGCAATTCTGCCTTGCTTTCAAATCCTCTTCGTTGTCTTCCGTCAATATATTTGTGGACGAGAGTTATCATTTATAACTCTGCAGGTTTGTGAATTGCAGTGCCCCTGAGCTCCATTTTTCAACTCGCTTTCTTGGGAGCTGGCCGCAAAAGCGCAGGATTGCTTCAGGCCCTATTCTGGTCCCGGGCGGCAGGCTGAGCCTGTGGTTAATTCTTCTTCCTGATGGGAAAATAGAGCGACCTGTGCCTGTCCCCTCACCTAGAGCTAGTGTCTCATTGGTTCCCCCTCTTCCCGTTCATCCTCAGGACAAATTGCAACCTGTACGGAACAGGAGGTTAAAGGTGCTGATTCTCCAAGGAGGGAGATTGCTAGTAAAGCGGCTGGAATGGCGAACCCGAGCACAAGGAGATGAGAAATGAGGTGCGTTTTAGAAACCTTTCCCGATCACACGGTGTACCATCCTCTGGGATTCTCCTGCATGTTTTCGATGTAGGAAGATGCCCTTGAACCTGGAGATTTGGGACCCATGGGATGGGTACCACGCAGTATTACTCTAAAGGGTCTGCGTTTGCTCACCCAACCTCACCAAACCTCTCAGCCCCAAGAGTGTCCACCCTTATGCCTCAATCAGCTGTGGGTCTAGATATGGTCAATCCAGGTGGCATCACAGCCCTTGAACGAATTTTGTAAGAATTTCTCTCTCTTTCACTGTCTTTGTTTCACGGGTTTTTAAAAGTGATTGATTTTTATAAAGGGGTTTAGCTGCGTTTCACTGCTGTGTTTATGCCGCTTTACACCCACTTGACTCACTTACAGAGAGATATCAATACATAGGTTTTAAGATTCTTACTAGTCAGATATATTCTTGGGCGGTGAATAGGGGGTTTTGAGTCCAGATCACTGAGCAAGGAGTAGGTCTTGTCTATTACATATTGGGTTTATGGAACGGTCTCTGAGCTAATTTGAAACCCTTGTTTTATGCATCACCCCACCTCACCTTTCCCGTTAAGCAGCCATAGTGTGTTTTCTAAACGTGTGACTCTGTTCTGTTTTGTAATTCAGTGCAAGGGTAGCGGTTTTTACATTCCCTCTATAAGTGATATCTTATGATAAGTGTCTTTTTCTGTGTGACTTATTTCACTTAGAATCGTCGTACCTAAATCCACTCATCATGCTGCTACTAGCCTTATGACGTTGATTTCATGGCTGAGTGATATTCCATTGTACAAAAGGACCACAACTTCTTTATCCATTTTTCTCTTTCCTGGGATATTTAAGGTGTAACGAAGTGGAGGTTCTTGTCAACAGAGCAGCCCTAAACTTTGGGGTGCCTGTGCCTTGCTGATTTTTAGTTTTCCCAATTTATACGCCCATGAGTGGAAGTGCCCTATGCTGTCGAAGCTGAGTTTTTTCTATGTTTCAGGACACACCGTACACTTCTCCAGAGTGGCTGTTGGCAATTTACGTCACGCCCATCAGCGTAGCAAGTCTCCCGTTTCTCCATGGCCTTTCCTGCATTTCTGGTTTTGACA
The DNA here is from genome assembly GCF_965194805.1 of Balaenoptera borealis. Lineage (NCBI taxonomy): Eukaryota > Metazoa > Chordata > Mammalia > Artiodactyla > Balaenopteridae > Balaenoptera > Balaenoptera borealis. The sequence continues at coordinate 185,967 of NW_028123690.1, forward strand.
CTTTATTCAGCATGGCCCTTTTGACCGATGGGAAGCGAGACTTCTTTGTAGCGCTGATTTGCCTTTCCAGGTTGCTTGGTTGGCCAAAAAGGGCGCATGCGTTTTTTCCTGAATATATTCAGGAAAAAACGCATGCGCCCTTTTTGGCCAAGGGCATCATTGTCGAGGTTTTGCCGCTTTTCCCGTGCTTTAAAGGCGATTCGAATCTACCTCCTGAAATCTGTTTCCTGCAATTCTGCCTTGCTTTCAAATCCTCTTCGTTGTCTTCCGTCAATATATTTGTGGACGAGAGTTATCATTTATAACTCTGCAGGTTTGTGAATTGCAGTGCCCCTGAGCTCCATTTTTCAACTCGCTTTCTTGGGAGCTGGCCGCAAAAGCGCAGGATTGCTTCAGGCCCTATTCTGGTCCCGGGCGGCAGGCTGAGCCTGTGGTTAATTCTTCTTCCTGATGGGAAAATAGAGCGATCTGTGCCTGTCCCCTCACCTAGAGCTAGTGTCTCATTGGTTCCCCCTCTTCCCGTTCATCCTCAGGACAAATTGCAACCTGTACGGAACAGGAGGTTAAAGGTGCTGATTCTCCAAGGAGGGAGATTGCTAGTAAAGCGGCTGGAATGGCGAACCCGAGCACAAGGAGATGAGAAATGAGGTGCGTTTTAGAAACCTTTCCCGATCACACGGTGTACCATCCTCTGGGATTCTCCTGCATGTTTTCGATGTAGGAAGATGCCCTTGAACCTGGAGATTTGGGACCCATGGGATGGGTACCACGCAGTATTACTCTAAAGGGTCTGCGTTTGCTCACCCAACCTCACCAAACCTCTCAGCCCCAAGAGTGTCCACCCTTATGCCTCAATCAGCTGTGGGTCTAGATATGGTCAATCCAGGTGGCATCACAGCCCTTGAACGAATTTTGTAAGAATTTCTCTCTCTTTCACTGTCTTTGTTTCACGGGTTTTTAAAAGTGATTGATTTTTATAAAGGGGTTTAGCTGCGTTTCACTGCTGTGTTTATGCCGCTTTACACCCACTTGACTCACTTACAGAGAGATATCAATACATAGGTTTTAAGATTCTTACTAGTCAGATATATTCTTGGGCGGTGAATAGGGGGTTTTGAGTCCAGATCACTGAGCAAGGAGTAGGTCTTGTCTATTACATATTGGGTTTATGGAACGGTCTCTGAGCTAATTTGAAACCCTTGTTTTATGCATCACCCCACCTCACCTTTCCCGTTAAGCAGCCATAGTGTGTTTTCTAAACGTGTGACTCTGTTCTGTTTTGTAATTCAGTGCAAGGGTAGCGGTTTTTACATTCCCTCTATAAGTGATATCTTATGATAAGTGTCTTTTTCTGTGTGACTTATTTCACTTAGAATCGTCGTACCTAAATCCACTCATCATGCTGCTACTAGCCTTATGACGTTGATTTCATGGCTGAGTGATATTCCATTGTACAAAAGGACCACAACTTCTTTATCCATTTTTCTCTTTCCTGGGATATTTAAGGTGTAACGAAGTGGAGGTTCTTGTCAACAGAGCAGCCCTAAACTTTGGGGTGCCTGTGCCTTGCTGATTTTTAGTTTTCCCAATTTATACGCCCATGAGTGGAAGTGCCCTATGCTGTCGAAGCTGAGTTTTTTCTATGTTTCAGGACACACCGTACACTTCTCCAGAGTGGCTGTTGGCAATTTACGTCACGCCCATCAGCGTAGCAAGTCTCCCGTTTCTCCATGGCCTTTCCTGCATTTCTGGTTTTGACACTTTATTCAGCATGGCCCTTTTGACCGATGGGAAGCGAGACTTCTTTGTAGCGCTGATTTGCCTTTCCAGGTTGCTTGGTTGGCCAAAAAGGGCGCATGCGTTTTTTCCTGAATATATTCAGGAAAAAACGCATGCGCCCTTTTTGGCCAAGGGCATCATTGTCGAGGTTTTGCCGCTTTTCCCGTGCTTTAAAGGCGATTCGAATCTACCTCCTGAAATCTGTTTCCTGCAATTCTGCCTTGCTTTCAAATCCTCTTCGTTGTCTTCCGTCAATATATTTGTGGACGAGAGTTATCATTTATAACTCTGCAGGTTTGTGAATTGCAGTGCCCCTGAGCTCCATTTTTCAACTCGCTTTCTTGGGAGCTGGCCGCAAAAGCGCAGGATTGCTTCAGGCCCTATTCTGGTCCCGGGCGGCAGGCTGAGCCTGTGGTTAATTCTTCTTCCTGATGGGAAAATAGAGCGATCTGTGCCTGTCCCCTCACCTAGAGCTAGTGTCTCATTGGTTCCCCCTCTTCCCGTTCATCCTCAGGACAAATTGCAACCTGTACGGAACAGGAGGTTAAAGGTGCTGATTCTCCAAGGAGGGAGATTGCTAGTAAAGCGGCTGGAATGGCGAACCCGAGCACAAGGAGATGAGAAATGAGGTGCGTTTTAGAAACCTTTCCCGATCACACGGTGTACCATCCTCTGGGATTCTCCTGCATGTTTTCGATGTAGGAAGATGCCCTTGAACCTGGAGATTTGGGACCCATGGGATGGGTACCACGCAGTATTACTCTAAAGGGTCTGCGTTTGCTCACCCAACCTCACCAAACCTCTCAGCCCCAAGAGTGTCCACCCTTATGCCTCAATCAGCTGTGGGTCTAGATATGGTCAATCCAGGTGGCATCACAGCCCTTGAACGAATTTTGTAAGAATTTCTCTCTCTTTCACTGTCTTTGTTTCACGGGTTTTTAAAAGTGATTGATTTTTATAAAGGGGTTTAGCTGCTTTTCACTGCTGTGTTTATGCCGCTTTACACCCACTTGACTCACTTACAGAGAGATATCAATACATAGGTTTTAAGATTCTTACTAGTCAGATATATTCTTGGGCGGTGAATAGGGGGTTTTGAGTCCAGATCACTGAGCAAGGAGTAGGTCTTGTCTATTACATATTGGGTTTATGGAACGGTCTCTGAGCTAATTTGAAACCCTTGTTTTATGCATCACCCCACCTCACCTTTCCCGTTAAGCAGCCATAGTGTGTTTTCTAAACGTGTGACTCTGTTCTGTTTTGTAATTCAGTGCAAGGGTAGCGGTTTTTACATTCCCTCTATAAGTGATATCTTATGATAAGTGTCTTTTTCTGTGTGACTTATTTCACTTAGAATCGTCGTACCTAAATCCACTCATCATGCTGCTACTAGCCTTATGACGTTGATTTCATGGCTGAGTGATATTCCATTGTACAAAAGGACCACAACTTCTTTATCCATTTTTCTCTTTCCTGGGATATTTAAGGTGTAACGAAGTGGAGGTTCTTGTCAACAGAGCAGCCCTAAACTTTGGGGTGCCTGTGCCTTGCTGATTTTTAGTTTTCCCAATTTATACGCCCATGAGTGGAAGTGCCCTATGCTGTCGAAGCTGAGTTTTTTCTATGTTTCAGGACACACCGTACACTTCTCCAGAGTGGCTGTTGGCAATTTACGTCACGCCCATCAGCGTAGCAAGTCTCCCGTTTCTCCATGGCCTTTCCTGCATTTCTGGTTTTGACACTTTATTCAGCATGGCCCTTTTGACCGATGGGAAGCGAGACTTCTTTGTAGCGCTGATTTGCCTTTCCAGGTTGCTTGGTTGGCCAAAAAGGGCGCATGCGTTTTTTCCTGAATATATTCAGGAAAAAACGCATGCGCCCTTTTTGGCCAAGGGCATCATTGTCGAGGTTTTGCCGCTTTTCCCGTGCTTTAAAGGCAATTCGAATCTACCTCCTAAAATCTGTTTCCTGCAATTCTGCCTTGCTTTCAAATCCTCTTCGTTGTCTTCCGTCAATATATTTGTGGACGAGAGTTATCATTTATAACTCTGCAGGTTTGTGAATTGCAGTGCCCCTGAGCTCCATTTTTCAACTCGCTTTCTTGGGAGCTGGCCGCAAAAGCGCAGGATTGCTTCAGGCCCTATTCTGGTCCCGGGCGGCAGGCTGAGCCTGTGGTTAATTCTTCTTCCTGATGGGAAAATAGAGCGACCTGTGCCTGTCCCAACACCTAGAGCTAGTGTCTCATTGGTTCCCCCTCTTCCCGTTCATCCTCAGGACAAATTGCAACCTGTACGGAACAGGAGGTTAAAGGTGCTGATTCTCCAAGGAGGGAGATTGCTAGTAAAGCGGCTGGAATGGCGAACCCGAGCACAAGGAGATGAGAAATGAGGTGCGTTTTAGAAACCTTTCCCGATCACACGGTGTACCATCCTCTGGGATTCTCCTGCATGTTTTCGATGTAGGAAGATGCCCTTGAACCTGGAGATTTGGGACCCATGGGATGGGTACCACGCAGTATTACTCTAAAGGGTCTGCGTTTGCTCACCCAACCTCACCAAACCTCTCAGCCCCAAGAGTGTCCACCCTTATGCCTCAATCAGCTGTGGGTCTAGATATGGTCAATCCAGGTGGCATCACAGCCCTTGAACGAATTTTGTAAGAATTTCTCTCTCTTTCACTGTCTTTGTTTCACGGGTTTTTAAAAGTGATTGATTTTTATAAAGGGGTTTAGCTGCGTTTCACTGCTGTGTTTATGCCGCTTTACACCCACTTGACTCACTTACAGAGAGATATCAATACATAGGTTTTAAGATTCTTACTAGTCAGATATATTCTTGGGCGGTGAATAGGGGGTTTTGAGTCCAGATCACTGAGCAAGGAGTAGGTCTTGTCTATTACATATTGGGTTTATGGAACGGTCTCTGAGCTAATTTGAAACCCTTGTTTTATGCATCACCCCACCTCACCTTTCCCGTTAAGCAGCCATAGTGTGTTTTCTAAACGTGTGACTCTGTTCTGTTTTGTAATTCAGTGCAAGGGTAGCGGTTTTTACATTCCCTCTATAAGTGATATCTTATGATAAGTGTCTTTTTCTGTGTGACTTATTTCACTTAGAATCGTCGTACCTAAATCCACTCATCATGCTGCTACTAGCCTTATGACGTTGATTTCATGGCTGAGTGATATTCCATTGTACAAAAGGACCACAACTTCTTTATCCATTTTTCTCTTTCCTGGGATATTTAAGGTGTAACGAAGTGGAGGTTCTTGTCAACAGAGCAGCCCTAAACTTTGGGGTGCCTGTGCCTTGCTGATTTTTAGTTTTCCCAATTTATACGCCCGTGAGTGGAAGTGCCCTATGCTGTCTAAGCTGAGTGTTTTCGATGTTTCAGGACACACCGTACACTTCTGCAGAGTGGCTGTTGGCAATTTACATTACGCCCATCAGCGTAGCAAGGCTCCCGTTTCTCCATGGCCTGTCCTGCATTTCTGGTTTTGACACTTTATTCAGCATGGCCCTTTTGACCGATGGGAAGCGAGACTTCTTTGTAGCGCTGATTTGCCTTTCCAGGTTGCTTGGTTGGCCAAAAAGGGCGTATGCGTTTTTTCCTGAATATATTCAGGAAAAAACGCATACGCCCTTTTTGGCCAAGGGCATCATTGTCGAGGTTTTGCCACTTTTCCCGTGCTTTAAAGGCGATTCGAATCTACCTCCTGAAATCTGTTTCCTGCAATTCTGCCTTGCTTTCAAATCCTCTTCGTTGTCTTCCGTCAATATATTTGTGGACGAGAGTTATCATTTATAACTCTGCAGGTTTGTGAATTGCAGTGCCCCTGAGCTCCATTTTTCAACTCGCTTTCTTGGGAGCTGGCCGCAAAAGCGCAGGATTGCTTCAGGCCCTATTCTGGTCCCGGGCGGCAGGCTGAGGCTGTGGTTAATTCTTCTTCCTGATGGGAAAATAGAGTGACCTGTGCCTGTCCCAACACCTAGAGCTAGTGTCTCATTGGTTCCCCCTCTTCCCGTTCATCCTCAGGACAAATTGCAACCTGTACGGAACAGGAGGTTAAAGGTGCTGATTCTCCAAGGAGGGAGATTGCTAGTAAAGCGGCTGGAATGGCGAACCCGAGCACAAGGAGATGAGAAATGAGGTGCGTTTTAGAAACCTTTCCCGATCACACGGTGTACCATCTTCTGGGATTCTCATGCATGTTTACGATGTAGGAAGATGCCCTTGAACCTGGAGATTTGGGACCCATGGGATGGGTACCACGCAGTATTACTCTAAAGGGTCTGCGTTTGCTCACCCAACCTCACCAAACCTCTCAGCCCCAAGAGTGTCCACCCTTATGCCTCAATCAGCTGTGGGTCTAGATATGGTCAATCCAGGTGGCATCACAGCCCTTGAACGAATTTTGTAAGAATTTCTCTCTCTTTCACTGTCTTTGTTTCACGGGTTTTTAAAAGTGATTGATTTTTATAAAGAGGTTTAGCTGCTTTTCACTGCTGTGTTTATGCCGCTTTACACCCACTTGACTCACTTACAGAGAGATATCAATATATAGGTTTAAGATTCTTACTAGTCAGATATATTCTTGGGCGGTGAATAAGGGGTGTTGAGTCCAGTTCACTGAGCAAGGTGTAGGTCGTGTCTATTACATATTGGGTTAATGGAACGGTATCTGAGCTAATTTGAAACCCTTGTTTTATGCATCACCCGACCTCACCTTTCCCGTTAAGCAGCCATAGTGTGTTTTCTAAACGTGTGACTCTGTTCTGTTTTGTAATTCAGTTCAAGGGTCGCGGTTTTTACATTCCTTCTATAAGTGATATCTTATGATAAGGGTCTTTTTCTGTGTGACTTATTTCACTTAGAATCGTCGTACCTAAATCCACTCATCATGCTGCTACTAGCCTTATGACGTTGATTTCATGGCTGAGTGATATTCCATTGTACATAAGGACCACAACTTCTTTATCCATTTTTCTCTTTCCTGGGATATTTAAGGTGTAACGAAGTGGAGGTTCTTGTCAACAGAGCAGCCCTAAACTTTGGGGTGCCTGTGCCTTGATGATTTTTAGTTTTCCCAATTTATACGCCCGTGAGTGGAAGTGCCCTATGCTGTCTAAGCTGAGTGTTTTCGATGTTTCAGGACACACCGTACACTTCTGCAGAGTGGCTGTTGGCAATTTACATCCCGCCCATCAGCGTAGCAAGGCTCCCGTTTCTCCATGGCCTGTCCTGCATTTCTGGTTTTGACACTTTATTCAGCATGGCCCTTTTGACCGATGGGAAGCGAGACTTCTTTGTAGCGCTGATTTGCCTTTCCAGGTTGCTTGGTTGGCCAAAACGGGCGTATGCGTTTTTTCCTGAATATATTCAGGAAAAAACGCATACGCCCTTTTTGGCCAAGGGCATCATTGTCGAGGTTTTGCCACTTTTCCCGTGCTTTAAAGGCGATTCGAATCTACCTCCTGAAATCTGTTTCCTGCAATTCTGCCTTGCTTTCAAATCCTCTTTGTTGTCTTCCGTCAATATATTTGTGGACGAGAGTTATCATTTATAACTCTGCAGGTTTGTGAATTGCAGTGCCCCTGAGCTCCATTTTTCAACTCGCTTTCTTGGGAGCTGGCCGCAAAAGCGCAGGATTGCTTCAGGCCCTATTCTGGTCCCGGGCGGCAGGCTGAGGCTGTGGTTAATTCTTCTTCCTGATGGGAAAATAGAGTGACCTGTGCCTGTCCCAACACCTAGAGCTAGTGTCTCATTGGTTCCCCCTCTTCCCGTTCATCCTCAGGACAAATTGCAACCTGTATGGAACAGGAGGTTAAAGGTGCTGATTCTCCAAGGAGGGAGATTGCTAGTAAAGCGGCTGGAATGGCGAACCCGAGCACAAGGAGATGAGAAACGAGGTGCGTTTTAGAAACCTTTCCCGATCACATGGTGTACCATCTTCAGGGTTTCTCATGCATGTTTTCGATGTAGGAAGATGCCCTTGAACCTGGAGATTTGGGACCCATGGGATGGGTACCACGCAGTATTACTCTAAAGGGTCTGCGTTTGCTCACCCAACCTCACCAAACCTCTCAGCCCCAAGAGTGTCCTCCCTTATGTCTCAATCAGCTGTGGGTCTAGATATGGTCAATCCAGGTGGCATCACAGCCCTTGAACGAATTTTGTAAGAATTTCTCTCTCTTTCACTGTCTTTGTTTCATGGATTTTTAAAAGTTATTGATTTTTATAAAGGGGTTTAGCTGCTTTTCACTGCTGTGTTTATGCCACTTTACACCCACTTGACTCACTTACAGAGACATATCAATACATAAGTTTTAAGATTCTTACTAGTCAGATATATTCTTGGGCGGTGAATAGGGGGTGTTGAGTCCAGTTCACTGAGCAAGGAGTAGGTCGTGTCTATTACTTATTGGGTTTATGGAACGGTCTCTAAGCTAATTTAAAACCCTTCTTTTATGCATCACCGCACCTCACCTTTCCCGTTAAGCAGCCATAGTGTGTTTTCTAAACGTGTGACTCTGTTCTGTTTTGTAATTCAGTTCAAGGGTAGCGGTTTTTACATTCCCTCTATAAGTGATATCTTATGATAAGTGTCTTTTTCTGTGTGACTTATTTCACTTAGAATCGTCGTACCTAAATCCACTCATCATGCTGCTACTAGCCTTATGACGTTGATTTCATGGCTGAGTGATATTCCATTGTACATAAGGACCACAACTTCTTTATCCATTTTTCTCTTTCCTGGGATATTTAAGGTGTAACGAAGTGGAGGTTCTTGTCAACAGAGCAGCCCTAAACTTTGGGGTGCCTGTGTCTTGCTGATTTTTAGTTTTCCCAATTTATACGCCGGTGAGTGGAAGTGCCCTATGCTCTCTAAGCTGAGTTTTTTCGATGTTTCCGGACACACCAGACACTTCTCCAGAGTGGCTGTTGGCAATTTACCTCCCGCCCATCAGCCTAGCAAGGCTCCCGTTTCTCCATGGCCTGTCCTGCATTTCTGGTTTTGACACTTTATTCAGCATGGCCCTTTTGACCGATGGGAAGCGAGACTTTTTTGTAGCGCTGATTGGCCTTTCCAGGTTGCTTGGTTGGTCAAAAGGCGTATGCGTTTTTTCCTGAATATATTCAGGAAAAAACGCATACGCCCTTTTTGGCCAAGGGCATCATTGTCGAGGTTTTGCCGCTTTTCCCGTGCTTTAAAGGCGATTCGAATCTACCTCCTGAAATCTGTTTCCTGCAATTCTGCCTTGCTTTCAAATCCTCTTCGTTGTCTTCCGTCAATATATTGGTGGACGACAGTTATCATTTACAACTCTGCATGTTTGTGAATTGCAGTGCCCCTGAGCTCCATTTTCCAACTCGCTTTCTTGGGAGCTGGCCGCAAAAGCGCAGGATTGCCTCAGGCCCTATTCTGGTCCCGGGCGGCAGGCTGAGCCTGTGGTTAATTCTTCTTCCTGATGGGAAAATAGAGTGACCTGTGCCTGTCTCAACACCTAGAGCTAGTGTCTCATTGGTTCCCCCTCTTCCTGTTCATCCTCAGGACAAATTGCAACCTGTACGGAACAGGAGGTTAAAGGTGCTGATTCTCCAAGGAGGGAGATTGCTAGTAAAGCGGCTGGAATGGCGAACCCGAGCACAAGGAGATGAGAAATGAGGTGCGTTTTAGAAACCTTTCCCGATCACACGGTGTACCATCTTCTGGGATTCTCATGCATGTTTATGATGTAGGAAGATGCCCTTGAACCTGGAGATTTGGGACCCATGGGATGGGTACCACGCAGTATTACTCTAAAGGGTCTGCGTTTGCTCACCCAACCTCACCAAACCTCTCAGCCCCAAGAGTGTCCACCCTTATGCCTCAATCAGCTGTGAGTCTAGATATGGTCAATCCAGGTGGCATCACAGCCCTTGAACGAATTTTGTAAGAATTTCTCTCTCTTTCACTGTCTTTGTTTCATGGGTTTTTAATAGTAATTGATTTTTATAAAGGGGTTTAGCTGTTTTTTACTGCTGTGTTTATGCCGCTTTACACCCACTTGACTCACATACAGAGAGATATCAATACATAGGTTTTAAGATTCTTACTAGTCAGATATATTCTTGGGCGGTGAATAGGGGGTTTTGAGTCCAGATCACTGAGCAAGGAGTAGGTCTTGTCTATTACATATTGGGTTTATGGAACGGTCTCTGAGCTAATTTGAAACCCTTGTTTTATGCATCACCCCACCTCACCTTTCCCGTTAAGCAGCCATAGTGTGTTTTCTAAACGTGTGACTCTGTTCTGTTTTGTAATTCAGTTCAAGGGTCGCGGTTTTTACATTCCCTCTATAAGTGATATCTTATGATAAGTGTCTTTTTCTGTGTGACTTATTTCACTTAGAATCGTCGTACCTAAATCCCCTCATCATGCTGCTACTAGCCTTATGACGTTGATTTCATGGCTGAGTGATATTCCATTGTACATAAGGACCACAACTTCTTTATCCATTTTTCTCTTTCCTGGGATATTTAAGGTGTAACGAAGTGGAGGTTCTTGTCAACAGAGCAGCCCTAAACTTTGGGGTGCCTGTGCCTTGCTGATTTTTAGTTTTCCCAATTTATACGCCCGTGAGTGGAAGTGCCCTATGCTGTCTAAGCTGAGTGTTTTCGATGTTTCAGGACACACCGTACACTTCTGCAGAGTGGCTGTTGGCAATTTACATTACGCCCATCAGCGTAGCAAGGCTCCCGTTTCTCCATGGCCTGTCCTGCATTTCTGGTTTTGACACTTTATTCAGCATGGCCCTTTTGACCGATGGGAAGCGAGACTTCTTTGTAGCGCTGATTTGCCTTTCCAGGTTGCTTGGTTGGCCAAAAAGGGCGCATGCGTTTTTTCCTGAATATATTCAGGAAAAAACGCATGCGCCCTTTTTGGCCAAGGGCATCATTGTCGAGGTTTTGCCGCTTTTCCCGTGCTTTAAAGGCAATTCGAATCTACCTCCTAAAATCTGTTTCCTGCAATTCTGCCTTGCTTTCAAATCCTCTTCGTTGTCTTCCGTCAATATATTTGTGGACGAGAGTTATCATTTATAACTCTGCAGGTTTGTGAATTGCAGTGCCCCTGAGCTCCATTTTTCAACTCGCTTTCTTGGGAGCTGGCCGCAAAAGCGCAGGATTGCTTCAGGCCCTATTCTGGTCCCGGGCGGCAGGCTGAGCCTGTGGTTAATTCTTCTTCCTGATGGGAAAATAGAGCGACCTGTGCCTGTCCCAACACCTAGAGCTAGTGTCTCATTGGTTCCCCCTCTTCCCGTTCATCCTCAGGACAAATTGCAACCTGTACGGAACAGGAGGTTAAAGGTGCTGATTCTCCAAGGAGGGAGATTGCTAGTAAAGCGGCTGGAATGGCGAACCCGAGCACAAGGAGATGAGAAATGAGGTGCGTTTTAGAAACCTTTCCCGATCACACGGTGTACCATCCTCTGGGATTCTCCTGCATGTTTTCGATGTAGGAAGATGCCCTTGAACCTGGAGATTTGGGACCCATGGGATGGGTACCACGCAGTATTACTCTAAAGGGTCTGCGTTTGCTCACCCAACCTCACCAAACCTCTCAGCCCCAAGAGTGTCCACCCTTATGCCTCAATCAGCTGTGGGTCTAGATATGGTCAATCCAGGTGGCATCACAGCCCTTGAACGAATTTTGTAAGAATTTCTCTCTCTTTCACTGTCTTTGTTTCACGGGTTTTTAAAAGTGATTGATTTTTATAAAGGGGTTTAGCTGCTTTTCACTGCTGTGTTTATGCCGCTTTACACCCACTTGACTCACTTACAGAGAGATATCAATACATAGGTTTTAAGATTCTTACTAGTCAGATATATTCTTGGGCGGTGAATAGGGGGTTTTGAGTCCAGATCACTGAGCAAGGAGTAGGTCTTGTCTATTACATATTGGGTTTATGGAACGGTCTCTGAGCTAATTTGAAACCCTTGTTTTATGCATCACCCCACCTCACCTTTCCCGTTAAGCAGCCATAGTGTGTTTTCTAAACGTGTGACTCTGTTCTGTTTTGTAATTCAGTGCAAGGGTAGCGGTTTTTACATTCCCTCTATAAGTGATATCTTATGATAAGTGTCTTTTTCTGTGTGACTTATTTCACTTAGAATCGTCGTACCTAAATCCACTCATCATGCTGCTACTAGCCTTATGACGTTGATTTCATGGCTGAGTGATATTCCATTGTACAAAAGGACCACAACTTCTTTATCCATTTTTCTCTTTCCTGGGATATTTAAGGTGTAACGAAGTGGAGGTTCTTGTCAACAGAGCAGCCCTAAACTTTGGGGTGCCTGTGCCTTGCTGATTTTTAGTTTTCCCAATTTATACGCCCGTGAGTGGAAGTGCCCTATGCTGTCTAAGCTGAGTGTTTTCGATGTTTCAGGACACACCGTACACTTCTGCAGAGTGGCTGTTGGCAATTTACATTACGCCCATCAGCGTAGCAAGGCTCCCGTTTCTCCATGGCCTGTCCTGCATTTCTGGTTTTGACACTTTATTCAGCATGGCCCTTTTGACCGATGGGAAGCGAGACTTCTTTGTAGCGCTGATTTGCCTTTCCAGGTTGCTTGGTTGGCCAAAAAGGGCGTATGCGTTTTTTCCTGAATATATTCAGGAAAAAACGCATACGCCCTTTTTGGCCAAGGGCATCATTGTCGAGGTTTTGCCACTTTTCCCGTGCTTTAAAGGCGATTCGAATCTACCTCCTGAAATCTGTTTCCTGCAATTCTGCCTTGCTTTCAAATCCTCTTTGTTGTCTTCCGTCAATATATTTGTGGACGAGAGTTATCATTTATAACTCTGCAGGTTTGTGAATTGCAGTGCCCCTGAGCTCCATTTTTCAACTCGCTTTCTTGGGAGCTGGCCGCAAAAGCGCAGGATTGCTTCAGGCCCTATTCTGGTCCCGGGCGGCAGGCTGAGGCTGTGGTTAATTCTTCTTCCTGATGGGAAAATAGAGTGACCTGTGCCTGTCCCAACACCTAGAGCTAGTGTCTCATTGGTTCCCCCTCTTCCCGTTCATCCTCAGGACAAATTGCAACCTGTACGGAACAGGAGGTTAAAGGTGCTGATTCTCCAAGGAGGGAGATTGCTAGTAAAGCGGCTGGAATGGCGAACCCGAGCACAAGGAGATGAGAAATGAGGTGCGTTTTAGAAACCTTTCCCGATCACACGGTGTACCATCTTCTGGGATTCTCATGCATGTTTACGATGTAGGAAGATGCCCTTGAACCTGGAGATTTGGGACCCATGGGATGGGTACCACGCAGTATTACTCTAAAGGGTCTGCGTTTGCTCACCCAACCTCACCAAACCTCTCAGCCCCAAGAGTGTCCACCCTTATGCCTCAATCAGCTGTGGGTCTAGATATGGTCAATCCAGGTGGCATCACAGCCCTTGAACGAATTTTGTAAGAATTTCTCTCTCTTTCACTGTCTTTGTTTCACGGGTTTTTAAAAGTGATTGATTTTTATAAAGAGGTTTAGCTGCTTTTCACTGCTGTGTTTATGCCGCTTTACACCCACTTGACTCACTTACAGAGAGATATCAATATATAGGTTTAAGATTCTTACTAGTCAGATATATTCTTGGGCGGTGAATAAGGGGTGTTGAGTCCAGTTCACTGAGCAAGGTGTAGGTCGTGTCTATTACATATTGGGTTAATGGAACGGTATCTGAGCTAATTTGAAACCCTTGTTTTATGCATCACCCGACCTCACCTTTCCCGTTAAGCAGCCATAGTGTGTTTTCTAAACGTGTGACTCTGTTCTGTTTTGTAATTCAGTTCAAGGGTCGCGGTTTTTACATTCCTTCTATAAGTGATATCTTATGATAAGGGTCTTTTTCTGTTTGACTTATTTCACTTAGAATCGTCGTACCTAAATCCACTCATCATGCTGCTACTAGCCTTATGACGTTGATTTCATGGCTGAGTGATATTCCATTGTACATAAGGACCACAACTTCTTTATCCATTTTTCTCTTTCCTGGGATATTTAAGGTGTAACGAAGTGGAGGTTCTTGTCAACAGAGCAGCCCTAAACTTTGGGGTGCCTGTGCCTTGCTGATTTTTAGTTTTCCCAATTTATACGCCCGTGAGTGGAAGTGCCCTATGCTGTCTAAGCTGAGTGTTTTCGATGTTTCAGGACACACCGTACACTTCTGCAGAGTGGCTGTTGGCAATTTACATCCCGCCCATCAGCGTAGCAAGGCTCCCGTTTCTCCATGGCCTGTCCTGCATTTCTGGTTTTGACACTTTATTCAGCATGGCCCTTTTGACCGATGGGAAGCGAGACTTCTTTGTAGCGCTGATTTGCCTTTCCAGGTTGCTTGGTTGGCCAAAACGGGCGTATGCGTTTTTTCCTGAATATATTCAGGAAAAAACGCATACGCCCTTTTTGGCCAAGGGCATCATTGTCGAGGTTTTGCCACTTTTCCCGTGCTTTAAAGGCGATTCGAATCTACCTCCTGAAATCTGTTTCCTGCAATTCTGCCTTGCTTTCAAATCCTCTTTGTTGTCTTCCGTCAATATATTTGTGGACGAGAGTTATCATTTATAACTCTGCAGGTTTGTGAATTGCAGTGCCCCTGAGCTCCATTTTTCAACTCGCTTTCTTGGGAGCTGGCCGCAAAAGCGCAGGATTGCTTCAGGCCCTATTCTGGTCCCGGGCGGCAGGCTGAGGCTGTGGTTAATTCTTCTTCCTGATGGGAAAATAGAGTGACCTGTGCCTGTCCCAACACCTAGAGCTAGTGTCTCATTGGTTCCCCCTCTTCCCGTTCATCCTCAGGACAAATTGCAACCTGTATGGAACAGGAGGTTAAAGGTGCTGATTCTCCAAGGAGGGAGATTGCTAGTAAAGCGGCTGGAATGGCGAACCCGAGCACAAGGAGATGAGAAACGAGGTGCGTTTTAGAAACCTTTCCCGATCACATGGTGTACCATCTTCAGGGTTTCTCATGCATGTTTTCGATGTAGGAAGATGCCCTTGAACCTGGAGATTTGGGACCCATGGGATGGGTACCACGCAGTATTACTCTAAAGGGTCTGCGTTTGCTCACCCAACCTCACCAAACCTCTCAGCCCCAAGAGTGTCCTCCCTTATGTCTCAATCAGCTGTGGGTCTAGATATGGTCAATCCAGGTGGCATCACAGCCCTTGAACGAATTTTGTAAGAATTTCTCTCTCTTTCACTGTCTTTGTTTCATGGATTTTTAAAAGTTATTGATTTTTATAAAGGGGTTTAGCTGCTTTTCACTGCTGTGTTTATGCCACTTTACACCCACTTGACTCACTTACAGAGACATATCAATACATAAGTTTTAAGATTCTTACTAGTCAGATATATTCTTGGGCGGTGAATAGGGGGTGTTGAGTCCAGTTCACTGAGCAAGGAGTAGGTCGTGTCTATTACTTATTGGGTTTATGGAACGGTCTCTAAGCTAATTTAAAACCCTTCTTTTATGCATCACCGCACCTCACCTTTCCCGTTAAGCAGCCATAGTGTGTTTTCTAAACGTGTGACTCTGTTCTGTTTTGTAATTCAGTTCAAGGGTAGCGGTTTTTACATTCCCTCTATAAGTGATATCTTATGATAAGTGTCTTTTTCTGTGTGACTTATTTCACTTAGAATCGTCGTACCTAAATCCACTCATCATGCTGCTACTAGCCTTATGACGTTGATTTCATGGCTGAGTGATATTCCATTGTACATAAGGACCACAACTTCTTTATCCATTTTTCTCTTTCCTGGGATATTTAAGGTGTAACGAAGTGGAGGTTCTTGTCAACAGAGCAGCCCTAAACTTTGGGGTGCCTGTGTCTTGCTGATTTTTAGTTTTCCCAATTTATACGCCGGTGAGTGGAAGTGCCCTATGCTCTCTAAGCTGAGTTTTTTCGATGTTTCCGGACACACCAGACACTTCTCCAGAGTGGCTGTTGGCAATTTACCTCCCGCCCATCAGCCTAGCAAGGCTCCCGTTTCTCCATGGCCTGTCCTGCATTTCTGGTTTTGACACTTTATTCAGCATGGCCCTTTTGACCGATGGGAAGCGAGACTTTTTTGTAGCGCTGATTGGCCTTTCCAGGTTGCTTGGTTGGTCAAAAGGCGTATGCGTTTTTTCCTGAATATATTCAGGAAAAAACGCATACGCCCTTTTTGGCCAAGGGCATCATTGTCGAGGTTTTGCCGCTTTTCCCGTGCTTTAAAGGCGATTCGAATCTACCTCCTGAAATCTGTTTCCTGCAATTCTGCCTTGCTTTCAAATCCTCTTCGTTGTCTTCCGTCAATATATTGGTGGACGACAGTTATCATTTACAACTCTGCATGTTTGTGAATTGCAGTGCCCCTGAGCTCCATTTTCCAACTCGCTTTCTTGGGAGCTGGCCGCAAAAGCGCAGGATTGCCTCAGGCCCTATTCTGGTCCCGGGCGGCAGGCTGAGCCTGTGGTTAATTCTTCTTCCTGATGGGAAAATAGAGTGACCTGTGCCTGTCTCAACACCTAGAGCTAGTGTCTCATTGGTTCCCCCTCTTCCTGTTCATCCTCAGGACAAATTGCAACCTGTACGGAACAGGAGGTTAAAGGTGCTGATTCTCCAAGGAGGGAGATTGCTAGTAAAGCGGCTGGAATGGCGAACCCGAGCACAAGGAGATGAGAAATGAGGTGCGTTTTAGAAACCTTTCCCGATCACACGGTGTACCATCTTCTGGGATTCTCATGCATGTTTATGATGTAGGAAGATGCCCTTGAACCTGGAGATTTGGGACCCATGGGATGGGTACCACGCAGTATTACTCTAAAGGGTCTGCGTTTGCTCACCCAACCTCACCAAACCTCTCAGCCCCAAGAGTGTCCACCCTTATGCCTCAATCAGCTGTGAGTCTAGATATGGTCAATCCAGGTGGCATCACAGCCCTTGAACGAATTTTGTAAGAATTTCTCTCTCTTTCACTGTCTTTGTTTCATGGGTTTTTAATAGTAATTGATTTTTATAAAGGGGTTTAGCTGTTTTTTACTGCTGTGTTTATGCCGCTTTACACCCACTTGACTCACATACAGAGAGATATCAATACATAGGTTTTAAGATTCTTACTAGTCAGATATATTCTTGGGCGGTGAATAGGGGGTTTTGAGTCCAGATCACTGAGCAAGGAGTAGGTCTTGTCTATTACATATTGGGTTTATGGAACGGTCTCTGAGCTAATTTGAAACCCTTGTTTTATGCATCACCCCACCTCACCTTTCCCGTTAAGCAGCCATAGTGTGTTTTCTAAACGTGTGACTCTGTTCTGTTTTGTAATTCAGTTCAAGGGTCGCGGTTTTTACATTCCCTCTATAAGTGATATCTTATGATAAGTGTCTTTTTCTGTGTGACTTATTTCACTTAGAATCGTCGTACCTAAATCCCCTCATCATGCTGCTACTAGCCTTATGACGTTGATTTCATGGCTGAGTGATATTCCATTGTACATAAGGACCACAACTTCTTTATCCATTTTTCTCTTTCCTGGGATATTTAAGGTGTAACGAAGTGGAGGTTCTTGTCAACAGAGCAGCCCTAAACTTTGGGGTGCCTGTGCCTTGCTGATTTTTAGTTTTCCCAATTTATACGCCCGTGAGTGGAAGTGCCCTATGCTGTCTAAGCTGAGTGTTTTCGATGTTTCAGGACACACCGTACACTTCTGCAGAGTGGCTGTTGGCAATTTACATTACGCCCATCAGCGTAGCAAGGCTCCCGTTTCTCCATGGCCTGTCCTGCATTTCTGGTTTTGACACTTTATTCAGCATGGCCCTTTTGACCGATGGGAAGCGAGACTTCTTTGTAGCGCTGATTTGCCTTTCCAGGTTGCTTGGTTGGCCAAAAAGGGCGCATGCGTTTTTTCCTGAATATATTCAGGAAAAAACGCATGCGCCCTTTTTGGCCAAGGGCATCATTGTCGAGGTTTTGCCGCTTTTCCCGTGCTTTAAAGGCAATTCGAATCTACCTCCTAAAATCTGTTTCCTGCAATTCTGCCTTGCTTTCAAATCCTCTTCGTTGTCTTCCGTCAATATATTTGTGGACGAGAGTTATCATTTATAACTCTGCAGGTTTGTGAATTGCAGTGCCCCTGAGCTCCATTTTTCAACTCGCTTTCTTGGGAGCTGGCCGCAAAAGCGCAGGATTGCTTCAGGCCCTATTCTGGTCCCGGGCGGCAGGCTGAGGCTGTGGTTAATTCTTCTTCCTGATGGGAAAATAGAGCGACCTGTGCCTGTCCCAACACCTAGAGCTAGTGTCTCATTGGTTCCCCCTCTTCCCGTTCATCCTCAGGACAAATTGCAACCTGTACGGAACAGGAGGTTAAAGGTGCTGATTCTCCAAGGAGGGAGATTGCTAGTAAAGCGGCTGGAATGGCGAACCCGAGCACAAGGAGATGAGAAATGAGGTGCGTTTTAGAAACCTTTCCCGATCACACGGTGTACCATCCTCTGGGATTCTCCTGCATGTTTTCGATGTAGGAAGATGCCCTTGAACCTGGAGATTTGGGACCCATGGGATGGGTACCACGCAGTATTACTCTAAAGGGTCTGCGTTTGCTCACCCAACCTCACCAAACCTCTCAGCCCCAAGAGTGTCCACCCTTATGCCTCAATCAGCTGTGGGTCTAGATATGGTCAATCCAGGTGGCATCACAGCCCTTGAACGAATTTTGTAAGAATTTCTCTCTCTTTCACTGTCTTTGTTTCACGGGTTTTTAAAAGTGATTGATTTTTATAAAGGGGTTTAGCTGCTTTTCACTGCTGTGTTTATGCCGCTTTACACCCACTTGACTCACTTACAGAGAGATATCAATACATAGGTTTTAAGATTCTTACTAGTCAGATATATTCTTGGGCGGTGAATAGGGGGTTTTGAGTCCAGATCACTGAGCAAGGAGTAGGTCTTGTCTATTACATATTGGGTTTATGGAACGGTCTCTGAGCTAATTTGAAACCCTTGTTTTATGCATCACCCCACCTCACCTTTCCCGTTAAGCAGCCATAGTGTGTTTTCTTAACGTGTGACTCTGTTCTGTTTTGTAATTCAGTGCAAGGGTAGCGGTTTTTACATTCCCTCTATAAGTGATATCTTATGATAAGTGTCTTTTTCTGTGTGACTTATTTCACTTAGAATCGTCGTACCTAAATCCACTCATCATGCTGCTACTAGCCTTATGACGTTGATTTCATGGCTGAGTGATATTCCATTGTACAAAAGGACCACAACTTCTTTATCCATTTTTCTCTTTCCTGGGATATTTAAGGTGTAACGAAGTGGAGGTTCTTGTCAACAGAGCAGCCCTAAACTTTGGGGTGCCTGTGCCTTGCTGATTTTTAGTTTTCCCAATTTATACGCCCGTGAGTGGAAGTGCCCTATGCTCTCTAAGCTGAGTGTTTTCGATGTTTCAGGACACACCGTACACTTCTGCAGAGTGGCTGTTGGCAATTTACATTACGCCCATCAGCGTAGCAAGGCTCCCGTTTCTCCATGGCCTGTCCTGCATTTCTGGTTTTGACACTTTATTCAGCATGGCCCTTTTGACCGATGGGAAGCGAGACTTCTTTGTAGCGCTGATTTGCCTTTCCAGGTTGCTTGGTTGGCCAAAAAGGGCGTATGCGTTTTTTCCTGAATATATTCAGGAAAAAACGCATACGCCCTTTTTGGCCAAGGGCATCATTGTCGAGGTTTTGCCACTTTTCCCGTGCTTTAAAGGCGATTCGAATCTACCTCCTGAAATCTGTTTCCTGCAATTCTGCCTTGCTTTCAAATCCTCTTTGTTGTCTTCCGTCAATATATTTGTGGACGAGAGTTATCATTTATAACTCTGCAGGTTTGTGAATTGCAGTGCCCCTGAGCTCCATTTTTCAACTCGCTTTCTTGGGAGCTGGCCGCAAAAGCGCAGGATTGCTTCAGGCCCTATTCTGGTCCCGGGCGGCAGGCTGAGGCTGTGGTTAATTCTTCTTCCTGATGGGAAAATAGAGTGACCTGTGCCTGTCCCAACACCTAGAGCTAGTGTCTCATTGGTTCCCCCTCTTCCCGTTCATCCTCAGGACAAATTGCAACCTGTACGGAACAGGAGGTTAAAGGTGCTGATTCTCCAAGGAGGGAGATTGCTAGTAAAGCGGCTGGAATGGCGAACCCGAGCACAAGGAGATGAGAAATGAGGTGCGTTTTAGAAACCTTTCCCGATCACACGGTGTACCATCTTCTGGGA
Organism: Balaenoptera borealis; assembly: GCF_965194805.1. Lineage (NCBI taxonomy): Eukaryota > Metazoa > Chordata > Mammalia > Artiodactyla > Balaenopteridae > Balaenoptera > Balaenoptera borealis. The sequence continues at coordinate 206,018 of NW_028123690.1, forward strand.
TTCTCATGCATGTTTACGATGTAGGAAGATGCCCTTGAACCTGGAGATTTGGGACCCATGGGATGGGTACCACGCAGTATTACTCTAAAGGGTCTGCGTTTGCTCACCCAACCTCACCAAACCTCTCAGCCCCAAGAGTGTCCACCCTTATGCCTCAATCAGCTGTGGGTCTAGATATGGTCAATCCAGGTGGCATCACAGCCCTTGAACGAATTTTGTAAGAATTTCTCTCTCTTTCACTGTCTTTGTTTCACGGGTTTTTAAAAGTGATTGATTTTTATAAAGAGGTTTAGCTGCTTTTCACTGCTGTGTTTATGCCGCTTTACACCCACTTGACTCACTTACAGAGAGATATCAATATATAGGTTTAAGATTCTTACTAGTCAGATATATTCTTGGGCGGTGAATAAGGGGTGTTGAGTCCAGTTCACTGAGCAAGGTGTAGGTCGTGTCTATTACATATTGGGTTAATGGAACGGTATCTGAGCTAATTTGAAACCCTTGTTTTATGCATCACCCGACCTCACCTTTCCCGTTAAGCAGCCATAGTGTGTTTTCTAAACGTGTGACTCTGTTCTGTTTTGTAATTCAGTTCAAGGGTCGCGGTTTTTACATTCCTTCTATAAGTGATATCTTATGATAAGGGTCTTTTTCTGTGTGACTTATTTCACTTAGAATCGTCGTACCTAAATCCCCTCATCATGCTGCTACTAGCCTTATGACGTTGATTTCATGGCTGAGTGATATTCCATTGTACATAAGGACCACAACTTCTTTATCCATTTTTCTCTTTCCTGGGATATTTAAGGTGTAACGAAGTGGAGGTTCTTGTCAACAGAGCAGCCCTAAACTTTGGGGTGCCTGTGCCTTGCTGATTTTTAGTTTTCCCAATTTATACGCCCGTGAGTGGAAGTGCCCTATGCTGTCTAAGCTGAGTGTTTTCGATGTTTCAGGACACACCGTACACTTCTGCAGAGTGGCTGTTGGCAATTTACATTACGCCCATCAGCGTAGCAAGGCTCCCGTTTCTCCATGGCCTGTCCTGCATTTCTGGTTTTGACACTTTATTCAGCATGGCCCTTTTGACCGATGGGAAGCGAGACTTCTTTGTAGCGCTGATTTGCCTTTCCAGGTTGCTTGGTTGGCCAAAAAGGGCGTATGCGTTTTTTCCTGAATATATTCAGGAGAAAACGCATACGCCCTTTTTGGCCAAGGGCATCATTGTCGAGGTTTTGCCACTTTTCCCGTGCTTTAAAGGCGATTCGAATCTACCTCCTGAAATCTGTTTCCTGCAATTCTGCCTTGCTTTCAAATCCTCTTTGTTGTCTTCCGTCAATATATTTGTGGACGAGAGTTATCATTTATAACTCTGCAGGTTTGTGAATTGCAGTGCCCCTGAGCTCCATTTTTCAACTCGCTTTCTTGGGAGCTGGCCGCAAAAGCGCAGGATTGCTTCAGGCCCTATTCTGGTCCCGGGCGGCAGGCTGAGGCTGTGGTTAATTCTTCTTCCTGATGGGAAAATAGAGTGACCTGTGCCTGTCCCAACACCTAGAGCTAGTGTCTCATTGGTTCCCCCTCTTCCCGTTCATCCTCAGGACAAATTGCAACCTGTATGGAACAGGAGGTTAAAGGTGCTGATTCTCCAAGGAGGGAGATTGCTAGTAAAGCGGCTGGAATGGCGAACCCGAGCACAAGGAGATGAGAAACGAGGTGCGTTTTAGAAACCTTTCCCGATCACATGGTGTACCATCTTCAGGGTTTCTCATGCATGTTTTCGATGTAGGAAGATGCCCTTGAACCTGGAGATTTGGGACCCATGGGATGGGTACCACGCAGTATTACTCTAAAGGGTCTGCGTTTGCTCACCCAACCTCACCAAACCTCTCAGCCCCAAGAGTGTCCTCCCTTATGTCTCAATCAGCTGTGGGTCTAGATATGGTCAATCCAGGTGGCATCACAGCCCTTGAACGAATTTTGTAAGAATTTCTCTCTCTTTCACTGTCTTTGTTTCATGGATTTTTAAAAGTTATTGATTTTTATAAAGGGGTTTAGCTGCTTTTCACTGCTGTGTTTATGCCACTTTACACCCACTTGACTCACTTACAGAGACATATCAATACATAGGTTTTAAGATTCTTACTAGTCAGAAATATTCTTGGGCGGTGAATAGGGGGTGTTGAGTCCAGTTCACTGAGCAAGGAGTAGGTCGTGTCTATTACTTATTGGGTTTATGGAACGGTCTCTAAGCTAATTTAAAACCCTTCTTTTATGCATCACCGCACCTCACCTTTCCCGTTAAGCAGCCATAGTGTGTTTTCTAAACGTGTGACTCTGTTCTGTTTTGTAATTCAGTTCAAGGGTAGCGGTTTTTACATTCCCTCTATAAGTGATATCTTATGATAAGTGTCTTTTTCTGTGTGACTTATTTCACTTAGAATCGTCGTACCTAAATCCCCTCATCATGCTGCTACTAGCCTTATGACGTTGATTTCATGTCTGAGTGATATTCCATTGTACATAAGGACCACAACTTCTTGATCCATTTTTCTCTTTCCTGGGATATTTAAGGTGTAACGAAGTGGAGGTTCTTGTCAACAGAGCAGCCCTAAACTTTGGGGTGCCTGTGCCTTGCTGATTTTTAGTTTTCCCAATTTATACGCCCGTGAGTGGAAGTGCCCTATGCTGTCTAAGCTGAGTGTTTTCGATGTTTCAGGACACACCGTACACTTCTGCAGAGTGGCTGTTGGCAATTTACATTACGCCCATCAGCGTAGCAAGGCTCCCGTTTCTCCATGGCCTGTCCTGCATTTCTGGTTTTGACACTTTATTCAGCATGGCCCTTTTGACCGATGGGAAGCGAGACTTCTTTGTAGCGCTGATTTGCCTTTCCAGGTTGCTTGGTTGGCCAAAAAGGGCGTATGCGTTTTTTCCTGAATATATTCAGGAAAAAACGCATACGCCCTTTTTGGCCAAGGGCATCATTGTCGAGGTTTTGCCACTTTTCCCGTGCTTTAAAGGCGATTCGAATCTACCTCCTGAAATCTGTTTCCTGCAATTCTGCCTTGCTTTCAAATCCTCTTTGTTGTCTTCCGTCAATATATTTGTGGACGAGAGTTATCATTTATAACTCTGCAGGTTTGTGAATTGCAGTGCCCCTGAGCTCCATTTTTCAACTCGCTTTCTTGGGAGCTGGCCGCAAAAGCGCAGGATTGCTTCAGGCCCTATTCTGGTCCCGGGCGGCAGGCTGAGGCTGTGGTGAATTCTTCTTCCTGATGGGAAAATAGAGTGACCTGTGCCTGTCCCAACACCTAGAGCTAGTGTCTCATTGGTTCCCCCTCTTCCCGTTCATCCTCAGGACAAATTGCAACCTGTATGGAACAGGAGGTTAAAGGTGCTGATTCTCCAAGGAGGGAGATTGCTAGTAAAGCGGCTGGAATGGCGAACCCGAGCACAAGGAGATGAGAAACGAGGTGCGTTTTAGAAACCTTTCCCGATCACATGGTGTACCATCTTCAGGGTTTCTCATGCATGTTTTCGATGTAGGAAGATGCCCTTGAACCTGGAGATTTGGGACCCATGGGATGGGTACCACGCAGTATTACTCTAAAGGGTCTGCGTTTGCTCACCCAACCTCACCAAACCTCTCAGCCCCAAGAGTGTCCTCCCTTATGTCTCAATCAGCTGTGGGTCTAGATATGGTCAATCCAGGTGGCATCACAGCCCTTGAACGAATTTTGTAAGAATTTCTCTCTCTTTCACTGTCTTTGTTTCATGGATTTTTAAAAGTTATTGATTTTTATAAAGGGGTTTAGCTGCTTTTCACTGCTGTGTTTATGCCACTTTACACCCACTTGACTCACTTACAGAGACATATCAATACATAGGTTTTAAGATTCTTACTAGTCAGATATATTCTTGGGCGGTGAATAGGGGGTGTTGAGTCCAGTTCACTGAGCAAGGAGTAGGTCGTGTCTATTACTTATTGGGTTTATGGAACGGTCTCTAAGCTAATTTAAAACCCTTCTTTTATGCATCACCGCACCTCACCTTTCCCGTTAAGCAGCCATAGTGTGTTTTCTAATCGTGTGACTCTGTTCTGTTCTGTAATTCAGTTCAAGGGTAGCGGTTTTTACATTCCCTCTATAAGTGATATCTTATGATAAGTGTCTTTTTCTGTGTGACTTATTTCACTTAGAATCGTCGTACCTAAATCCACTCATCATGCTGCTACTAGCCTTATGACGTTGATTTCATGGCTGAGTGATATTCCATTGTACAAAAGGACCACAACTTCTTTATCCATTTTTCTCTTTCCTGGGATATTTAAGGTGTAACGAAGTGGAGGTTCTTGTCAACAGAGCAGCCCTAAACTTTGGGGTGCCTGTGTCTTGCTGATTTTTAGTTTTCCCAATTTATACGCCCATGAGTGGAAGTGCCCTATGCTCTGTAAGCTGAGTTTTTTCGATGTTTCAGGACACACCGTACACTTCTCCAGAGTGGCTGTTGGCAATTTACATCCCGCCCATCAGCGTAGCAAGGCTCCCGTTTCTCCATGGCCTGTCCTGCATTTCTGGTTTTGACACTTTATTCAGCATGGCCCTTTTGGCCGATGGGAAGCGAGACTTTTTTGTAGCGCTGATTGGCCTTTCCAGGTTGCTTGGTTGGCCAAAAAGGGCGTATGCGTTTTTTCCTGAATATATTTAGGAAAAAACGCATACGCCCTTTTTGGCCAAGGGCATCATTGTCGAGGTTTTGCCGCTTTTCCCGTGCTTTAAAGGCGATTCGAATCTACCTCCTGAAATCTGTTTCCTGCAATTCTGCCTTGCTTTCAAATCCTCTTCGTTGTCTTCCGTCAAAATATTGGTGGACGACAGTTATCATTTACAACTCTGCATGTTTGTGAATTGCAGTGCCCCTGAGCTCCATTTTCCAACTCGCTTTCTTGGGAGCTGGCCGCAAAAGCGCAGGATTGCTTCAGGCCCTATTCTGGTCCCGGGCGGGAGGCTGAGCCTGTGGTTAATTCTTCTTCCTGATGGGAAAATAGAGTGACCTGTGCCTTTCCCAACACCTAGAGCTAGTGTCTCATTGGTTCCCCCTCTTCCTGTTCATCCTCAGGACAAATTGCAACCTGTACGGAACAGGAGGTTAAAGGTGCTGATTCTCCAAGGAGGGAGATTGCTAGTAAAGCGGCTGGAATGGCGAACCCGAGCACAAGGAGATGAGAAATGAGTTGCGTGTTAGAAACCTTTCCCGATCACACAGTGTACCATCTTCTGGGATTCTCATGCATGTTTACGATGTAGGAAGATGCCCTTGAACCTGGAGATTTGGGACCCATGGGATGGGTACCACGCAGTATTACTCTAAAGGGTCTGCGTTTGCTCACCCAACCTCACCAAACCTCTCAGCCCCAAGAGTGTCCACCCTTATGCCTCAATCAGCTGTGGGTCTAGATATGGTCAATCCAGGTGGCATCACAGCCCTTGAACGAATTTTGTAAGAATTTCTCTCTCTTTCACTGTCTTTGTTTCACGGGTTTTTAAAAGTAATGGATTTTTATAAAGGGGTTTAGCTGTTTTTTACTGCTGTGTTTATGCCGCTTTTCACCCACTTGACTCACATACAGACAGATATCAATACATAGGTTTTAAGATTCTTACTAGTCAGATATATTCTTGGGCGGTGAATAGGGGGTTTTGAGTCCAGATCACTGAGCAAGGAGTAGGTCTTGTCTATTACATATTGGGTTTATGGAACGGTCTCTGAGCTAATTTGAAACCCTTGTTTTATGCATCACCCCACCTCACCTTTCCCGTTAAGCAGCCATAGTGTGTTTTCTAAACGTGTGACTCTGTTCTGTTTTGTAATTCAGTTCAAGGGTAGCGGTTTTTACATTCCCTCTATAAGTGATATCTTATGATAAGTGTCTTTTTCTGTGTGACTTATTTCACTTAGAATCGTCGTACCTAAATCCACTCATCATGCTGCTACTAGCCTTATGACGTTGATTTCATGGCTGAGTGATATTCCATTGTACATAAGGACCACAACTTCTTTATCCATTTTTCTCTTTCCTGGGATATTTAAGGTGTAACGAAGTGGAGGTTCTTGTCAACAGAACAGCCCTAAACTTTGGGGTGCCTGTGTCTTGCTGATTTTTAGTTTTCCCAATTTATACGCCCGTGAGTGGAAGTGCCCTATGCTGTCTAAGCTGAGTTTTTTCGATGTTTCAGGACACACCGTACACTTCTCCAGAGTGGCTGTTGGCAATTTACATCCCGCCCATCAGCGTAGCAAGGCTCCCGTTTCTCCATGGCCTGTCCTGCATTTCTGGTTTTGACACTTTATTCAGCATGGCCCTTTTGACCGATGGGAAGCGAGACTTCTTTGTAGCGCTGATTTGCCTTTCCAGGTTGCTTGGTTGGCCAAAAAGGGCGTATGCGTTTTTTCCTGAATATATTCAGGAAAAAACGCATACGCCCTTTTTGGCCAAGGGCATCATTGTCGAGGTTTTGCCGCTTTTCCCGTGCTTTAAAGGCGATTCGAATCTTCCTCCTGAAATCTGTTTCCTGCAATTCTGCCTTGCTTTCAAATCCTCTTTGTTGTCTTCCGTCAATATATTTGTGGACGAGAGTTATCATTTATAACTCTGCAGGTTTGTGAATTGCAGTGCCCCTGAGCTCCATTTTTCAACTCGCTTTCTTGGGAGCTGGCCGCAAAAGCGCAGGATTGCTTCAGGCCCTATTCTGGTCCCGGGCGGCAGGCTGAGGCTGTGGTTAATTCTTCTTCCTGATGGGAAAATAGAGTGACCTGTGCCTGTCCCAACACCTAGAGCTAGTGTCTCATTGGTTCCCCCTCTTCCCGTTCATCCTCAGGACAAATTGCAACCTGTACGGAACAGGAGGTTAAAGGTGCTGATTCTCCAAGGAGGGAGAATGCTAGTAAAGCGGCTGGAATGGCGAACCCGAGCACAAGGAGATGAGAAATGAGGTGCGTGTTAGAAACCTTTCCCGATCACACGGTGTACCATCTTCTGGGATTCTCATGCATGTTTTCGATGTAGGAAGATGCCCTTGAACCTGGAGATTTGGGACCCATGGGATGGGTACCACGCAGTATTACTCTAAAGGGTCTGCGTTTGCTCACCCAACCTCACCAAACCTCTCAGCCCCAAGAGTGTCCACCCTTATGCCTCAATCAGCTGTGGGTCTAGATATGGTCAATCCAGGTGGCATCACAGCCCTTGAACGAATTTTGTAAGAATTTCTCTCTCTTTCACTGTCTTTGTTTCACGGGTTTTTAAAAGTAATGGATTTTTATAAAGGGGTTTAGCTGTTTTTTACTGCTGTGTTTATGCCGCTTTACACCCACTTGACTCACATACAGAGAGATATCAATATATAGGTTTTAAGATTCTTACTAGTCAGATATATTCTTGGGCGGTGAATAGGGGGTTTTGAGTCCAGATCACTGAGCAAGGAGTAGGTCTTGTCTATTACATATTGGGTTTATGGAACGGTCTCTGAGCTAATTTGAAACCCTTGTTTTATGCATCACCCCACCTCACCTTTCCCGTTAAGCAGCCATAGTGTGTTTTCTAAACGTGTGACTCTGTTCTGTTTTGTAATTCAGTTCAAGGGTAGCGGTTTTACATTCCCTCTATAAGTGATATCTTATGATAAGTGTCGTTTTCTGTGTGGCTTATTTCACTTAGAATCGTCGTACCTAAATCCACTCATCATGCTGCTACTAGCCTTATGACGTTGATTTCATGGCTGAGTGATATTCCATTGTACATAAGGACCACAACTTCTTTATCCATTTTTCTCTTTCCTGGGATATTTAAGGTGTAACGAAGTGGAGGTTCTTGTCAACAGAGCAGCCCTAAACTTTGGGGTGCCTGTGCCTTGCTGATTTTTAGTTTTCCCAATTTATACGCCCGTGAGTGGAAGTGCCCTATGCTGTCTAAGCTGAGTGTTTTCGATGTTTCAGGACACACCGTACACTTCTGCAGAGTGGCTGTTTGCAATTTACATCCCGCCCATCAGCGTAGCAAGGCTCCCGTTTCTCCATGGCCTGTCCTGCATTTCTGGTTTTGACACTTTATTCAGCATGGCCCTTTTGACCGATGGGAAGCGAGACTTCTTTGTAGCGCTGATTTGCCTTTCCAGGTTGCTTGGTTGGCCAAAAAGGGCGTATGCGTTTTTTCCTGAATATATTCAGGAAAAAACGCATACGCCCTTTTTGGCCAAGGGCATCATTGTCGAGGTTTTGCCGCTTTTCCCGTGCTTTAAAGGCGATTCGAATCTACCTCCTGAAATCTGTTTCCTGCAATTCTGCCTTGCTTTCAAATCCTCTTTGTTGTCTTCCGTCAATATATTTGTGGACGAGAGTTATCATTTATAACTCTGCAGGTTTGTGAATTGCAGTGCCCCTGAGCTCCATTTTTCAACTCGCTTTCTTGGGAGCTGGCCGCAAAAGCGCAGGATTGCTTCAGGCCCTATTCTGGTCCCGGGCGGCAGGCTGAGGCTGTGGTTAATTCTTCTTCCTGATGGGAAAATAGAGTGACCTGTGCCTGTCCCAACACCTAGAGCTAGTGTCTCATTGGTTCCCCCTCTTCCCGTTCATCCTCAGGACAAATTGCAACCTGTACGGAACAGGAGGTTAAAGGTGCTGATTCTCCAAGGAGGGAGATTGCTAGTAAAGCGGCTGGAATGGCGAACCCGAGCACAAGGAGATGAGAAATGAGGTGCGTTTTAGAAACCTTTCCCGATCACACGGTGTACCATCTTCTGGGATTCTCATGCATGTTTACGATGTAGGAAGATGCCCTTGAACCTGGAGATTTGGGACCCATGGGATGGGTACCACGCAGTATTACTCTAAAGGGTCTGCGTTTGCTCACCCAACCTCACCAAACCTCTCAGCCCCAAGAGTGTCCACCCTTATGCCTCAATCAGCTGTGGGTCTAGATATGGTCAATCCAGGTGGCATCACAGCCCTTGAACGAATTTTGTAAGAATTTCTCTCTCTTTCACTGTCTTTGTTTCACGGGTTTTTAAAAGTGATTGATTTTTATAAAGAGGTTTAGCTGCTTTTCACTGCTGTGTTTATGCCGCTTTACACCCACTTGACTCACTTACAGAGAGATATCAATATATAGGTTTAAGATTCTTACTAGTCAGATATATTCTTGGGCGGTGAATAAGGGGTGTTGAGTCCAGTTCACTGAGCAAGGTGTAGGTCGTGTCTATTACATATTGGGTTAATGGAACGGTATCTGAGCTAATTTGAAACCCTTGTTTTATGCATCACCCGACCTCACCTTTCCCGTTAAGCAGCCATAGTGTGTTTTCTAAACGTGTGACTCTGTTCTGTTTTGTAATTCAGTTCAAGGGTCGCGGTTTTTACATTCCTTCTATAAGTGATATCTTATGATAAGGGTCTTTTTCTGTGTGACTTATTTCACTTAGAATCGTCGTACCTAAATCCACTCATCATGCTGCTACTAGCCTTATGACGTTGATTTCATGGCTGAGTGATATTCCATTGTACATAAGGACCACAACTTCTTTATCCATTTTTCTCTTTCCTGGGATATTTAAGGTGTAACGAAGTGGAGGTTCTTGTCAACAGAGCAGCCCTAAACTTTGGGGTGCCTGTGCCTTGCTGATTTTTAGTTTTCCCAATTTATACGCCCGTGAGTGGAAGTGCCCTATGCTGTCTAAGCTGAGTGTTTTCGATGTTTCAGGACACACCGTACACTTCTGCAGAGTGGCTGTTGGCAATTTACATCCCGCCCATCAGCGTAGCAAGGCTCCCGTTTCTCCATGGCCTGTCCTGCATTTCTGGTTTTGACACTTTATTCAGCATGGCCCTTTTGACCGATGGGAAGCGAGACTTCTTTGTAGCGCTGATTTGCCTTTCCAGGTTGCTTGGTTGGCCAAAAAGGGCGTATGCGTTTTTTCCTGAATATATTCAGGAAAAAACGCATACGCCCTTTTTGGCCAAGGGCATCATTGTCGAGGTTTTGCCGCTTTTCCCGTGCTTTAAAGGCGATTCGAATCTTCCTCCTGAAATCTGTTTCCTGCAATTCTGCCTTGCTTTCAAATCCTCTTTGTTGTCTTCCGTCAATATATTTGTGGACGAGAGTTATCATTTATAACTCTGCAGGTTTGTGAATTGCAGTGCCCCTGAGCTCCATTTTTCAACTCGCTTTCTTGGGAGCTGGCCGCAAAAGCGCAGGATTGCTTCAGGCCCTATTCTGGTCCCGGGCGGCAGGCTGAGGCTGTGGTTAATTCTTCTTCCTGATGGGAAAATAGAGTGACCTGTGCCTGTCCCAACACCTAGAGCTAGTGTCTCATTGGTTCCCCCTCTTCCCGTTCATCCTCAGGACAAATTGCAACCTGTACGGAACAGGAGGTTAAAGGTGCTGATTCTCCAAGGAGGGAGATTGCTAGTAAAGCGGCTGGAATGGCGAACCCGAGCACAAGGAGATGAGAAATGAGGTGCGTGTTAGAAACCTTTCCCGATCACACGGTGTACCATCTTCTGGGATTCTCATGCATGTTTTCGATGTAGGAAGATGCCCTTGAACCTGGAGATTTGGGACCCATGGGATGGGTACCACGCAGTATTACTCTAAAGGGTCTGCGTTTGCTCACCCAACCTCACCAAACCTCTCAGCCCCAAGAGTGTCCACCCTTATGCCTCAATCAGCTGTGGGTCTAGATATGGTCAATCCAGGTGGCATCACAGCCCTTGAACGAATTTTGTAAGAATTTCTCTCTCTTTCACTGTCTTTGTTTCACGGGTTTTTAAAAGTAATTGATTTTTATAAAGGGGTTTAGCTGTTTTTTACTGCTGTGTTTATGCCGCTTTACACCCACTTGACTCACATACAGAGAGATATCAATACATAGGTTTTAAGATTCTTACTAGTCAGATATATTCTTGGGCGGTGAATAGGGGGTTTTGAGTCCAGATCACTGAGCAAGGAGTAGGTCTTGTCTATTACATATTGGGTTTATGGAACGGTCTCTGAGCTAATTTGAAACCCTTGTTTTATGCATCACCCCACCTCACCTTTCCCGTTAAGCAGCCATAGTGTGTTTTCTAAACGTGTGACTCTGTTCTGTTTTGTAATTCAGTTCAAGGGTAGCGGTTTTACATTCCCTCTATAAGTGATATTTTATGATAAGTGTCGTTTTCTGTGTGGCTTATTTCTCTAAGAATCGTCGTACCTAAATCCACTCATCATGCTGCTACTAGCCTTATGACGTTGATTTCATGGCTGAGTGATATTCCATTGTACAAAAGGACCACAACTTCTTTATCCATTTTTCTCTTTCGTGGGATATTTAAGGTGTAACGAAGTGGAGGTTCTTGTCAACAGAGCAGCCCTAAACTTTGGGGTGCCTGTGTCTTGCTGATTTTTAGTTTTCCCAATTTATACGCCCATGAGTGGAAGTGCCCTATGCTCTCTAAGCTGAGTTTTTTCGATGTTTCAGGACACACCGTACACTTCTCCAGAGTGGCTGTTGGCATTTTACATCCCGCCCATCAGCGTAGCAAGGCTCCCGTTTCTCCATGGCCTGTCCTGCATTTCTGGTTTTGACACTTTATTCAGCATGGCCCTTTTGACCGATGGGAAGCGAGACTTTTTTGTAGCGCTGATTGGCCTTTCCAGGTTGCTTGGTTGGCCAAAAAGGGCGTATGCGTTTTTTCCTGAATATATTCAGGAAAAAACGCATACGCCCTTTTTGGCCAAGGGCATCATTGTCGAGGTTTTGCCGCTTTTCCCGTGCTTTAAAGGCGATTCGAATCTACCTCCTGAAATCTGTTTCCTGCAATTCTGCCTTGCTTTCAAATCCTCTTCGTTGTCTTCCGTCAAAATATTGGTGGACGACAGTTATCATTTACAACTCTGCATGTTTGTGAATTGCAGTGCCCCTGAGCTCCATTTTCCAACTCGCTTTCTTGGGAGCTGGCCGCAAAAGCGCAGGATTGCCTCAGGCCCTATTCTGGTCCTGGGTGGGAGGCTGAGCCTGTGGTTAATTCTTCTTCCTGATGGGAAAATAGAGTGACCTGTGCCTTTCCCAACACCTAGAGCTAGTGTCTCATTGGTTCCCCCTCTTCCTGTTCATCCTCAGGACAAATTGCAACCTGTACGGAACAGGAGGTTAAAGGTGCTGATTCTCCAAGGAGGGAGATTGCTAGTAAAGCGGCTGGAATGGCGAACCCGAGCACAAGGAGATGAGAAATGAGGTGCGTGTTAGAAACCTTTCCCGATCACACGGTGTACCATCTTCTGGGATTCTCATGCATGTTTACGATGTAGGAAGATGCCCTTGAACCTGGAGATTTGGGACCCATGGGATGGGTACCACGCAGTATTACTCTAAAGGGTCTGCGTTTGCTCACCCAACCTCACCAAACCTCTCAGCCCCAAGAGTGTCCACCCTTATGCCTCAATCAGCTGTGGGTCTAGATATGGTCAATCCAGGTGGCATCACAGCCCTTGAACGAATTTTGTAAGAATTTCTCTCTCTTTCACTGTCTTTGTTTCACGGGTTTTTAAAAGTAATTGATTTTTATAAAGGGGTTTAGCTGTTTTTTACTGCTGTGTTTATGCCGCTTTTAACCCACTTGACTCACATACAGACAGATATCAATACATAGGTTTTAAGATTCTTACTAGTCAGATATATTCTTGGGCGGTGAATAGGGGGTTTTGAGTCCAGATCACTGAGCAAGGAGTAGGTCTTGTCTATTACATATTGGGTTTATGGAACGGTCTCTGAGCTAATTTGAAATCCTTGTTTTATGCATCACCCCACCTCACCTTTCCCGTTAAGCAGCCATAGTGTGTTTTCTAAACCTGTGACTCTGTTCTGTTTTGTAATTCAGTTCAAGGGTAGCGGTTTTTACATTCCCTCTATAAGTGATATCTTATGATAAGTGTCTTTTTCTGTGTGACTTATTTCACTTAGAATCGTCGTACCTAAATCCACTCATCATGCTGCTACTAGCCTTATGACGTTGATTTCATGGCTGAGTGATATTCCATTGTACAAAAGGACCACAACTTCTTTATCCATTTTTCTCTTTCCTGGGATATTTAAGGTGTATCGAAGTGGAGGTTCTTGTCAACAGAGCAGCCCTAAACTTTGGGGTGCCTGTGCCTTGATGATTTTTAGTTTTCCCAATTTATACGCCCGTGAGTGGAAGTGCCCTATGCTGTCTAAGCTGAGTGTTTTCGATGTTTCAGGACACACCGTACACTTCTGCAGAGTGGCTGTTGGCAATTTACATCCCGCCCATCAGCGTAGCAAGGCTCCCGTTTCTCCATGGCCTGTCCTGCATTTCTGGTTTTGACACTTTATTCAGCATGGCCCTTTTGACCGATGGGAAGCGAGACTTCTTTGTAGCGCTGATTTGCCTTTCCAGGTTGCTTGGTTGCCCAAAAGGGGCGTATGCGTTTTTTCCTGAATATATTCAGGAAAAAACGCATACGCCCTTTTTGGCCAAGGGCATCATTGTCGAGGTTTTGCCGCTTTTCCCGTGCTTTAAAGGCGATTCGAATCTACCTCCTGAAATCTGTTTCCTGCAATTCTGCCTTGCTTTCAAATCCTCTTCGTTGTCTTCCTTCAAAATATTGGTGGACGACAGTTATCATTTACAACTCTGCATGTTTGTGAATTGCAGTGCCCCTGAGCTCCATTTTCCAACTCGCTTTCTTGGGAGCTGGCCGCAAAAGGGCAGGATTGCCTCAGGCCCTATTCTGGTCCTGGGCGGGAGGCTGAGCCTGTGGTTAATTCTTCTTCCTGATGGGAAAATAGAGTGACCTGTGCCTTTCCCAACACCTAGAGCTAGTGTCTCATTGGTTCCCCCTCTTCCTGTTCATCCTCAGGACAAATTGCAACCTGTACGGAACAGGAGGTTAAAGGTGCTGATTCTCCAAGGAGGGAGATTGCTAGTAAAGCGGCTGGTATGGCGAACCCGAGCACAAGGAGATGAGAAATGAGGTGCGTGTTAGAAACCTTTCCCGATCACACGGTGTACCATCTTCTGGGATTCTCATGCATGTTTACGATGTAGGAAGATGCCCTTGAACCTGGAGATTTGGGACCCATGGGATGGGTACCACGCAGTATTACTCTAAAGGGTCTGCGTTTGCTCACCCAACCTCACCAAACCTCTCAGCCCCAAGAGTGTCCACCCTTATGCCTCAATCAGCTGTGGGTCTAGATATGGTCAATCCAGGTGGCATCACAGCCCTTGAACGAATTTTGTAAGAATTTCTCTCTCTTTCACTGTCTTTGTTTCACGGGTTTTTAAAAGTAATTGATTTTTATAAAGGGGTTTAGCTGTTTTTTACTGCTGTGTTTATGCCGCTTTTAACCCACTTGACTCACATACAGACAGATATCAATACATAGGTTTTAAGATTCTTACTAGTCAGATATATTCTTGGGCGGTGAATAGGGGGTTTTGAGTCCAGATCACTGAGCAAGGAGTAGGTCTTGTCTATTACATATTGGGTTTATGGAACGGTCTCTGAGCTAATTTGAAATCCTTGTTTTATGCATCACCCCACCTCACCTTTCCCGTTAAGCAGCCATAGTGTGTTTTCTAAACCTGTGACTCTGTTCTGTTTTGTAATTCAGTTCAAGGGTAGCGGTTTTTACATTCCCTCTATAAGTGATATCTTATGATAAGTGTCTTTTTCTGTGTGACTTATTTCACTTAGAATCGTCGTACCTAAATCCACTCATCATGCTGCTACTAGCCTTATGACGTTGATTTCATGGCTGAGTGATATTCCATTGTACAAAAGGACCACAACTTCTTTATCCATTTTTCTCTTTCCTGGGATATTTAAGGTGTATCGAAGTGGAGGTTCTTGTCAACAGAGCAGCCCTAAACTTTGGGGTGCCTGTGCCTTGATGATTTTTAGTTTTCCCAATTTATACGCCCGTGAGTGGAAGTGCCCTATGCTGTCTAAGCTGAGTGTTTTCGATGTTTCAGGACACACCGTACACTTCTGCAGAGTGGCTGTTGGCAATTTACATCCCGCCCATCAGCGTAGCAAGGCTCCCGTTTCTCCATGGCCTGTCCTGCATTTCTGGTTTTGACACTTTATTCAGCATGGCCCTTTTGACCGATGGGAAGCGAGACTTCTTTGTAGCGCTGATTTGCCTTTCCAGGTTGCTTGGTTGCCCAAAAGGGGCGTATGCGTTTTTTCCTGAATATATTCAGGAAAAAACGCATACGCCCTTTTTGGCCAAGGGCATCATTGTCGAGGTTTTGCCGCTTTTCCCGTGCTTTAAAGGCGATTCGAATCTACCTCCTGAAATCTGTTTCCTGCAATTCTGCCTTGCTTTCAAATCCTCTTCGTTGTCTTCCGTCAATATATTTGTGGACGAGAGTTATCATTTATAACTCTGCAGGTTTGTGAATTGCAGTGCCCCTGAGCTCCATTTTTCAACTCGCTTTCTTGGGAGCTGGCCGCAAAAGCGCAGGATTGCTTCAGGCCCTATTCTGGTCCCGGGCGGCAGGCTGAGGCTGTGGTTAATTCTTCTTCCTGATGGGAAAATAGAGTGACCTGTGCCTGTCCCAACACCTAGAGCTAGTGTCTCATTGGTTCCCCCTCTTCCCGTTCATCCTCAGGACAAATTGCAACCTGTACGGAACAGGAGGTTAAAGGTGCTGATTCTCCAAGGAGGGAGATTGCTAGTAAAGCGGCTGGAATGGCGAACCCGAGCACAAGGAGATGAGAAATGAGGTGCGTGTTAGAAACCTTTCCCGATCACACGGTGTACCATCTTCTGGGATTCTCATGCATGTTTTCGATGTAGGAAGATGCCCTTGAACCTGGAGATTTGGGACCCATGGGATGGGTACCACGCAGTATTACTCTAAAGGGTCTGCGTTTGCTCACCCAACCTCACCAAACCTCTCAGCCCCAAGAGTGTCCACCCTTATGCCTCAATCAGCTGTGGGTCTAGATATGGTCAATCCAGGTGGCATCACAGCCCTTGAACGAATTTTGTAAGAATTTCTCTCTCTTTCACTGTCTTTGTTTCACGGGTTTTTAAAAGTAATTGATTTTTATAAAGGGGTTTAGCTGTTTTATACTGCTGTGTTTATGCCGCTTTACACCCACTTGACTCACATACAGAGAGATATCAATACATAGGTTTTAAGATTCTTACTAGTCAGATATATTCTTGGGCGGTGAATAGGGGGTTTTGAGTCCAGATCACTGAGCAAGGAGTAGGTCTTGTCTATTACATATTGGGTTTATGGAACGGTCTCTGAGCTAATTTGAAACCCTTGTTTTATGCATCACCCCACCTCACCTTTCCCGTTAAGCAGCCATAGTGTGTTTTCTAAACGTGTGACTCTGTTCTGTTTTGTAATTCAGTTCAAGGGTAGCGGTTTTACATTCCCTCTATAAGTGATATCTTATGATAAGTGTCGTTTTCTGTGTGGCTTATTTCTCTTAGAATCGTCGTACCTAAATCCACTCATCATGCTGCTACTAGCCTTATGACGTTGATTTCATGGCTGAGTGATATTCCATTGTACAAAAGGACCACAACTTCTTTATCCATTTTTCTCTTTCCTGGTATATTTAAGGTGTATCGAAGTGGAGGTTCTTGTCAACAGAGCAGCCCTAAACTTTGGGGTGCCTGTGCCTTGATGATTTTTAGTTTTCCCAATTTATACGCCCGTGAGTGGAAGTGCCCTATGCTGTCTAAGCTGAGTGTTTTCGATGTTTCAGGACACACCGTACACTTCTGCAGAGTGGCTGTTGGCAATTTACATCCCGCCCATCAGCGTAGCAAGGCTCCCGTTTCTCCATGGCCTGTCCTGCATTTCTGGTTTTGACACTTTATTCAGCATGGCCCTTTTGACCGATGGGAAGCGAGACTTCTTTGTAGCGCTGATTGGCCTTTCCAGGTTGCATGGTTGGCCAAAAAGGGCGTATGCGTTTTTTCCTGAATATATTCAGGAAAAAACGCATACGCCCTTTTTGGCCAAGGGCATCATTGTTGAGGTTTTGCCGCTTTTCCCGTGCTTTAAAGGCGATTCGAATCTACCTCCTGAAATCTGTTTCCTGCAATTCTGCCTTGCTTTCAAATCCTCTTTGTTGTCTTCCGTCAATATATTTGTGGACGAGAGTTATCATTTATAACTCTGCAGGTTTGTGAATTGCAGTGCCCCTGAGCTCCATTTTTCAACTCGCTTTCTTGGGAGCTGGCCGCAAAAGCGCAGGATTGCTTCAGGCCCTATTCTGGTCCCGGGCGGCAGGCTGAGGCTGTGGTTAATTCTTCTTCCTGATGGGAAAATAGAGTGACCTGTGCCTGTCCCAACACCTAGAGCTAGTGTCTCATTGGTTCCCCCTCTTCCCGTTCATCCTCAGGACAAATTGCAACCTGTACGGAACAGGAGGTTAAAGGTGCTGATTCTCCAAGGAGGGAGATTGCTAGTAAAGCGGCTGGAATGGCGAACCCGAGCACAAGGAGATGAGAAATGAGGTGCGTTTTAGAAACCTTTCCCGATCACACGGTGTACCATCTTCTGGGATTCTCATGCATGTTTACGATGTAGGAAGATGCCCTTGAACCTGGAGATTTGGGACCCATGGGATGGGTACCACGCAGTATTACTCTAAAGGGTCTGCGTTTGCTCACCCAACCTCACCAAACCTCTCAGCCCCAAGAGTGTCCACCCTTATGCCTCAATCAGCTGTGGGTCTAGATATGGTCAATCCAGGTGGCATCACAGCCCTTGAACGAATTTTGTAAGAATTTCTCTCTCTTTCACTGTCTTTGTTTCACGGGTTTTTAAAAGTGATTGATTTTTATAAAGAGGTTTAGCTGCTTTTCACTGCTGTGTTTATGCCGCTTTACACCCACTTGACTCACTTACAGAGAGATATCAATATATAGGTTTAAGATTCTTACTAGTCAGATATATTCTTGGGCGGTGAATAAGGGGTGTTGAGTCCAGTTCACTGAGCAAGGTGTAGGTCGTGTCTATTACATATTGGGTTAATGGAACGGTATCTGAGCTAATTTGAAACCCTTGTTTTATGCATCACCCGACCTCACCTTTCCCGTTAAGCAGCCATAGTGTGTTTTCTAAACGTGTGACTCTGTTCTGTTTTGTAATTCAGTTCAAGGGTCGCGGTTTTTACATTCCTTCTATAAGTGATATCTTATGATAAGGGTCTTTTTCTGTGTGACTTATTTCACTTAGAATCGTCGTACCTAAATCCACTCATCATGCTGCTACTAGCCTTATGACGTTGATTTCATGGCTGAGTGATATTCCATTGTACATAAGGACCACAACTTCTTTATCCATTTTTCTCTTTCCTGGGATATTTAAGGTGTAACGAAGTGGAGGTTCTTGTCAACAGAGCAGCCCTAAACTTTGGGGTGCCTGTGCCTTGCTGATTTTTAGTTTTCCCAATTTATACGCCCGTGAGTGGAAGTGCCCTATGCTGTCTAAGCTGAGTGTTTTCGATGTTTCAGGACACACCGTACACTTCTGCAGAGTGGCTGTTGGCAATTTACATCCCGCCCATCAGCGTAGCAAGGCTCCCGTTTCTCCATGGCCTGTCCTGCATTTCTGGTTTTGACACTTTATTCAGCATGGCCCTTTTGACCGATGGGAAGCGAGACTTCTTTGTAGCGCTGATTTGCCTTTCCAGGTTGCTTGGTTGGCCAAAACGGGCGTATGCGTTTTTTCCTGAATATATTCAGGAAAAAACGCATACGCCCTTTTTGGCCAAGGGCATCATTGTCGAGGTTTTGCCACTTTTCCCGTGCTTTAAAGGCGATTCGAATCTACCTCCTGAAATCTGTTTCCTGCAATTCTGCCTTGCTTTCAAATCCTCTTTGTTGTCTTCCGTCAATATATTTGTGGACGAGAGTTATCATTTATAACTCTGCAGGTTTGTGAATTGCAGTGCCCCTGAGCTCCATTTTTCAACTCGCTTTCTTGGGAGCTGGCCGCAAAAGCGCAGGATTGCTTCAGGCCCTATTCTGGTCCCGGGCGGCAGGCTGAGGCTGTGGTTAATTCTTCTTCCTGATGGGAAAATAGAGTGACCTGTGCCTGTCCCAACACCTAGAGCTAGTGTCTCATTGGTTCCCCCTCTTCCCGTTCATCCTCAGGACAAATTGCAACCTGTATGGAACAGGAGGTTAAAGGTGCTGATTCTCCAAGGAGGGAGATTGCTAGTAAAGCGGCTGGAATGGCGAACCCGAGCACAAGGAGATGAGAAACGAGGTGCGTTTTAGAAACCTTTCCCGATCACATGGTGTACCATCTTCAGGGTTTCTCATGCATGTTTTCGATGTAGGAAGATGCCCTTGAACCTGGAGATTTGGGACCCATGGGATGGGTACCACGCAGTATTACTCTAAAGGGTCTGCGTTTGCTCACCCAACCTCACCAAACCTCTCAGCCCCAAGAGTGTCCTCCCTTATGTCTCAATCAGCTGTGGGTCTAGATATGGTCAATCCAGGTGGCATCACAGCCCTTGAACGAATTTTGTAAGAATTTCTCTCTCTTTCACTGTCTTTGTTTCATGGATTTTTAAAAGTTATTGATTTTTATAAAGGGGTTTAGCTGCTTTTCACTGCTGTGTTTATGCCACTTTACACCCACTTGACTCACTTACAGAGACATATCAATACATAAGTTTTAAGATTCTTACTAGTCAGATATATTCTTGGGCGGTGAATAGGGGGTGTTGAGTCCAGTTCACTGAGCAAGGAGTAGGTCGTGTCTATTACTTATTGGGTTTATGGAACGGTCTCTAAGCTAATTTAAAACCCTTCTTTTATGCATCACCGCACCTCACCTTTCCCGTTAAGCAGCCATAGTGTGTTTTCTAAACGTGTGACTCTGTTCTGTTTTGTAATTCAGTTCAAGGGTAGCGGTTTTTACATTCCCTCTATAAGTGATATCTTATGATAAGTGTCTTTTTCTGTGTGACTTATTTCACTTAGAATCGTCGTACCTAAATCCACTCATCATGCTGCTACTAGCCTTATGACGTTGATTTCATGGCTGAGTGATATTCCATTGTACATAAGGACCACAACTTCTTTATCCATTTTTCTCTTTCCTGGGATATTTAAGGTGTAACGAAGTGGAGGTTCTTGTCAACAGAGCAGCCCTAAACTTTGGGGTGCCTGTGCCTTGCTGATTTTTAGTTTTCCCAATTTATACGCCCGTGAGTGGAAGTGCCCTATGCTGTCTAAGCTGAGTGTTTTCGATGTTTCAGGACACACCGTACACTTCTGCAGAGTGGCTGTTGGCAATTTACATTACGCCCATCAGCGTAGCAAGGCTCCCGTTTCTCCATGGCCTGTCCTGCATTTCTGGTTTTGACACTTTATTCAGCATGGCCCTTTTGACCGATGGGAAGCGAGACTTCTTTGTAGCGCTGATTTGCCTTTCCAGGTTGCTTGGTTGGCCAAAAAGGGCGTATGCGTTTTTTCCTGAATATATTCAGGAGAAAACGCATACGCCCTTTTTGGCCAAGGGCATCATTGTCGAGGTTTTGCCACTTTTCCCGTGCTTTAAAGGCGATTCGAATCTACCTCCTGAAATCTGTTTCCTGCAATTCTGCCTTGCTTTCAAATCCTCTTTGTTGTCTTCCGTCAATATATTTGTGGACGAGAGTTATCATTTATAACTCTGCAGGTTTGTGAATTGCAGTGCCCCTGAGCTCCATTTTTCAACTCGTTTTCTTGGGAGCTGGCCGCAAAAGCGCAGGATTGCTTCAGGCCCTATTCTGGTCCCGGGCGGCAGGCTGAGGCTGTGGTTAATTCTTCTTCCTGATGGGAAAATAGAGTGACCTGTGCCTGTCCCAACACCTAGAGCTAGTGTCTCATTGGTTCCCCCTCTTCCCGTTCATCCTCAGGACAAATTGCAACCTGTATGGAACAGGAGGTTAAAGGTGCTGATTCTCCAAGGAGGGAGATTGCTAGTAAAGCGGCTGGAATGGCGAACCCGAGCACAAGGAGATGAGAAACGAGGTGCGTTTTAGAAACCTTTCCCGATCACATGGTGTACCATCTTCAGGGTTTCTCATGCATGTTTTCGATGTAGGAAGATGCCCTTGAACCTGGAGATTTGGGACCCATGGGATGGGTACCACGCAGTATTACTCTAAAGGGTCTGCGTTTGCTCACCCAACCTCACCAAACCTCTCAGCCCCAAGAGTGTCCTCCCTTATGTCTCAATCAGCTGTGGGTCTAGATATGGTCAATCCAGGTGGCATCACAGCCCTTGAACGAATTTTGTAAGAATTTCTCTCTCTTTCACTGTCTTTGTTTCATGGATTTTTAAAAGTTATTGATTTTTATAAAGGGGTTTAGCTGCTTTTCACTGCTGTGTTTATGCCACTTTACACCCACTTGACTCACTTACAGAGACATATCAATACATAGGTTTTAAGATTCTTACTAGTCAGAAATATTCTTGGGCGGTGAATAGGGGGTGTTGAGTCCAGTTCACTGAGCAAGGAGTAGGTCGTGTCTATTACTTATTGGGTTTATGGAACGGTCTCTAAGCTAATTTAAAACCCTTCTTTTATGCATCACCGCACCTCACCTTTCCCGTTAAGCAGCCATAGTGTGTTTTCTAAACGTGTGACTCTGTTCTGTTTTGTAATTCAGTTCAAGGGTAGCGGTTTTTACATTCCCTCTATAAGTGATATCTTATGATAAGTGTCTTTTTCTGTGTGACTTATTTCACTTAGAATCGTCGTACCTAAATCCCCTCATCATGCTGCTACTAGCCTTATGACGTTGATTTCATGTCTGAGTGATATTCCATTGTACATAAGGACCACAACTTCTTGATCCATTTTTCTCTTTCCTGGGATATTTAAGGTGTAACGAAGTGGAGGTTCTTGTCAACAGAGCAGCCCTAAACTTTGGGGTGCCTTTGCCTTGCTGATTTTTAGTTTTCCCAATTTATACGCCCGTGAGTGGAAGTGCCCTATGCTGTCTAAGCTGAGTGTTTTCGATGTTTCAGGACACACCGTACACTTCTGCAGAGTGGCTGTTGGCAATTTACATTACGCCCATCAGCGTAGCAAGGCTCCCGTTTCTCCATGGCCTGTCCTGCATTTCTGGTTTTGACACTTTATTCAGCATGGCCCTTTTGACCGATGGGAAGCGAGACTTCTTTGTAGCGCTGATTTGCCTTTCCAGGTTGCTTGGTTGGCCAAAAAGGGCGTATGCGTTTTTTCCTGAATATATTCAGGAAAAAACGCATACGCCCTGTTTGGCCAAGGGCATCATTGTCGAGGTTTTGCCACTTTTCCCGTGCTTTAAAGGCGATTCGAATCTACCTCCTGAAATCTGTTTCCTGCAATTCTGCCTTGCTTTCAAATCCTCTTTGTTGTCTTCCGTCAATATATTTGTGGACGAGAGTTATCATTTATAACTCTGCAGGTTTGTGAATTGCAGTGCCCCTGAGCTCCATTTTTCAACTCGCTTTCTTGGGAGCTGGCCGCAAAAGCGCAGGATTGCTTCAGGCCCTATTCTGGTCCCGGGCGGCAGGCTGAGGCTGTGGTGAATTCTTCTTCCTGATGGGAAAATAGAGTGACCTGTGCCTGTCCCAACACCTAGAGCTAGTGTCTCATTGGTTCCCCCTCTTCCCGTTCATCCTCAGGACAAATTGCAACCTGTATGGAACAGGAGGTTAAAGGTGCTGATTCTCCAAGGAGGGAGATTGCTAGTAAAGCGGCTGGAATGGCGAACCCGAGCACAAGGAGATGAGAAACGAGGTGCGTTTTAGAAACCTTTCCCGATCACATGGTGTACCATCTTCAGGGTTTCTCATGCATGTTTTCGATGTAGGAAGATGCCCTTGAACCTGGAGATTTGGGACCCATGGGATGGGTACCACGCAGTATTACTCTAAAGGGTCTGCGTTTGCTCACCCAACCTCACCAAACCTCTCAGCCCCACGAGTGTCCTCCCTTATGTCTCAATCAGCTGTGGGTCTAGATATGGTCAATCCAGGTGGCATCACAGCCCTTGAACGAATTTTGTAAGAATTTCTCTCTCTTTCACTGTCTTTGTTTCATGGATTTTTAAAAGTTATTGATTTTTATAAAGGGGTTTAGCTGCTTTTCACTGCTGTGTTTATGCCACTTTACACCCACTTGACTCACTTACAGAGACATATCAATACATAGGTTTTAAGATTCTTACTAGTCAGATATATTCTTGGGCGGTGAATAGGGGGTGTTGAGTCCAGTTCACTGAGCAAGGAGTAGGTCGTGTCTATTACTTATTGGGTTTATGGAACGGTCTCTAAGCTAATTTAAAACCCTTCTTTTATGCATCACCGCACCTCACCTTTCCCGTTA
Source organism: Balaenoptera borealis (assembly GCF_965194805.1). Taxonomy (NCBI): domain Eukaryota; kingdom Metazoa; phylum Chordata; class Mammalia; order Artiodactyla; family Balaenopteridae; genus Balaenoptera; species Balaenoptera borealis. Next base: position 229,431 of record NW_028123690.1, read on the forward strand.
AGCAGCCATAGTGTGTTTTCTAATCGTGTGACTCTGTTCTGTTCTGTAATTCAGTTCAAGGGTAGCGGTTTTTACATTCCCTCTATAAGTGATATCTTATGATAAGTGTCTTTTTCTGTGTGACTTATTTCACTTAGAATCGTCGTACCTAAATCCACTCATCATGCTGCTACTAGCCTTATGACGTTGATTTCATGGCTGAGTGATATTCCATTGTACAAAAGGACCACAACTTCTTTATCCATTTTTCTCTTTCCTGGGATATTTAAGGTGTAACGAAGTGGAGGTTCTTGTCAACAGAGCAGCCCTAAACTTTGGGGTGCCTGTGTCTTGCTGATTTTTAGTTTTCCCAATTTATACGCCCATGAGTGGAAGTGCCCTATGCTCTGTAAGCTGAGTTTTTTCGATGTTTCAGGACACACCGTACACTTCTCCAGAGTGGCTGTTGGCAATTTACATCCCGCCCATCAGCGTAGCAAGGCTCCCGTTTCTCCATGGCCTGTCCTGCATTTCTGGTTTTGACACTTTATTCAGCATGGCCCTTTTGGCCGATGGGAAGCGAGACTTTTTTGTAGCGCTGATTGGCCTTTCCAGGTTGCTTGGTTGGCCAAAAAGGGCGTATGCGTTTTTTCCTGAATATATTCAGGAAAAAACGCATACGCCCTTTTTGGCCAAGGGCATCATTGTCGAGGTTTTGCCGCTTTTCCCGTGCTTTAAAGGCGATTCGAATCTACCTCCTGAAATCTGTTTCCTGCAATTCTGCCTTGCTTTCAAATCCTCTTCGTTGTCTTCCGTCAAAATATTGGTGGACGACAGTTATCATTTACAACTCTGCATGTTTGTGAATTGCAGTGCCCCTGAGCTCCATTTTCCAACTCGCTTTCTTGGGAGCTGGCCGCAAAAGCGCAGGATTGCCTCAGGCCCTATTCTGGTCCCGGGCGGGAGGCTGAGCCTGTGGTTAATTCTTCTTCCTGATGGGAAAATAGAGTGACCTGTGCCTTTCCCAACACCTAGAGCTAGTGTCTCATTGGTTCCCCCTCTTCCTGTTCATCCTCAGGACAAATTGCAACCTGTACGGAACAGGAGGTTAAAGGTGCTGATTCTCCAAGGAGGGAGATTGCTAGTAAAGCGGCTGGAATGGCGAACCCGAGCACAAGGAGATGAGAAATGAGTTGCGTGTTAGAAACCTTTCCCGATCACACGGTGTACCATCTTCTGGGATTCTCATGCATGTTTACGATGTAGGAAGATGCCCTTGAACCTGGAGATTTGGGACCCATGGGATGGGTACCACGCAGTATTACTCTAAAGGGTCTGCGTTTGCTCACCCAACCTCACCAAACCTCTCAGCCCCAAGAGTGTCCACCCTTATGCCTCAATCAGCTGTGGGTCTAGATATGGTCAATCCAGGTGGCATCACAGCCCTTGAACGAATTTTGTAAGAATTTCTCTCTCTTTCACTGTCTTTGTTTCACGGGTTTTTAAAAGTAATGGATTTTTATAAAGGGGTTTAGCTGTTTTTTACTGCTGTGTTTATGCCGCTTTTCACCCACTTGACTCACATACAGACAGATATCAATACATAGGTTTTAAGATTCTTACTAGTCAGATATATTCTTGGGCGGTGAATAGGGGGTTTTGAGTCCAGATCACTGAGCAAGGAGTAGGTCTTGTCTATTACATATTGGGTTTATGGAACGGTCTCTGAGCTAATTTGAAACCCTTGTTTTATGCATCACCCCACCTCACCTTTCCCGTTAAGCAGCCATAGTGTGTTTTCTAAACGTGTGACTCTGTTCTGTTTTGTAATTCAGTTCAAGGGTAGCGGTTTTTACATTCCCTCTATAAGTGATATCTTATGATAAGTGTCTTTTTCTGTGTGACTTATTTCACTTAGAATCGTCGTACCTAAATCCACTCATCATGCTGCTACTAGCCTTATGACGTTGATTTCATGGCTGAGTGATATTCCATTGTACATAAGGACCACAACTTCTTTATCCATTTTTCTCTTTCCTGGGATATTTAAGGTGTAACGAAGTGGAGGTTCTTGTCAACAGAACAGCCCTAAACTTTGGGGTGCCTGTGTCTTGCTGATTTTTAGTTTTCCCAATTTATACGCCCGTGAGTGGAAGTGCCCTATGCTGTCTAAGCTGAGTTTTTTCGATGTTTCAGGACACACCGTACACTTCTCCAGAGTGGCTGTTGGCAATTTACATCCCGCCCATCAGCGTAGCAAGGCTCCCGTTTCTCCATGGCCTGTCCTGCATTTCTGGTTTTGACACTTTATTCAGCATGGCCCTTTTGACCGATGGGAAGCGAGACTTCTTTGTAGCGCTGATTTGCCTTTCCAGGTTGCTTGGTTGGCCAAAAAGGGCGTATGCGTTTTTTCCTGAATATATTCAGGAAAAAACGCATACGCCCTTTTTGGCCAAGGGCATCATTGTCGAGGTTTTGCCGCTTTTCCCGTGCTTTAAAGGCGATTCGAATCTTCCTCCTGAAATCTGTTTCCTGCAATTCTGCCTTGCTTTCAAATCCTCTTTGTTGTCTTCCGTCAATATATTTGTGGACGAGAGTTATCATTTATAACTCTGCAGGTTTGTGAATTGCAGTGCCCCTGAGCTCCATTTTTCAACTCGCTTTCTTGGGAGCTGGCCGCAAAAGCGCAGGATTGCTTCAGGCCCTATTCTGGTCCCGGGCGGCAGGCTGAGGCTGTGGTTAATTCTTCTTCCTGATGGGAAAATAGAGTGACCTGTGCCTGTCCCAACACCTAGAGCTAGTGTCTCATTGGTTCCCCCTCTTCCCGTTCATCCTCAGGACAAATTGCAACCTGTACGGAACAGGAGGTTAAAGGTGCTGATTCTCCAAGGAGGGAGAATGCTAGTAAAGCGGCTGGAATGGCGAACCCGAGCACAAGGAGATGAGAAATGAGGTGCGTGTTAGAAACCTTTCCCGATCACACGGTGTACCATCTTCTGGGATTCTCATGCATGTTTTCGATGTAGGAAGATGCCCTTGAACCTGGAGATTTGGGACCCATGGGATGGGTACCACGCAGTATTACTCTAAAGGGTCTGCGTTTGCTCACCCAACCTCACCAAACCTCTCAGCCCCAAGAGTGTCCACCCTTATGCCTCAATCAGCTGTGGGTCTAGATATGGTCAATCCAGGTGGCATCACAGCCCTTGAACGAATTTTGTAAGAATTTCTCTCTCTTTCACTGTCTTTGTTTCACGGGTTTTTAAAAGTAATGGATTTTTATAAAGGGGTTTAGCTGTTTTTTACTGCTGTGTTTATGCCGCTTTACACCCACTTGACTCACATACAGAGAGATATCAATACATAGGTTTTAAGATTCTTACTAGTCAGATATATTCTTGGGCGGTGAATAGGGGGTTTTGAGTCCAGATCACTGAGCAAGGAGTAGGTCTTGTCTATTACATATTGGGTTTATGGAACGGTCTCTGAGCTAATTTGAAACCCTTGTTTTATGCATCACCCCACCTCACCTTTCCCGTTAAGCAGCCATAGTGTGTTTTCTAAACGTGTGACTCTGTTCTGTTTTGTAATTCAGTTCAAGGGTAGCGGTTTTACATTCCCTCTATAAGTGATATCTTATGATAAGTGTCGTTTTCTGTGTGGCTTATTTCACTTAGAATCGTCGTACCTAAATCCACTCATCATGCTGCTACTAGCCTTATGACGTTGATTTCATGGCTGAGTGATATTCCATTGTACATAAGGACCACAACTTCTTTATCCATTTTTCTCTTTCCTGGGATATTTAAGGTGTAACGAACTGGAGGTTCTTGTCAACAGAGCAGCCCTAAACTTTGGGGTGCCTGTGCCTTGCTGATTTTTAGTTTTCCCAATTTATACGCCCGTGAGTGGAAGTGCCCTATGCTGTCTAAGCTGAGTGTTTTCGATGTTTCAGGACACACCGTACACTTCTGCAGAGTGGCTGTTTGCAATTTACATCCCGCCCATCAGCGTAGCAAGGCTCCCGTTTCTCCATGGCCTGTCCTGCATTTCTGGTTTTGACACTTTATTCAGCATGGCCCTTTTGACCGATGGGAAGCGAGACTTCTTTGTAGCGCTGATTTGCCTTTCCAGGTTGCTTGGTTGGCCAAAAAGGGCGTATGCGTTTTTTCCTGAATATATTCAGGAAAAAACGCATACGCCCTTTTTGGCCAAGGGCATCATTGTCGAGGTTTTGCCGCTTTTCCCGTGCTTTAAAGGCGATTCGAATCTACCTCCTGAAATCTGTTTCCTGCAATTCTGCCTTGCTTTCAAATCCTCTTTGTTGTCTTCCGTCAATATATTTGTGGACGAGAGTTATCATTTATAACTCTGCAGGTTTGTGAATTGCAGTGCCCCTGAGCTCCATTTTTCAACTCGCTTTCTTGGGAGCTGGCCGCAAAAGCGCAGGATTGCTTCAGGCCCTATTCTGGTCCCGGGCGGCAGGCTGAGGCTGTGGTTAATTCTTCTTCCTGATGGGAAAATAGAGTGACCTGTGCCTGTCCCAACACCTAGAGCTAGTGTCTCATTGGTTCCCCCTCTTCCCGTTCATCCTCAGGACAAATTGCAACCTGTACGGAACAGGAGGTTAAAGGTGCTGATTCTCCAAGGAGGGAGATTGCTAGTAAAGCGGCTGGAATGGCGAACCCGAGCACAAGGAGATGAGAAATGAGGTGCGTTTTAGAAACCTTTCCCGATCACACGGTGTACCATCTTCTGGGATTCTCATGCATGTTTACGATGTAGGAAGATGCCCTTGAACCTGGAGATTTGGGACCCATGGGATGGGTACCACGCAGTATTACTCTAAAGGGTCTGCGTTTGCTCACCCAACCTCACCAAACCTCTCAGCCCCAAGAGTGTCCACCCTTATGCCTCAATCAGCTGTGGGTCTAGATATGGTCAATCCAGGTGGCATCACAGCCCTTGAACGAATTTTGTAAGAATTTCTCTCTCTTTCACTGTCTTTGTTTCACGGGTTTTTAAAAGTGATTGATTTTTATAAAGAGGTTTAGCTGCTTTTCACTGCTGTGTTTATGCCGCTTTACACCCACTTGACTCACTTACAGAGACATATCAATATATAGGTTTAAGATTCTTACTAGTCAGATATATTCTTGGGCGGTGAATAGGGGGTGTTGAGTCCAGTTCACTGAGCAAGGAGTAGGTCGTGTCTATTACTTATTGGGTTTATGGAACGGTCTCTAAGCTAATTTAAAACCCTTCTTTTATGCATCACCGCACCTCACCTTTCCCGTTAAGCAGCCATAGTGTGTTTTCTAAACGTGTGACTCTGTTCTGTTTTGTAATTCAGTTCAAGGGTAGCGGTTTTTACATTCCCTCTATAAGTGATATCTTATGATAAGTGTCTTTTTCTGTGTGACTTATTTCACTTAGAATCGTCGTACCTAAATCCCCTCATCATGCTGCTACTAGCCTTATGACGTTGATTTCATGGCTGAGTGATATTCCATTGTACAAAAGGACCACAACTTCTTTATCCATTTTTCTCTTTCCTGGGGTATTTAAGGTGTAACGAAGTGGAGGTTCTTGTCAACAGAGCAGCCCTAAACTTTGGGGTGCCTGTGCCTTGCTGATTTTTAGTTTTCCCAATTTATACGCCCGTGAGTGGAAGTGCCCTATGCTGTCTAAGCTGAGTGTTTTCGATGTTTCAGGACACACCGTACACTTCTGCAGAGTGGCTGTTGGCAATTTACATCCCGCCCATCAGCGTAGCAAGGCTCCCGTTTCTCCATGGCCTGTCCTGCATTTCTGGTTTTGACACTTTATTCAGCATGGCCCTTTTGACCGATGGGAAGCGAGACTTCTTTGTAGCGCTGATTTGCCTTTCCAGGTTGCTTGGTTGGCCAAAAAGGGCGTATGCGTTTTTTCCTGAATATATTCAGGAAAAAACGCATACGCCCTTTTTGGCCAAGGGCATCATTGTCGAGGTTTTGACACTTTTCCCGTGCTTTAAAGGCGATTCGAATCTACCTCCTGAAATCTGTTTCCTGCAATTCTGCCTTGCTTTCAAATCCTCTTTGTTGTCTTCCGTCAATATATTTGTGGACGAGAGTTATCATTTATAACTCTGCAGGTTTGTGAATTGCAGTGCCCCTGAGCTCCATTTTTCAACTCGCTTTCTTGGGAGCTGGCCGCAAAAGCGCAGGATTGCTTCAGGCCCTATTCTGGTCCCGGGCGGCAGGCTGAGGCTGTGGTTAATTCTTCTTCCTGATGGGAAAATAGAGTGACCTGTGCCTGTCCCAACACCTAGAGCTAGTGTCTCATTGGTTCCCCCTCTTCCCGTTCATCCTCAGGACAAATTGCAACCTGTATGGAACAGGAGGTTAAAGGTGCTGATTCTCCAAGGAGGGAGATTGCTAGTAAAGCGGCTGGAATGGCGAACCCGAGCACAAGGAGATGAGAAACGAGGTGCGTTTTAGAAACCTTTCCCGATCACATGGTGTACCATCTTCAGGGTTTCTCATGCATGTTTTCGATGTAGGAAGATGCCCTTGAACCTGGAGATTTGGGACCCATGGGATGGGTACCACGCAGTATTACTCTAAAGGGTCTGCGTTTGCTCACCCAACCTCACCAAACCTCTCAGCCCCAAGAGTGTCCTCCCTTATGTCTCAATCAGCTGTGGGTCTAGATATGGTCAATCCAGGTGGCATCACAGCCCTTGAACGAATTTTGTAAGAATTTCTCTCTCTTTCACTGTCTTTGTTTCATGGATTTTTAAAAGTTATTGATTTTTATAAAGGGGTTTAGCTGCTTTTCACTGCTGTGTTTATGCCACTTTACACCCACTTGACTCACTTACAGAGACATATCAATACATAAGTTTTAAGATTCTTACTAGTCAGATATATTCTTGGGCGGTGAATAGGGGGTGTTGAGTCCAGTTCACTGAGCAAGGAGTAGGTCGTGTCTATTACTTATTGGGTTTATGGAACGGTCTCTAAGCTAATTTAAAACCCTTCTTTTATGCATCACCGCACCTCACCTTTCCCGTTAAGCAGCCATAGTGTGTTTTCTAAACGTGTGACTCTGTTCTGTTTTGTAATTCAGTTCAAGGGTAGCGGTTTTTACATTCCCTCTATAAGTGATATCTTATGATAAGTGTCTTTTTCTGTGTGACTTATTTCACTTAGAATCGTCGTACCTAAATCCCCTCATCATGCTGCTACTAGCCTTATGACGTTGATTTCATGGCTGAGTGATATTCCATTGTACATAAGGACCACAACTTCTTTATCCATTTTTCTCTTTCCTGGGATATTTAAGGTGTAACGAAGTGGAGGTTCTTGTCAACAGAGCAGCCCTAAACTTTGGGGTGCCTGTGCCTTGCTGATTTTTAGTTTTCCCAATTTATACGCCCGTGAGTGGAAGTGCCCTATGCTGTCTAAGCTGAGTGTTTTCGATGTTTCAGGACACACCGTACACTTCTGCAGAGTGGCTGTTGGCAATTTACATTACGCCCATCAGCGTAGCAAGGCTCCCGTTTCTCCATGGCCTGTCCTGCATTTCTGGTTTTGACACTTTATTCAGCATGGCCCTTTTGACCGATGGGAAGCGAGACTTCTTTGTAGCGCTGATTTGCCTTTCCAGGTTGCTTGGTTGGCCAAAAAGGGCGTATGCGTTTTTTCCTGAATATATTCAGGAGAAAACGCATACGCCCTTTTTGGCCAAGGGCATCATTGTCGAGGTTTTGCCACTTTTCCCGTGCTTTAAAGGCGATTCGAATCTACCTCCTGAAATCTGTTTCCTGCAATTCTGCCTTGCTTTCAAATCCTCTTTGTTGTCTTCCGTCAATATATTTGTGGACGAGAGTTATCATTTATAACTCTGCAGGTTTGTGAATTGCAGTGCCCCTGAGCTCCATTTTTCAACTCGTTTTCTTGGGAGCTGGCCGCAAAAGCGCAGGATTGCTTCAGGCCCTATTCTGGTCCCGGGCGGCAGGCTGAGGCTGTGGTTAATTCTTCTTCCTGATGGGAAAATAGAGTGACCTGTGCCTGTCCCAACACCTAGAGCTAGTGTCTCATTGGTTCCCCCTCTTCCCGTTCATCCTCAGGACAAATTGCAACCTGTATGGAACAGGAGGTTAAAGGTGCTGATTCTCCAAGGAGGGAGATTGCTAGTAAAGCGGCTGGAATGGCGAACCCGAGCACAAGGAGATGAGAAACGAGGTGCGTTTTAGAAACCTTTCCCGATCACATGGTGTACCATCTTCAGGGTTTCTCATGCATGTTTTCGATGTAGGAAGATGCCCTTGAACCTGGAGATTTGGGACCCATGGGATGGGTACCACGCAGTATTACTCTAAAGGGTCTGCGTTTGCTCACCCAACCTCACCAAACCTCTCAGCCCCAAGAGTGTCCTCCCTTATGTCTCAATCAGCTGTGGGTCTAGATATGGTCAATCCAGGTGGCATCACAGCCCTTGAACGAATTTTGTAAGAATTTCTCTCTCTTTCACTGTCTTTGTTTCATGGATTTTTAAAAGTTATTGATTTTTATAAAGGGGTTTAGCTGCTTTTCACTGCTGTGTTTATGCCACTTTACACCCACTTGACTCACTTACAGAGACATATCAATACATAGGTTTTAAGATTCTTACTAGTCAGAAATATTCTTGGGCGGTGAATAGGGGGTGTTGAGTCCAGTTCACTGAGCAAGGAGTAGGTCGTGTCTATTACTTATTGGGTTTATGGAACGGTCTCTAAGCTAATTTAAAACCCTTCTTTTATGCATCACCGCACCTCACCTTTCCCGTTAAGCAGCCATAGTGTGTTTTCTAAACGTGTGACTCTGTTCTGTTTTGTAATTCAGTTCAAGGGTAGCGGTTTTTACATTCCCTCTATAAGTGATATCTTATGATAAGTGTCTTTTTCTGTGTGACTTATTTCACTTAGAATCGTCGTACCTAAATCCCCTCATCATGCTGCTACTAGCCTTATGACGTTGATTTCATGTCTGAGTGATATTCCATTGTACATAAGGACCACAACTTCTTGATCCATTTTTCTCTTTCCTGGGATATTTAAGGTGTAACGAAGTGGAGGTTCTTGTCAACAGAGCAGCCCTAAACTTTGGGGTGCCTGTGCCTTGCTGATTTTTAGTTTTCCCAATTTATACGCCCGTGAGTGGAAGTGCCCTATGCTGTCTAAGCTGAGTGTTTTCGATGTTTCAGGACACACCGTACACTTCTGCAGAGTGGCTGTTGGCAATTTACATTACGCCCATCAGCGTAGCAAGGCTCCCGTTTCTCCATGGCCTGTCCTGCATTTCTGGTTTTGACACTTTATTCAGCATGGCCCTTTTGACCGATGGGAAGCGAGACTTCTTTGTAGCGCTGATTTGCCTTTCCAGGTTGCTTGGTTGGCCAAAAAGGGCGTATGCGTTTTTTCCTGAATATATTCAGGAAAAAACGCATACGCCCTTTTTGGCCAAGGGCATCATTGTCGAGGTTTTGCCACTTTTCCCGTGCTTTAAAGGCGATTCGAATCTACCTCCTGAAATCTGTTTCCTGCAATTCTGCCTTGCTTTCAAATCCTCTTTGTTGTCTTCCGTCAATATATTTGTGGACGAGAGTTATCATTTATAACTCTGCAGGTTTGTGAATTGCAGTGCCCCTGAGCTCCATTTTTCAACTCGCTTTCTTGGGAGCTGGCCGCAAAAGCGCAGGATTGCTTCAGGCCCTATTCTGGTCCCGGGCGGCAGGCTGAGGCTGTGGTGAATTCTTCTTCCTGATGGGAAAATAGAGTGACCTGTGCCTGTCCCAACACCTAGAGCTAGTGTCTCATTGGTTCCCCCTCTTCCCGTTCATCCTCAGGACAAATTGCAACCTGTATGGAACAGGAGGTTAAAGGTGCTGATTCTCCAAGGAGGGAGATTGCTAGTAAAGCGGCTGGAATGGCGAACCCGAGCACAAGGAGATGAGAAACGAGGTGCGTTTTAGAAACCTTTCCCGATCACATGGTGTACCATCTTCAGGGTTTCTCATGCATGTTTTCGATGTAGGAAGATGCCCTTGAACCTGGAGATTTGGGACCCATGGGATGGGTACCACGCAGTATTACTCTAAAGGGTCTGCGTTTGCTCACCCAACCTCACCAAACCTCTCAGCCCCACGAGTGTCCTCCCTTATGTCTCAATCAGCTGTGGGTCTAGATATGGTCAATCCAGGTGGCATCACAGCCCTTGAACGAATTTTGTAAGAATTTCTCTCTCTTTCACTGTCTTTGTTTCATGGATTTTTAAAAGTTATTGATTTTTATAAAGGGGTTTAGCTGCTTTTCACTGCTGTGTTTATGCCACTTTACACCCACTTGACTCACTTACAGAGACATATCAATACATAGGTTTTAAGATTCTTACTAGTCAGATATATTCTTGGGCGGTGAATAGGGGGTGTTGAGTCCAGTTCACTGAGCAAGGAGTAGGTCGTGTCTATTACTTATTGGGTTTATGGAACGGTCTCTGAGCTAATTTGAAACCCTTGTTTTATGCATCACCCCACCTCACCTTTCCCGTTAAGCAGCCATAGTGTGTTTTCTAAACGTGTGACTCTGTTCTGTTTTGTAATTCAGTTCAAGGGTAGCGGTTTTACATTCCCTCTATAAGTGATATTTTATGATAAGTGTCGTTTTCTGTGTGGCTTATTTCTCTAAGAATCGTCGTACCTAAATCCACTCATCATGCTGCTACTAGCCTTATGACGTTGATTTCATGGCTGAGTGATATTCCATTGTACAAAAGGACCACAACTTCTTTATCCATTTTTCTCTTTCGTGGGATATTTAAGGTGTAACGAAGTGGAGGTTCTTGTCAACAGAGCAGCCCTAAACTTTGGGGTGCCTGTGTCTTGCTGATTTTTAGTTTTCCCAATTTATACACCCATGAGTGGAAGTGCCCTATGCTCTCTAAGCTGAGTTTTTTCGATGTTTCCGGACACACCGTACACTTCTGCAGAGTGGCTGTTGGCAATTTACATCCCGCCCATCAGCGTAGCAAGGCTCCCGTTTCTCCATGGCCTGTCCTGCATTTCTGGTTTTGACACTTTATTCAGCATGGCCCTTTTGACCGATGGGAAGCGAGACTTCTTTGTAGCGCTGATTGGCCTTTCCAGGTTGCATGGTTGGCCAAAAAGGGCGTATGCGTTTTTTCCTGAATATATTCAGGAAAAAACGCATACGCCCTTTTTGGCCAAGGGCATCATTGTTGAGGTTTTGCCGCTTTTCCCGTGCTTTAAAGGCGATTCGAATCTACCTCCTGAAATCTGTTTCCTGCAATTCTGCCTTGCTTTCAAATCCTCTTCGTTGTCTTCCGTCAATATATTGGTTGACGACAGTTATCATTTACAACTCTGCATGTTTGTGAATTGCAGTGCCCCTGAGCTCCATTTTTCAACTCGCTTTCTTGGGAGCTGGCCGCAAAAGCGCAGGATTGCCTCAGGCCCTATTCTGGTCCCGGGCGGGAGGCTGAGCCTGTGGTTAATTCTTCTTCCTGATGGGAAAATAGAGTGACCTGTGCCTGTCCCAACACCTAGAGCTAGTGTCTCATTGGTTCCCCCTCTTCCCGTTCATCCTCAGGACAAATTGCAACCTGTACGGAACAGGAGGTTAAAGGTGCTGATACTCCAAGGAGGGAGATTGCTAGTAAAGCGGCTGGAATGGCGAACCCGAGCACAAGGAGATGAGAAATGAGGTGCGTTTTAGAAACCTTTCCCGATCACACGGTGTACCATCTTCTGGGATTCTCATGCATGTTTACGATGTAGGAAGATGCCCTTGAACCTGGAGATTTGGGACCCATGGGATGGGTACCACGCAGTATTACTCTAAAGGGTCTGCGTTTGCTCACCCAACCTCACCAAACCTCTCAGCCCCAAGAGTGTCCACCCTTATGCCTCAATCAGCTGTGGGTCTAGATATGGTCAATCCAGGTGGCATCACAGCCCTTGAACGAATTTTGTAAGTATTTCTCTCTCTTTCACTGTCTTTGTTTCATGGGTTTTTAAAAGTAATTGATTTTTATAAAGGGGTTTAGCTGTTTTTTACTGCTGTGTTTATGCCGCTTTACACCCACTTGACTCACATACAGAGAGATATCAATACATAGGTTTTAAGATTCTTACTAGTCAGATATATTCTTGGGCGGTGAATAGGGGGTTTTGATTCCAGATCACTGAGCAAGGAGTAGGTCTTGTCTATTACATATTGGGTTTATGGAACGGTCTCTGAGCTAATTTGAAACCCTTGTTTTATGCATCACCCCACCTCACCTTTCCCGTTAAGCAGCCATAGTGTGTTTTCTAAACGTGTGACTCTGTTCTGTTTTGTAATTCAGTTCAAGGGTAGCGGTTTTTACATTCCCTCTATAAGTGATATCTTATGATAAGTGTCTTTTTCTGTGTGACTTATTTCACTTAGAATCGTCGTACCTAAATCCACTCATCATGCTGCTACTAGCCTTATGACGTTGATTTCATGGCTGAGTGATATTCCATTGTACATAAGGACCACAACTTCTTTATCCATTTTTCTCTTTCCTGGGATATTTAAGGTGTAACGAAGTGGAGGTTCTTGTCAACAGAGCAGCCCTAAACTTTGGGGTGCCTGTGTCTTGCTGATTTTTAGTTTTCCCAATTTATACGCCCATGAGTGGAAGTGCCCTATGCTCTCTAAGCTGAGTTTTTTCGATGTTTCAGGACACACCGTACACTTCTCCAGAGTGGCTGTTGGCATTTTACATCCCGCCCATCAGCGTAGCAAGGCTCCCGTTTCTCCATGGCCTGTCCTGCATTTCTGGTTTTGACACTTTATTCAGCATGGCCCTTTTGACCGATGGGAAGCGAGACTTTTTTGTAGCGCTGATTGGCCTTTCCAGGTTGCTTGGTTGGCCAAAAAGGGCGTATGCGTTTTTTCCTGAATATATTCAGGAAAAAACGCATACGCCCTTTTTGGCCAAGGGCATCATTGTCGAGGTTTTGCCGCTTTTCCCGTGCTTTAAAGGCGATTCGAATCTACCTCCTGAAATCTGTTTCCTGCAATTCTGCCTTGCTTTCAAATCCTCTTCGTTGTCTTCCGTCAAAATATTGGTGGACGACAGTTATCATTTACAACTCTGCATGTTTGTGAATTGCAGTGCCCCTGAGCTCCATTTTCCAACTCGCTTTCTTGGGAGCTGGCCGCAAAAGCGCAGGATTGCCTCAGGCCCTATTCTGGTCCTGGGTGGGAGGCTGAGCCTGTGGTTAATTCTTCTTCCTGATGGGAAAATAGAGTGACCTGTGCCTTTCCCAACACCTAGAGCTAGTGTCTCATTGGTTCCCCCTCTTCCTGTTCATCCTCAGGACAAATTGCAACCTGTACGGAACAGGAGGTTAAAGGTGCTGATTCTCCAAGGAGGGAGATTGCTAGTAAAGCGGCTGGAATGGCGAACCCGAGCACAAGGAGATGAGAAATGAGGTGCGTGTTAGAAACCTTTCCCGATCACACGGTGTACCATCTTCTGGGATTCTCATGCATGTTTACGATGTAGGAAGATGCCCTTGAACCTGGAGATTTGGGACCCATGGGATGGGTACCACGCAGTATTACTCTAAAGGGTCTGCGTTTGCTCACCCAACCTCACCAAACCTCTCAGCCCCAAGAGTGTCCACCCTTATGCCTCAATCAGCTGTGGGTCTAGATATGGTCAATCCAGGTGGCATCACAGCCCTTGAACGAATTTTGTAAGAATTTCTCTCTCTTTCACTGTCTTTGTTTCACGGGTTTTTAAAAGTAATGGATTTTTATAAAGGGGTTTAGCTGTTTTTTACTGCTGTGTTTATGCCGCTTTTAACCCACTTGACTCACATACAGACAGATATCAATACATAGGTTTTAAGATTCTTACTAGTCAGATATATTCTTGGGCGGTGAATAGGGGGTTTTGAGTCCAGATCACTGAGCAAGGAGTAGGTCTTGTCTATTACATATTGGGTTTATGGAACGGTCTCTGAGCTAATTTGAAATCCTTGTTTTATGCATCACCCCACCTCACCTTTCCCGTTAAGCAGCCATAGTGTGTTTTCTAAACCTGTGACTCTGTTCTGTTTTGTAATTCAGTTCAAGGGTAGCGGTTTTTACATTCCCTCTATAAGTGATATCTTATGATAAGTGTCTTTTTCTGTGTGACTTATTTCACTTAGAATCGTCGTACCTAAATCCACTCATCATGCTGCTACTAGCCTTATGACGTTGATTTCATGGCTGAGTGATATTCCATTGTACAAAAGGACCACAACTTCTTTATCCATTTTTCTCTTTCCTGGGATATTTAAGGTGTATCGAAGTGGAGGTTCTTGTCAACAGAGCAGCCCTAAACTTTGGGGTGCCTGTGCCTTGATGATTTTTAGTTTTCCCAATTTATACGCCCGTGAGTGGAAGTGCCCTATGCTGTCTAAGCTGAGTGTTTTCGATGTTTCAGGACACACCGTACACTTCTGCAGAGTGGCTGTTGGCAATTTACATCCCGCCCATCAGCGTAGCAAGGCTCCCGTTTCTCCATGGCCTGTCCTGCATTTCTGGTTTTGACACTTTATTCAGCATGGCCCTTTTGACCGATGGGAAGCGAGACTTCTTTGTAGCGCTGATTTGCCTTTCCAGGTTGCTTGGTTGCCCAAAAGGGGCGTATGCGTTTTTTCCTGAATATATTCAGGAAAAAACGCATACGCCCTTTTTGGCCAAGGGCATCATTGTCGAGGTTTTGCCGCTTTTCCCGTGCTTTAAAGGCGATTCGAATCTACCTCCTGAAATCTGTTTCCTGCAATTCTGCCTTGCTTTCAAATCCTCTTCGTTGTCTTCCTTCAAAATATTGGTGGACGACAGTTATCATTTACAACTCTGCATGTTTGTGAATTGCAGTGCCCCTGAGCTCCATTTTCCAACTCGCTTTCTTGGGAGCTGGCCGCAAAAGCGCAGGATTGCCTCAGGCCCTATTCTGGTCCTGGGCGGGAGGCTGAGCCTGTGGTTAATTCTTCTTCCTGATGGGAAAATAGAGTGACCTGTGCCTTTCCCAACACCTAGAGCTAGTGTCTCATTGGTTCCCCCTCTTCCTGTTCATCCTCAGGACAAATTGCAACCTGTACGGAACAGGAGGTTAAAGGTGCTGATTCTCCAAGGAGGGAGATTGCTAGTAAAGCGGCTGGAATGGCGAACCCGAGCACAAGGAGATGAGAAATGAGGTGCGTGTTAGAAACCTTTCCCGATCACACGGTGTACCATCTTCTGGGATTCTCATGCATGTTTACGATGTAGGAAGATGCCCTTGAACCTGGAGATTTGGGACCCATGGGATGGGTACCACGCAGTATTACTCTAAAGGGTCTGCGTTTGCTCACCCAACCTCACCAAACCTCTCAGCCCCAAGAGTGTCCACCCTTATGCCTCAATCAGCTGTGGGTCTAGATATGGTCAATCCAGGTGGCATCACAGCCCTTGAACGAATTTTGTAAGAATTTCTCTCTCTTTCACTGTCTTTGTTTCACGGGTTTTTAAAAGTAATTGATTTTTATAAAGGGGTTTAGCTGTTTTTTACTGCTGTGTTTATGCCGCTTTTAACCCACTTGACTCACATACAGACAGATATCAATACATAGGTTTTAAGATTCTTACTAGTCAGATATATTCTTGGGCGGTGAATAGGGGGTTTTGAGTCCAGATCACTGAGCAAGGAGTAGGTCTTGTCTATTACATATTGGGTTTATGGAACGGTCTCTGAGCTAATTTGAAATCCTTGTTTTATGCATCACCCCACCTCACCTTTCCCGTTAAGCAGCCATAGTGTGTTTTCTAAACCTGTGACTCTGTTCTGTTTTGTAATTCAGTTCAAGGGTAGCGGTTTTTACATTCCCTCTATAAGTGATATCTTATGATAAGTGTCTTTTTCTGTGTGACTTATTTCACTTAGAATCGTCGTACCTAAATCCACTCATCATGCTGCTACTAGCCTTATGACGTTGATTTCATGGCTGAGTGATATTCCATTGTACAAAAGGACCACAACTTCTTTATCCATTTTTCTCTTTCCTGGGATATTTAAGGTGTATCGAAGTGGAGGTTCTTGTCAACAGAGCAGCCCTAAACTTTGGGGTGCCTGTGCCTTGATGATTTTTAGTTTTCCCAATTTATACGCCCGTGAGTGGAAGTGCCCTATGCTGTCTAAGCTGAGTGTTTTCGATGTTTCAGGACACACCGTACACTTCTGCAGAGTGGCTGTTGGCAATTTACATCCCGCCCATCAGCGTAGCAAGGCTCCCGTTTCTCCATGGCCTGTCCTGCATTTCTGGTTTTGACACTTTATTCAGCATGGCCCTTTTGACCGATGGGAAGCGAGACTTCTTTGTAGCGCTGATTTGCCTTTCCAGGTTGCTTGGTTGCCCAAAAGGGGCGTATGCGTTTTTTCCTGAATATATTCAGGAAAAAACGCATACGCCCTTTTTGGCCAAGGGCATCATTGTCGAGGTTTTGCCGCTTTTCCCGTGCTTTAAAGGCGATTCGAATCTACCTCCTGAAATCTGTTTCCTGCAATTCTGCCTTGCTTTCAAATCCTCTTCGTTGTCTTCCGTCAATATATTTGTGGACGAGAGTTATCATTTATAACTCTGCAGGTTTGTGAATTGCAGTGCCCCTGAGCTCCATTTTTCAACTCGCTTTCTTGGGAGCTGGCCGCAAAAGCGCAGGATTGCTTCAGGCCCTATTCTGGTCCCGGGCGGCAGGCTGAGGCTGTGGTTAATTCTTCTTCCTGATGGGAAAATAGAGTGACCTGTGCCTGTCCCAACACCTAGAGCTAGTGTCTCATTGGTTCCCCCTCTTCCCGTTCATCCTCAGGACAAATTGCAACCTGTACGGAACAGGAGGTTAAAGGTGCTGATTCTCCAAGGAGGGAGATTGCTAGTAAAGCGGCTGGAATGGCGAACCCGAGCACAAGGAGATGAGAAATGAGGTGCGTGTTAGAAACCTTTCCCGATCACACGGTGTACCATCTTCTGGGATTCTCATGCATGTTTTCGATGTAGGAAGATGCCCTTGAACCTGGAGATTTGGGACCCATGGGATGGGTACCACGCAGTATTACTCTAAAGGGTCTGCGTTTGCTCACCCAACCTCACCAAACCTCTCAGCCCCAAGAGTGTCCACCCTTATGCCTCAATCAGCTGTGGGTCTAGATATGGTCAATCCAGGTGGCATCACAGCCCTTGAACGAATTTTGTAAGAATTTCTCTCTCTTTCACTGTCTTTGTTTCACGGGTTTTTAAAAGTAATTGATTTTTATAAAGGGGTTTAGCTGTTTTATACTGCTGTGTTTATGCCGCTTTACACCCACTTGACTCACATACAGAGAGATATCAATACATAGGTTTTAAGATTCTTACTAGTCAGATATATTCTTGGGCGGTGAATAGGGGGTTTTGAGTCCAGATCACTGAGCAAGGAGTAGGTCTTGTCTATTACATATTGGGTTTATGGAACGGTCTCTGAGCTAATTTGAAACCCTTGTTTTATGCATCACCCCACCTCACCTTTCCCGTTAAGCAGCCATAGTGTGTTTTCTAAACGTGTGACTCTGTTCTGTTTTGTAATTCAGTTCAAGGGTAGCGGTTTTTACATTCCCTCTATAAGTGATATCTTATGATAAGTGTCTTTTTCTGTGTGACTTATTTCACTTAGAATCGTCGTACCTAAATCCACTCATCATGCTGCTACTAGCCTTATGACGTTGATTTCATGGCTGAGTGATATTCCATTGTACATAAGGACCACAACTTCTTTATCCATTTTTCTCTTTCCTGGGATATTTAAGGTGTAACGAAGTGGAGGTTCTTGTCAACAGAGCAGCCCTAAACTTTGGGGTGCCTGTGTCTTGCTGATTTTTAGTTTTCCCAATTTATACGCCCATGAGTGGAAGTGCCCTATGCTCTCTAAGCTGAGTTTTTTCGATGTTTCAGGACACACCGTACACTTCTGCAGAGTGGCTGTTGGCAATTTACATCCCGCCCATCAGCGTAGCAAGGCTCCCGTTTCTCCATGGCCTGTCCTGCATTTCTGGTTTTGACACTTTATTCAGCATGGCCCTTTTGACCGATGGGAAGCGAGACTTTTTTGTAGCGCTGATTGGCTTTCCAGGTTGCTTGGTTGGCCAAAAAGGGCGTATGCGTTTTTTCCTGAATATATTCAGGAAAAAACGCATACGCCCTTTTTGGCCAAGGGCATCATTGTCGAGGTTTTGCCGCTTTTCCCGTGCTTTAAAGGCGATTCGAATCTACCTCCTGAAATCTGTTTCCTGCAATTCTGCCTTGCTTTCAAATCCTCTTCGTTGTCTTCCGTCAAAATATTGGTGGACGACAGTTATCATTTACAACTCTGCATGTTTGTGAATTGCAGTGCCCCTGAGCTCCATTTTCCAACTCGCTTTCTTGGGAGCTGGCCGCAAAAGCGCAGGATTGCTTCAGGCCCTATTCTGGTCCCGGGCGGCAGGCTGAGCCTGTGGTTAATTCTTCTTCCTGATGGGAAAATAGAGTGACCTGTGCCTGTCCCAACACCTAGAGCTAGTGTCTCATTGGTTCCCCCTCTTCCCGTTCATCCTCAGGACAAATTGCAACCTGTACGGAACAGGAGGTTAAAGGTGCTGATTCTCCAAGGAGGGAGATTGCTAGTAAAGCGGCTGGAATGGCGAACCCGAGCACAAGGAGATGAGAAATGAGGTGCGTGTTAGAAACCTTTCCCGATCACACGGTGTACCATCTTCTGGGATTCTCATGCATGTTTTCGATGTAGGAAGATGCCCTTGAACCTGGAGATTTGGGACCCATGGGATGGGTACCACGCAGTATTACTCTAAAGGGTCTGCGTTTGCTCACCCAACCTCACCAAACCTCTCAGCCCCAAGAGTGTCCACCCTTATGCCTCAATCAGCTGTGGGTCTAGATATGGTCAATCCAGGTGGTATCACAGCCCTTGAACGAATTTTGTAAGAATTTCTCTCTCTTTCATTGTCTTTGTTTCACGGGTTTTTAAAAGTAATTGATTTTTATAAAGGGGTTTAGCTGTTTTATACTGCTGTGTTTATGCCGCTTTACACCCACTTGACTCACATACAGAAAGATATCAATACATAGGTTTTAAGATTCTTACTAGTCAGATATATTCTTGGGCGGTGAATAGGGGGTTTTGAGTCCAGATCACTGAGCAAGGAGTAGGTCTTGTCTATTACATATTGGGTTTATGGAACGGTCTCTGAGCTAATTTGAAACCCTTGTTTTATGCATCACCCCACCTCACCTTTCCCGTTAAGCAGCCATAGTGTGTTTTCTAAACGTGTGACTCTGTTCTGTTTTGTAATTCAGTTCAAGGGTAGCGGTTTTACATTCCCTCTATAAGTGATATCTTATGATAAGTGTCGTTTTCTGTGTGGCTTATTTCACTTAGAATCGTCGTACCTAAATCCACTCATCATGCTGCTACTAGCCTTATGACGTTGATTTCATGGCTGAGTGATATTCCATTGTACATAAGGACCACAACTTCTTTATCCATTTTTCTCTTTCCTGGGATATTTAAGGTGTAACGAAGTGGAGGTTCTTGTCAACAGAGCAGCCCTAAACTTTGGGGTGCCTGTGCCTTGCTGATTTTTAGTTTTCCCAATTTATACGCCCGTGAGTGGAAGTGCCCTATGCTCTCTAAGCTGAGTGTTTTCGATGTTTCAGGACACACTGTACACTTCTGCAGAGTGGCTGTTGGCAATTTACATCCCGCCCATCAGCGTAGCAAGGCTCCCGTTTCTCCATGGCCTGTCCTGCATTTCTGGTTTTGACACTTTATTCAGCATGGCCCTTTTGACCGATGGGAAGCGAGACTTCTTTGTAGCGCTGATTTGCCTTTCCAGGTTGCTTGGTTGGCCAAAAAGGGCGTATGCGTTTTTTCCTGAATATATTCAGGAAAAAACGCATACGCCCTTTTTGGCCAAGGGCATCATTGTCGAGGTTTTGCCGCTTTTCCCGTGCTTTAAAGGCGATTCGAATCTTCCTCCTGAAATCTGTTTCCTGCAATTCTGCCTTGCTTTCAAATCCTCTTTGTTGTCTTCCGTCAATATATTTGTGGACGAGAGTTATCATTTATAACTCTGCAGGTTTGTGAATTGCAGTGCCCCTGAGCTCCATTTTTCAACTCGCTTTCTTGGGAGCTGGCCGCAAAAGCGCAGGATTGCTTCAGGCCCTATTCTGGTCCCGGGCGGCAGGCTGAGCCTGTGGTTAATTCTTCTTCCTGATGGGAAAATAGAGTGACCTGTGCCTGTCCCAACACCTAGAGCTAGTGTCTCATTGGTTCCCCCTCTTCCCGTTCATCCTCAGGACAAATTGCAACCTGTACGGAACAGGAGGTTAAAGGTGCTGATTCTCCAAGGAGGGAGATTGCTAGTAAAGCGGCTGGAATGGCGAACCCGAGCACAAGGAGATGAGAAATGAGGTGCGTGTTAGAAACCTTTCCCGATCACACGGTGTACCATCTTCTGGGATTCTCATGCATGTTTTCGATGTAGGAAGATGCCCTTGAACCTGGAGATTTGGGACCCATGGGATGGGTACCACGCAGTATTACTCTAAAGGGTCTGCGTTTGCTCACCCAACCTCACCAAACCTCTCAGCCCCAAGAGTGTCCACCCTTATGCCTCAATCAGCTGTGGGTCTAGATATGGTCAATCCAGGTGGCATCACAGCCCTTGAACGAATTTTGTAAGAATTTCTCTCTCTTTCACTGTCTTTGTTTCACGGGTTTTTAAAAGTAATTGATTTTTATAAAGGGGTTTAGCTGTTTTTTACTGCTGTGTTTATGCCGCTTTACACCCACTTGACTCACATACAGAGAGATATCAATACATAGGTTTTAAGATTCTTACTAGTCAGATATATTCTTGGGCGGTGAATAGGGGGTTTTGAGTCCAGATCACTGAGCAAGGAGTAGGTCTTGTCTATTACATATTGGGTTTATGGAACGGTCTCTGAGCTAATTTGAAACCCTTGTTTTATGCATCACCCCACCTCACCTTTCCCGTTAAGCAGCCATAGTGTGTTTTCTAAACGTGTGACTCTGTTCTGTTTTGTAATTCAGTTCAAGGGTAGCGGTTTTACATTCCCTCTATAAGTGATATCTTATGATAAGTGTCGTTTTCTGTGTGGCTTATTTCTCTTAGAATCGTCGTACCTAAATCCACTCATCATGCTGCTACTAGCCTTATGACGTTGATTTCATGGCTGAGTGATATTCCATTGTACAAAAGGACCACAACTTCTTTATCCATTTTTCTCTTTCCTGGTATATTTAAGGTGTATCGAAGTGGAGGTTCTTGTCAACAGAGCAGCCCTAAACTTTGGGGTGCCTGTGCCTTGATGATTTTTAGTTTTCCCAATTTATACGCCCGTGAGTGGAAGTGCCCTATGCTGTCTAAGCTGAGTGTTTTCGATGTTTCAGGACACACCGTACACTTCTGCAGAGTGGCTGTTGGCAATTTACATCCCGCCCATCAGCGTAGCAAGGCTCCCGTTTCTCCATGGCCTGTCCTGCATTTCTGGTTTTGACACTTTATTCAGCATGGCCCTTTTGACCGATGGGAAGCGAGACTTCTTTGTAGCGCTGATTGGCCTTTCCAGGTTGCATGGTTGGCCAAAAAGGGCGTATGCGTTTTTTCCTGAATATATTCAGGAAAAAACGCATACGCCCTTTTTGGCCAAGGGCATCATTGTTGAGGTTTTGCCGCTTTTCCCGTGCTTTAAAGGCGATTCGAATCTACCTCCTGAAATCTGTTTCCTGCAATTCTGCCTTGCTTTCAAATCCTCTTCGTTGTCTTCCGTCAATATATTGGTGGACGACAGTTATCATTTACAACTCTGCATGTTTGTGAATTGCAGTGCCCCTGAGCTCCATTTTTCAACTCGCTTTCTTGGGAGCTGGCCGCAAAAGCGCAGGATTGCTTCAGGCCCTATTCTGGTCCCGGGCGGGAGGCTGAGCCTGTGGTTAATTCTTCTTCCTGATGGGAAAATAGTGTGACCTGTGCCTGTCCCAACACCTAGAGCTAGTGTCTCATTGGTTCCCCCTCTTCCCGTTCATCCTCAGGACAAATTCCAACCTGTACGGAACAGGAGGTTAAAGGTGCTGATACTCCAAGGAGGGAGATTGCTAGTAAAGCGGCTGGAATGGCGAACCCGAGCACAAGGAGATGAGAAATGAGGTGCGTTTTAGAAACCTTTCCCGATCACACGGTGTACCATCTTCTGGGATTCTCATGCATGTTTACGATGTAGGAAGATGCCCTTGAACCTGGAGATTTGGGACCCATGGGATGGGTACCACGGAGGATTACTCTAAAGGGTCTGCGTTTGCTCACCCAACCTCACCAAACCTCTCAGCCCCAAGAGTGTCCACCCTTATGCCTCAATCAGCTGTGGGTCTAGATATGGTCAATCCAGGTGGCATCACAGCCCTTGAACGAATTTTGTAAGTATTTCTCTCTCTTTCACTGTCTTTGTTTCACGGGTTTTTAAAAGTAATTGATTTTTATAAAGGGGTTTAGCTGTTTTTTACTGCTGTGTTTATGCCGCTTTACACCCACTTGACTCACATACAGAGAGATATCAATACATAGGTTTTAAGATTCTTACTAGTCAGATATATTCTTGGGCGGTGAATAGGGGGTTTTGAGTCCAGATCACTGAGCAAGGAGTAGGTCTTGTCTATTACATATTGGGTTTATGGAACGGTCTCTGAGCTAATTTGAAACCCTTGTTTTATGCATCACCCCACCTCACCTTTCCCGTTAAGCAGCCATAGTGTGTTTTCTAAACGTGTGACTCTGTTCTGTTTTGTAATTCAGTTCAAGGGTAGCGGTTTTACATTCCCTCTATAAGTGATATCTTATGATAAGTGTCTTTTTCTGTGTGACTTATTTCACTTAGAATCGTCGTACCTAAATCCACTCATCATGCTGCTACTAGCCTTATGACGTTGATTTCATGGCTGAGTGATATTCCATTGTACATAAGGACCACAACTTCTTTATCCATTTTTCTCTTTCCTGGGATATTTAAGGTGTATCGAAGTGGAGGTTCTTGTCAACAGAGCAGCCCTAAACTTTGGGGTGCCTGTGCCTTGATGATTTTTAGTTTTCCCAATTTATACGCCCGTGAGTGGAAGTGCCCTATGCTGTCTAAGCTGAGTGTTTTCGATGTTTCAGGACACACCGTACACTTCTGCAGAGTGGCTGTTGGCAATTTACATCCCGCCCATCAGCGTAGCAAGGCTCCCGTTTCTCCATGGCCTGTCCTGCATTTCTGGTTTTGACACTTTATTCAGCATGGCCCTTTTGACCGATGGGAAGCGAGACTTCTTTGTAGCGCTGATTTGCCTTTCCAGGTTGCTTGGTTGGCCAAAAAGGGCGTATGCGTTTTTTCCTGAATATATTCAGGAAAAAACGCATACGCCCTTTTTGGCCAAGGGCATCATTGTCGAGGTTTTGCCGCTTTTCCCGTGCTTTAAAGGCGATTCGAATCTTCCTCCTGAAATCTGTTTCCTGCAATTCTGCCTTGCTTTCAAATCCTCTTTGTTGTCTTCCGTCAATATATTTGTGGACGAGAGTTATCATTTATAACTCTGCAGGTTTGTGAATTGCAGTGCCCCTGAGCTCCATTTTTCAACTCGCTTTCTTGGGAGCTGGCCGCAAAAGCGCAGGATTGCTTCAGGCCCTATTCTGGTCCCGGGCGGCAGGCTGAGCCTGTGGTTAATTCTTCTTCCTGATGGGAAAATAGAGTGACCTGTGCCTGTCCCAACACCTAGAGCTAGTGTCTCATTGGTTCCCCCTCTTCCCGTTCATCCTCAGGACAAATTGCAACCTGTACGGAACAGGAGGTTAAAGGTGCTGATTCTCCAAGGAGGGAGATTGCTAGTAAAGCGGCTGGAATGGCGAACCCGAGCACAAGGAGATGAGAAATGAGGTGCGTGTTAGAAACCTTTCCCGATCACACGGTGTACCATCTTCTGGGATTCTCATGCATGTTTTCGATGTAGGAAGATGCCCTTGAACCTGGAGATTTGGGACCCATGGGATGGGTACCACGCAGTATTACTCTAAAGGGTCTGCGTTTGCTCACCCAACCTCACCAAACCTCTCAGCCCCAAGAGTGTCCACCCTTATGCCTCAATCAGCTGTGGGTCTAGATATGGTCAATCCAGGTGGCATCACAGCCCTTGAACGAATTTTGTAAGAATTTCTCTCTCTTTCACTGTCTTTGTTTCACGGGTTTTTAAAAGTAATGGATTTTTATAAAGGGGTTTAGCTGTTTTTTACTGCTGTGTTTATGCCGCTTTACACCCACTTGACTCACATACAGAGAGATATCAATACATAGGTTTTAAGATTCTTACTAGTCAGATATATTCTTGGGCGGTGAATAGGGGGTTTTGAGTCCAGATCACTGAGCAAGGAGTAGGTCTTGTCTATTACATATTGGGTTTATGGAACGGTCTCTGAGCTAATTTGAAACCCTTGTTTTATGCATCACCCCACCTCACCTTTCCCGTTAAGCAGCCATAGTGTGTTTTCTAAACGTGTGACTCTGTTCTGTTTTGTAATTCAGTTCAAGGGTAGCGGTTTTACATTCCCTCTATAAGTGATATCTTATGATAAGTGTCTTTTTCTGTGTGACTTATTTCACTTAGAATCGTCGTACCTAAATCCACTCATCATGCTGCTACTAGCCTTATGACGTTGATTTCATGGCTGAGTGATATTCCATTGTACATAAGGACCACAACTTCTTTATCCATTTTTCTCTTTCCTGGGATATTTAAGGTGTATCGAAGTGGAGGTTCTTGTCAACAGAGCAGCCCTAAACTTTGGGGTGCCTGTGCCTTGATGATTTTTAGTTTTCCCAATTTATACGCCCGTGAGTGGAAGTGCCCTATGCTGTCTAAGCTGAGTGTTTTCGATGTTTCAGGACACACCGTACACTTCTGCAGAGTGGCTGTTGGCAATTTACATCCCGCCCATCAGCGTAGCAAGGCTCCCGTTTCTCCATGGCCTGTCCTGCATTTCTGGTTTTGACACTTTATTCAGCATGGCCCTTTTGACCGATGGGAAGCGAGACTTCTTTGTAGCGCTGATTTGCCTTTCCAGGTTGCTTGGTTGGCCAAAAAGGGCGTATGCGTTTTTTCCTGAATATATTCAGGAAAAAACGCATACGCCCTTTTTGGCCAAGGGCATCATTGTCGAGGTTTTGCCGCTTTTCCCGTGCTTTAAAGGCGATTCGAATCTTCCTCCTGAAATCTGTTTCCTGCAATTCTGCCTTGCTTTCAAATCCTCTTTGTTGTCTTCCGTCAATATATTTGTGGACGAGAGTTATCATTTATAACTCTGCAGGTTTGTGAATTGCAGTGCCCCTGAGCTCCATTTTTCAACTCGCTTTCTTGGGAGCTGGCCGCAAAAGCGCAGGATTGCTTCAGGCCCTATTCTGGTCCCGGGCGGCAGGCTGAGCCTGTGGTTAATTCTTCTTCCTGATGGGAAAATAGAGTGACCTGTGCCTGTCCCAACACCTAGAGCTAGTGTCTCATTGGTTCCCCCTCTTCCCGTTCATCCTCAGGACAAATTGCAACCTGTACGGAACAGGAGGTTAAAGGTGCTGATTCTCCAAGGAGGGAGATTGCTAGTAAAGCGGCTGGAATGGCGAACCCGAGCACAAGGAGATGAGAAATGAGGTGCGTGTTAGAAACCTTTCCCGATCACACGGTGTACCATCTTCTGGGATTCTCATGCATGTTTTCGATGTAGGAAGATGCCCTTGAACCTGGAGATTTGGGACCCATGGGATGGGTACCACGCAGTATTACTCTAAAGGGTCTGCGTTTGCTCACCCAACCTCACCAAACCTCTCAGCCCCAAGAGTGTCCACCCTTATGCCTCAATCAGCTGTGGGTCTAGATATGGTCAATCCAGGTGGCATCACAGCCCTTGAACGAATTTTGTAAGAATTTCTCTCTCTTTCACTGTCTTTGTTTCACGGGTTTTTAAAAGTAATGGATTTTTATAAAGGGGTTTAGCTGTTTTTTACTGCTGTGTTTATGCCGCTTTACACCCACTTGACTCACATACAGAGAGATATCAATACATAGGTTTTAAGATTCTTACTAGTCAGATATATTCTTGGGCGGTGAATAGGGGGTTTTGAGTCCAGATCACTGAGCAAGGAGTAGGTCTTGTCTATTACATATTGGGTTTATGGAACGGTCTCTGAGCTAATTTGAAACCCTTGTTTTATGCATCACCCCACCTCACCTTTCCCGTTAAGCAGCCATAGTGTGTTTTCTAAACGTGTGACTCTGTTCTGTTTTGTAATTCAGTTCAAGGGTAGCGGTTTTACATTCCCTCTATAAGTGATATCTTATGATAAGTGTCGTTTTCTGTGTGGCTTATTTCACTTAGAATCGTCGTACCTAAATCCACTCATCATGCTGCTACTAGCCTTATGACGTTGATTTCATGGCTGAGTGATATTCCATTGTACAAAAGGACCACAACTTCTTTATCCATTTTTCTCTTTCCTGGGATATTTAAGGTGTAACGAAGTGGAGGTTCTTGTCAACAGAGCAGCCCTAAACTTTGGGGTGCCTGTGCCTTGCTGATTTTTAGTTTTCCCAATTTATACGCCCGTGAGTGGAAGTGCCCTATGCTCTCTAAGCTGAGTGTTTTCGATGTTTCAGGACACACCGTACACTTCTGCAGAGTGGCTGTTGGCAATTTACATCCCGCCCATCAGCGTAGCAAGGCTCCCGTTTCTCCATGGCCTGTCCTGCATTTCTGGTTTTGACACTTTATTCAGCATGGCCCTTTTGACCGATGGGAAGCGAGACTTCTTTGTAGCGCTGATTTGCCTTTCCAGGTTGCTTGGTTGGCCAAAAAGGGCGTATGCGTTTTTTCCTGAATATATTCAGGAAAAAACGCATACGCCCTTTTTGGCCAAGGGCATCATTGTCGAGGTTTTGCCGCTTTTCCCGTGCTTTAAAGGCGATTCGAATCTTCCTCCTGAAATCTGTTTCCTGCAATTCTGCCTTGCTTTCAAATCCTCTTTGTTGTCTTCCGTCAATATATTTGTGGACGAGAGTTATCATTTATAACTCTGCAGGTTTGTGAATTGCAGTGCCCCTGAGCTCCATTTTTCAACTCGCTTTCTTGGGAGCTGGCCGCAAAAGCGCAGGATTGCTTCAGGCCCTATTCTGGTCCCGGGCGGCAGGCTGAGCCTGTGGTTAATTCTTCTTCCTGATGGGAAAATAGAGTGACCTGTGCCTGTCCCAACACCTAGAGCTAGTGTCTCATTGGTTCCCCCTCTTCCCGTTCATCCTCAGGACAAATTGCAACCTGTACGGAACAGGAGGTTAAAGGTGCTGATTCTCCAAGGAGGGAGATTGCTAGTAAAGCGGCTGGAATGGCGAACCCGAGCACAAGGAGATGAGAAATGAGGTGCGTGTTAGAAACCTTTCCCGATCACACGGTGTACCATCTTCTGGGATTCTCATGCATGTTTTCGATGTAGGAAGATGCCCTTGAACCTGGAGATTTGGGACCCATGGGATGGGTACCACGCAGTATTACTCTAAAGGGTCTGCGTTTGCTCACCCAACCTCACCAAACCTCTCAGCCCCAAGAGTGTCCACCCTTATGCCTCAATCAGCTGTGGGTCTAGATATGGTCAATCCAGGTGGCATCACAGCCCTTGAACGAATTTTGTAAGAATTTCTCTCTCTTTCACTGTCTTTGTTTCACGGGTTTTTAAAAGTAATGGATTTTTATAAAGGGGTTTAGCTGTTTTTTACTGCTGTGTTTATGCCGCTTTACACCCACTTGACTCACATACAGAGAGATATCAATACATAGGTTTTAAGATTCTTACTAGTCAGATATATTCTTGGGCGGTGAATAGGGGGTTTTGAGTCCAGATCACTGAGCAAGGAGTAGGTCTTGTCTATTACATATTGGGTTTATGGAACGGTCTCTGAGCTAATTTGAAACCCTTGTTTTATGCATCACCCCACCTCACCTTTCCCGTTAAGCAGCCATAGCGTGTTTTCTAAACGTGTGACTCTGTTCTGTTTTGTAATTCAGTTCAAGGGTAGCGGTTTTACATTCCCTCTATAAGTGATATCTTATGATAAGTGTCGTTTTCTGTGTGGCTTATTTCTCTTAGAATCGTCGTACCTAAATCCACTCATGCTGCTACTAGCCTTATGACGTTGATTTCATGGCTGAGTGATATTCCATTGTACAAAAGGACCACAACTTCTTTATCCATTTTTCTCTTTCCTGGGATATTTAAGGTGTATCGAAGTGGAGGTTCTTGTCAACAGAGCAGCCCTAAACTTTGGGGTGCCTGTGCCTTGATGATTTTTAGTTTTCCCAATTTATACGCCCGTGAGTGGAAGTGCCCTATGCTCTCTAAGCTGAGTGTTTTCGATGTTTCAGGACACACCGTACACTTCTGCAGAGTGGCTGTTGGCAATTTACATCCCGCCCATCAGCGTAGCAAGGCTCCCGTTTCTCCATGGCCTGTCCTGCATTTCTGGTTTTGACACTTTATTCAGCATGGCCCTTTTGACCGATGGGAAGCGAGACTTCTTTGTAGCGCTGATTGGCCTTTCCAGGTTGCATGGTTGGCCAAAAAGGGCGTATGCGTTTTTTCCTGAATATATTCAGGAAAAAACGCATACGCCCTTTTTGGCCAAGGGCATCATTGTTGAGGTTTTGCCGCTTTTCCCGTGCTTTAAAGGCGATTCGAATCTACCTCCTGAAATCTGTTTCCTGCAATTCTGCCTTGCTTTCAAATCCTCTTCGTTGTCTTCCGTCAATATATTGGTGGACGACAGTTATCATTTACAACTCTGCATGTTTGTGAATTGCAGTGCCCCTGAGCTCCATTTTTCAACTCGCTTTCTTGGGAGCTGGCCGCAAAAGCGCAGGATTGCTTCAGGCCCTATTCTGGTCCCGGGCGGGAGGCTGAGCCTGTGGTTAATTCTTCTTCCTGATGGGAAAATAGTGTGACCTGTGCCTGTCCCAACACCTAGAGCTAGTGTCTCATTGGTTCCCCCTCTTCCCGTTCATCCTCAGGACAAATTCCAACCTGTACGGAACAGGAGGTTAAAGGTGCTGATACTCCAAGGAGGGAGATTGCTAGTAAAGCGGCTGGAATGGCGAACCCGAGCACAAGGAGATGAGAAATGAGGTGCGTTTTAGAAACCTTTCCCGATCACACGGTGTACCATCTTCTGGGATTCTCATGCATGTTTACGATGTAGGAAGATGCCCTTGAACCTGGAGATTTGGGACCCATGGGATGGGTACCACGGAGGATTACTCTAAAGGGTCTGCGTTTGCTCACCCAACCTCACCAAACCTCTCAGCCCCAAGAGTGTCCACCCTTATGCCTCAATCAGCTGTGGGTCTAGATATGGTCAATCCAGGTGGCATCACAGCCCTTGAACGAATTTTGTAAGTATTTCTCTCTCTTTCACTGTCTTTGTTTCATGGGTTTTTAAAAGTAATTGATTTTTATAAAGGGGTTTAGCTGTTTTTTACTGCTGTGTTTATGCCGCTTTACACCCACTTGACTCACATACAGAGAGATATCAATACATAGGTTTTAAGATTCTTACTAGTCAGATATATTCTTGGGCGGTGAATAGGGGGTTTTGAGTCCAGATCACTGAGCAAGGAGTAGGTCTTGTCTATTACATATTGGGTTTATGGAACGGTCTCTGAGCTAATTTGAAACCCTTGTTTTATGCATCACCCCACCTCACCTTTCCCGTTAAGCAGCCATAGTGTGTTTTCTAAACGTGTGACTCTGTTCTGTTTTGTAATTCAGTTCAAGGGTAGCGGTTTTACATTCCCTCTATAAGTGATATCTTATGATAAGTGTCTTTTTCTGTGTGACTTATTTCACTTAGAATCGTCGTACCTAAATCCACTCATCATGCTGCTACTAGCCTTATGACGTTGATTTCATGGCTGAGTGATATTCCATTGTACATAAGGACCACAACTTCTTTATCCATTTTTCTCTTTCCTGGGATATTTAAGGTGTATCGAAGTGGAGGTTCTTGTCAACAGAGCAGCCCTAAACTTTGGGGTGCCTGTGCCTTGATGATTTTTAGTTTTCCCAATTTATACGCCCGTGAGTGGAAGTGCCCTATGCTGTCTAAGCTGAGTTTTTTCGATGTTTCAGGACACACCGTACACTTCTGCAGAGTGGCTGTTGGCAATTTACATCCCGCCCATCAGCGTAGCAAGGCTCCCGTTTCTCCATGGCCTGTCCTGCATTTCTGGTTTTGACACTTTATTCAGCATGGCCCTTTTGACCGATGGGAAGCGAGACTTCTTTGTAGCGCTGATTTGCCTTTCCAGGTTGCTTGGTTGGCCAAAAAGGGCGTATGCGTTTTTTCCTGAATATATTCAGGAAAAAACGCATACGCCCTTTTTGGCCAAGGGCATCATTGTCGAGGTTTTGCCGCTTTTCCCGTGCTTTAAAGGCGATTCGAATCTTCCTCCTGAAATCTGTTTCCTGCAATTCTGCCTTGCTTTCAAATCCTCTTTGTTGTCTTCCGTCAATATATTTGTGGACGAGAGTTATCATTTATAACTCTGCAGGTTTGTGAATTGCAGTGCCCCTGAGCTCCATTTTTCAACTCGCTTTCTTGGGAGCTGGCCGCAAAAGCGCAGGATTGCTTCAGGCCCTATTCTGGTCCCGGGCGGCAGGCTGAGCCTGTGGTTAATTCTTCTTCCTGATGGGAAAATAGAGTGACCTGTGCCTGTCCCAACACCTAGAGCTAGTGTCTCATTGGTTCCCCCTCTTCCCGTTCATCCTCAGGACAAATTGCAACCTGTACGGAACAGGAGGTTAAAGGTGCTGATTCTCCAAGGAGGGAGATTGCTAGTAAAGCGGCTGGAATGGCGAACCCGAGCACAAGGAGATGAGAAATGAGGTGCGTGTTAGAAACCTTTCCCGATCACACGGTGTACCATCTTCTGGGATTCTCATGCATGTTTTCGATGTAGGAAGATGCCCTTGAACCTGGAGATTTGGGACCCATGGGATGGGTACCACGCAGTATTACTCTAAAGGGTCTGCGTTTGCTCACCCAACCTCACCAAACCTCTCAGCCCCAAGAGTGTCCACCCTTATGCCTCAATCAGCTGTGGGTCTAGATATGGTCAATCCAGGTGGCATCACAGCCCTTGAACGAATTTTGTAAGAATTTCTCTCTCTTTCACTGTCTTTGTTTCACGGGTTTTTAAAAGTAATGGATTTTTATAAAGGGGTTTAGCTGTTTTTTACTGCTGTGTTTATGCCGCTTTACACCCACTTGACTCACATACAGACAGATATCAATACATAGGTTTTAAGATTCTTACTAGTCAGATATATTCTTGGGCGGTGAATAGGGGGTTTTGAGTCCAGATCACTGAGCAAGGAGTAGGTCTTGTCTATTACATATTGGGTTTATGGAACGGTCTCTGAGCTAATTTGAAATCCTTGTTTTATGCATCACCCCACCTCACCTTTCCCGTTAAGCAGCCATAGTGTGTTTTCTAAACGTGTGACTCTGTTCTGTTTTGTAATTCAGTTCAAGGGTAGCGGTTTTTACATTCCCTCTATAAGTGATATCTTATGATAAGTGTCTTTTTCTGTGTGACTTATTTCACTTAGAATCGTCGTACCTAAATCCACTCATCATGCTGCTACTAGCCTTATGACGTTGATTTCATGGCTGAGTGATATTCCATTGTACAAAAGGACCACAACTTCTTTATCCATTTTTCTCTTTCCTGGGATATTTAAGGTGTATCGAAGTGGAGGTTCTTGTCAACAGAGCAGCCCTAAACTTTGGGGTGCCTGTGCCTTGATGATTTTTAGTTTTCCCAATTTATACGCCCGTGAGTGGAAGTGCCCTATGCTGTCTAAGCTGAGTGTTTTCGATGTTTTAGGACACACCGTACACTTCTGCAGAGTGGCTGTTGGCAATTTACATCCCGCCCATCAGCGTAGCAAGGCTCCCGTTTCTCCATGGCCTGTCCTGCATTTCTGGTTTTGACACTTTATTCAGCATGGCCCTTTTGACCGATGGGAAGCGAGACTTCTTTGTAGCGCTGATTTGCCTTTCCAGGTTGCTTGGTTGCCCAAAAGGGGCGTATGCGTTTTTTCCTGAATATATTCAGGAAAAAACGCATACGCCCTTTTTGGCCAAGGGCATCATTGTCGAGGTTTTGCCGCTTTTCCCGTGCTTTAAAGGCGATTCGAATCTACCTCCTGAAATCTGTTTCCTGCAATTCTGCCTTGCTTTCAAATCCTCTTCGTTGTCTTCCGTCAATATATTTGTGGACGAGAGTTATCATTTATAACTCTGCAGGTTTGTGAATTGCAGTGCCCCTGAGCTCCATTTTTCAACTCGCTTTCTTGGGAGCTGGCCGCAAAAGCGCAGGATTGCTTCAGGCCCTATTCTGGTCCCGGGCGGCAGGCTGAGCCTGTGGTTAATTCTTCTTCCTGATGGGAAAATAGAGTGACCTGTGCCTGTCCCAACACCTAGAGCTAGTGTCTCATTGGTTCCCCCTCTTCCCGTTCATCCTCAGGACAAATTGCAACCTGTACGGAACAGGAGGTTAAAGGTGCTGATTCTCCAAGGAGGGAGATTGCTAGTAAAGCGGCTGGAATGGCGAACCCGAGCACAAGGAGATGAGAAATGAGGTGCGTGTTAGAAACCTTTCCCGATCACACGGTGTACCATCTTCTGGGATTCTCATGCATGTTTTCGATGTAGGAAGATGCCCTTGAACCTGGAGATTTGGGACCCATGGGATGGGTACCACGCAGTATTACTCTAAAGGGTCTGCGTTTGCTCACCCAACCTCACCAAACCTCTCAGCCCCAAGAGTGTCCACCCTTATGCCTCAATCAGCTGTGGGTCTAGATATGGTCAATCCAGGTGGTATCACAGCCCTTGAACGAATTTTGTAAGAATTTCTCTCTCTTTCATTGTCTTTGTTTCACGGGTTTTTAAAAGTAATTGATTTTTATAAAGGGGTTTAGCTGTTTTATACTGCTGTGTTTATGCCGCTTTACACCCACTTGACTCACATACAGAAAGATATCAATACATAGGTTTTAAGATTCTTACTAGTCAGATATATTCTTGGGCGGTGAATAGGGGGTTTTGAGTCCAGATCACTGAGCAAGGAGTAGGTCTTGTCTATTACATATTGGGTTTATGGAACGGTCTCTGAGCTAATTTGAAACCCTTGTTTTATGCATCACCCCACCTCACCTTTCCCGTTAAGCAGCCATAGTGTGTTTTCTAAACGTGTGACTCTGTTCTGTTTTGTAATTCAGTTCAAGGGTAGCGGTTTTACATTCCCTCTATAAGTGATATCTTATGATAAGTGTCGTTTTCTGTGTGGCTTATTTCACTTAGAATCGTCGTACCTAAATCCACTCATCATGCTGCTACTAGCCTTATGACGTTGATTTCATGGCTGAGTGATATTCCATTGTACAAAAGGACCACAACTTCTTTATCCATTTTTCTCTTTCCTGGGATATTTAAGGTGTAACGAAGTGGAGGTTCTTGTCAACAGAGCAGCCCTAAACTTTGGGGTGCCTGTGCCTTGCTGATTTTTAGTTTTCCCAATTTATACGCCCGTGAGTGGAAGTGCCCTATGCTCTCTAAGCTGAGTGTTTTCGATGTTTCAGGACACACTGTACACTTCTGCAGAGTGGCTGTTGGCAATTTACATCCCGCCCATCAGCGTAGCAAGGCTCCCGTTTCTCCATGGCCTGTCCTGCATTTCTGGTTTTGACACTTTATTCAGCATGGCCCTTTTGACCGATGGGAAGCGAGACTTCTTTGTAGCGCTGATTTGCCTTTCCAGGTTGCTTGGTTGGCCAAAAAGGGCGTATGCGTTTTTTCCTGAATATATTCAGGAAAAAACGCATACGCCCTTTTTGGCCAAGGGCATCATTGTCGAGGTTTTGCCGCTTTTCCCGTGCTTTAAAGGCGATTCGAATCTTCCTCCTGAAATCTGTTTCCTGCAATTCTGCCTTGCTTTCAAATCCTCTTTGTTGTCTTCCGTCAATATATTTGTGGACGAGAGTTATCATTTATAACTCTGCAGGTTTGTGAATTGCAGTGCCCCTGAGCTCCATTTTTCAACTCGCTTTCTTGGGAGCTGGCCGCAAAAGCGCAGGATTGCTTCAGGCCCTATTCTGGTCCCGGGCGGCAGGCTGAGCCTGTGGTTAATTCTTCTTCCTGATGGGAAAATAGAGTGACCTGTGCCTGTCCCAACACCTAGAGCTAGTGTCTCATTGGTTCCCCCTCTTCCCGTTCATCCTCAGGACAAATTGCAACCTGTACGGAACAGGAGGTTAAAGGTGCTGATTCTCCAAGGAGGGAGATTGCTAGTAAAGCGGCTGGAATGGCGAACCCGAGCACAAGGAGATGAGAAATGAGGTGCGTGTTAGAAACCTTTCCCGATCACACGGTGTACCATCTTCTGGGATTCTCATGCATGTTTTCGATGTAGGAAGATGCCCTTGAACCTGGAGATTTGGGACCCATGGGATGGGTACCACGCAGTATTACTCTAAAGGGTCTGCGTTTGCTCACCCAACCTCACCAAACCTCTCAGCCCCAAGAGTGTCCACCCTTATGCCTCAATCAGCTGTGGGTCTAGATATGGTCAATCCAGGTGGCATCACAGCCCTTGAACGAATTTTGTAAGAATTTCTCTCTCTTTCACTGTCTTTGTTTCACGGGTTTTTAAAAGTAATTGATTTTTATAAAGGGGTTTAGCTGTTTTTTACTGCTGTGTTTATGCCGCTTTACACCCACTTGACTCACATACAGAGAGATATCAATACATAGGTTTTAAGATTCTTACTAGTCAGATATATTCTTGGGCGGTGAATAGGGGGTTTTGAGTCCAGATCACTGAGCAAGGAGTAGGTCTTGTCTATTACATATTGGGTTTATGGAACGGTCTCTGAGCTAATTTGAAACCCTTGTTTTATGCATCACCCCACCTCACCTTTCCCGTTAAGCAGCCATAGTGTGTTTTCTAAACGTGTGACTCTGTTCTGTTTTGTAATTCAGTTCAAGGGTAGCGGTTTTACATTCCCTCTATAAGTGATATCTTATGATAAGTGTCGTTTTCTGTGTGGCTTATTTCTCTTAGAATCGTCGTACCTAAATCCACTCATCATGCTGCTACTAGCCTTATGACGTTGATTTCATGGCTGAGTGATATTCCATTGTACAAAAGGACCACAACTTCTTTATCCATTTTTCTCTTTCCTGGTATATTTAAGGTGTATCGAAGTGGAGGTTCTTGTCAACAGAGCAGCCCTAAACTTTGGGGTGCCTGTGCCTTGATGATTTTTAGTTTTCCCAATTTATACGCCCGTGAGTGGAAGTGCCCTATGCTGTCTAAGCTGAGTGTTTTCGATGTTTCAGGACACACCGTACACTTCTGCAGAGTGGCTGTTGGCAATTTACATCCCGCCCATCAGCGTAGCAAGGCTCCCGTTTCTCCATGGCCTGTCCTGCATTTCTGGTTTTGACACTTTATTCAGCATGGCCCTTTTGACCGATGGGAAGCGAGACTTCTTTGTAGCGCTGATTGGCCTTTCCAGGTTGCATGGTTGGCCAAAAAGGGCGTATGCGTTTTTTCCTGAATATATTCAGGAAAA
Organism: Balaenoptera borealis; assembly: GCF_965194805.1. Lineage (NCBI taxonomy): Eukaryota > Metazoa > Chordata > Mammalia > Artiodactyla > Balaenopteridae > Balaenoptera > Balaenoptera borealis. The sequence continues at coordinate 265,266 of NW_028123690.1, forward strand.
AACGCATACGCCCTTTTTGGCCAAGGGCATCATTGTTGAGGTTTTGCCGCTTTTCCCGTGCTTTAAAGGCGATTCGAATCTACCTCCTGAAATCTGTTTCCTGCAATTCTGCCTTGCTTTCAAATCCTCTTCGTTGTCTTCCGTCAATATATTGGTGGACGACAGTTATCATTTACAACTCTGCATGTTTGTGAATTGCAGTGCCCCTGAGCTCCATTTTTCAACTCGCTTTCTTGGGAGCTGGCCGCAAAAGCGCAGGATTGCTTCAGGCCCTATTCTGGTCCCGGGCGGGAGGCTGAGCCTGTGGTTAATTCTTCTTCCTGATGGGAAAATAGTGTGACCTGTGCCTGTCCCAACACCTAGAGCTAGTGTCTCATTGGTTCCCCCTCTTCCCGTTCATCCTCAGGACAAATTCCAACCTGTACGGAACAGGAGGTTAAAGGTGCTGATACTCCAAGGAGGGAGATTGCTAGTAAAGCGGCTGGAATGGCGAACCCGAGCACAAGGAGATGAGAAATGAGGTGCGTTTTAGAAACCTTTCCCGATCACACGGTGTACCATCTTCTGGGATTCTCATGCATGTTTACGATGTAGGAAGATGCCCTTGAACCTGGAGATTTGGGACCCATGGGATGGGTACCACGGAGGATTACTCTAAAGGGTCTGCGTTTGCTCACCCAACCTCACCAAACCTCTCAGCCCCAAGAGTGTCCACCCTTATGCCTCAATCAGCTGTGGGTCTAGATATGGTCAATCCAGGTGGCATCACAGCCCTTGAACGAATTTTGTAAGTATTTCTCTCTCTTTCACTGTCTTTGTTTCACGGGTTTTTAAAAGTAATTGATTTTTATAAAGGGGTTTAGCTGTTTTTTACTGCTGTGTTTATGCCGCTTTACACCCACTTGACTCACATACAGAGAGATATCAATACATAGGTTTTAAGATTCTTACTAGTCAGATATATTCTTGGGCGGTGAATAGGGGGTTTTGAGTCCAGATCACTGAGCAAGGAGTAGGTCTTGTCTATTACATATTGGGTTTATGGAACGGTCTCTGAGCTAATTTGAAACCCTTGTTTTATGCATCACCCCACCTCACCTTTCCCGTTAAGCAGCCATAGTGTGTTTTCTAAACGTGTGACTCTGTTCTGTTTTGTAATTCAGTTCAAGGGTAGCGGTTTTACATTCCCTCTATAAGTGATATCTTATGATAAGTGTCTTTTTCTGTGTGACTTATTTCACTTAGAATCGTCGTACCTAAATCCACTCATCATGCTGCTACTAGCCTTATGACGTTGATTTCATGGCTGAGTGATATTCCATTGTACATAAGGACCACAACTTCTTTATCCATTTTTCTCTTTCCTGGGATATTTAAGGTGTATCGAAGTGGAGGTTCTTGTCAACAGAGCAGCCCTAAACTTTGGGGTGCCTGTGCCTTGATGATTTTTAGTTTTCCCAATTTATACGCCCGTGAGTGGAAGTGCCCTATGCTGTCTAAGCTGAGTGTTTTCGATGTTTCAGGACACACCGTACACTTCTGCAGAGTGGCTGTTGGCAATTTACATCCCGCCCATCAGCGTAGCAAGGCTCCCGTTTCTCCATGGCCTGTCCTGCATTTCTGGTTTTGACACTTTATTCAGCATGGCCCTTTTGACCGATGGGAAGCGAGACTTCTTTGTAGCGCTGATTTGCCTTTCCAGGTTGCTTGGTTGGCCAAAAAGGGCGTATGCGTTTTTTCCTGAATATATTCAGGAAAAAACGCATACGCCCTTTTTGGCCAAGGGCATCATTGTCGAGGTTTTGCCGCTTTTCCCGTGCTTTAAAGGCGATTCGAATCTTCCTCCTGAAATCTGTTTCCTGCAATTCTGCCTTGCTTTCAAATCCTCTTTGTTGTCTTCCGTCAATATATTTGTGGACGAGAGTTATCATTTATAACTCTGCAGGTTTGTGAATTGCAGTGCCCCTGAGCTCCATTTTTCAACTCGCTTTCTTGGGAGCTGGCCGCAAAAGCGCAGGATTGCTTCAGGCCCTATTCTGGTCCCGGGCGGCAGGCTGAGCCTGTGGTTAATTCTTCTTCCTGATGGGAAAATAGAGTGACCTGTGCCTGTCCCAACACCTAGAGCTAGTGTCTCATTGGTTCCCCCTCTTCCCGTTCATCCTCAGGACAAATTGCAACCTGTACGGAACAGGAGGTTAAAGGTGCTGATTCTCCAAGGAGGGAGATTGCTAGTAAAGCGGCTGGAATGGCGAACCCGAGCACAAGGAGATGAGAAATGAGGTGCGTGTTAGAAACCTTTCCCGATCACACGGTGTACCATCTTCTGGGATTCTCATGCATGTTTTCGATGTAGGAAGATGCCCTTGAACCTGGAGATTTGGGACCCATGGGATGGGTACCACGCAGTATTACTCTAAAGGGTCTGCGTTTGCTCACCCAACCTCACCAAACCTCTCAGCCCCAAGAGTGTCCACCCTTATGCCTCAATCAGCTGTGGGTCTAGATATGGTCAATCCAGGTGGCATCACAGCCCTTGAACGAATTTTGTAAGAATTTCTCTCTCTTTCACTGTCTTTGTTTCACGGGTTTTTAAAAGTAATGGATTTTTATAAAGGGGTTTAGCTGTTTTTTACTGCTGTGTTTATGCCGCTTTACACCCACTTGACTCACATACAGAGAGATATCAATACATAGGTTTTAAGATTCTTACTAGTCAGATATATTCTTGGGCGGTGAATAGGGGGTTTTGAGTCCAGATCACTGAGCAAGGAGTAGGTCTTGTCTATTACATATTGGGTTTATGGAACGGTCTCTGAGCTAATTTGAAACCCTTGTTTTATGCATCACCCCACCTCACCTTTCCCGTTAAGCAGCCATAGTGTGTTTTCTAAACGTGTGACTCTGTTCTGTTTTGTAATTCAGTTCAAGGGTAGCGGTTTTACATTCCCTCTATAAGTGATATCTTATGATAAGTGTCTTTTTCTGTGTGACTTATTTCACTTAGAATCGTCGTACCTAAATCCACTCATCATGCTGCTACTAGCCTTATGACGTTGATTTCATGGCTGAGTGATATTCCATTGTACATAAGGACCACAACTTCTTTATCCATTTTTCTCTTTCCTGGGATATTTAAGGTGTATCGAAGTGGAGGTTCTTGTCAACAGAGCAGCCCTAAACTTTGGGGTGCCTGTGCCTTGATGATTTTTAGTTTTCCCAATTTATACGCCCGTGAGTGGAAGTGCCCTATGCTGTCTAAGCTGAGTGTTTTCGATGTTTCAGGACACACCGTACACTTCTGCAGAGTGGCTGTTGGCAATTTACATCCCGCCCATCAGCGTAGCAAGGCTCCCGTTTCTCCATGGCCTGTCCTGCATTTCTGGTTTTGACACTTTATTCAGCATGGCCCTTTTGACCGATGGGAAGCGAGACTTCTTTGTAGCGCTGATTTGCCTTTCCAGGTTGCTTGGTTGGCCAAAAAGGGCGTATGCGTTTTTTCCTGAATATATTCAGGAAAAAACGCATACGCCCTTTTTGGCCAAGGGCATCATTGTCGAGGTTTTGCCGCTTTTCCCGTGCTTTAAAGGCGATTCGAATCTTCCTCCTGAAATCTGTTTCCTGCAATTCTGCCTTGCTTTCAAATCCTCTTTGTTGTCTTCCGTCAATATATTTGTGGACGAGAGTTATCATTTATAACTCTGCAGGTTTGTGAATTGCAGTGCCCCTGAGCTCCATTTTTCAACTCGCTTTCTTGGGAGCTGGCCGCAAAAGCGCAGGATTGCTTCAGGCCCTATTCTGGTCCCGGGCGGCAGGCTGAGCCTGTGGTTAATTCTTCTTCCTGATGGGAAAATAGAGTGACCTGTGCCTGTCCCAACACCTAGAGCTAGTGTCTCATTGGTTCCCCCTCTTCCCGTTCATCCTCAGGACAAATTGCAACCTGTACGGAACAGGAGGTTAAAGGTGCTGATTCTCCAAGGAGGGAGATTGCTAGTAAAGCGGCTGGAATGGCGAACCCGAGCACAAGGAGATGAGAAATGAGGTGCGTGTTAGAAACCTTTCCCGATCACACGGTGTACCATCTTCTGGGATTCTCATGCATGTTTTCGATGTAGGAAGATGCCCTTGAACCTGGAGATTTGGGACCCATGGGATGGGTACCACGCAGTATTACTCTAAAGGGTCTGCGTTTGCTCACCCAACCTCACCAAACCTCTCAGCCCCAAGAGTGTCCACCCTTATGCCTCAATCAGCTGTGGGTCTAGATATGGTCAATCCAGGTGGCATCACAGCCCTTGAACGAATTTTGTAAGAATTTCTCTCTCTTTCACTGTCTTTGTTTCACGGGTTTTTAAAAGTAATGGATTTTTATAAAGGGGTTTAGCTGTTTTTTACTGCTGTGTTTATGCCGCTTTACACCCACTTGACTCACATACAGAGAGATATCAATACATAGGTTTTAAGATTCTTACTAGTCAGATATATTCTTGGGCGGTGAATAGGGGGTTTTGAGTCCAGATCACTGAGCAAGGAGTAGGTCTTGTCTATTACATATTGGGTTTATGGAACGGTCTCTGAGCTAATTTGAAACCCTTGTTTTATGCATCACCCCACCTCACCTTTCCCGTTAAGCAGCCATAGTGTGTTTTCTAAACGTGTGACTCTGTTCTGTTTTGTAATTCAGTTCAAGGGTAGCGGTTTTACATTCCCTCTATAAGTGATATCTTATGATAAGTGTCGTTTTCTGTGTGGCTTATTTCACTTAGAATCGTCGTACCTAAATCCACTCATCATGCTGCTACTAGCCTTATGACGTTGATTTCATGGCTGAGTGATATTCCATTGTACAAAAGGACCACAACTTCTTTATCCATTTTTCTCTTTCCTGGGATATTTAAGGTGTAACGAAGTGGAGGTTCTTGTCAACAGAGCAGCCCTAAACTTTGGGGTGCCTGTGCCTTGCTGATTTTTAGTTTTCCCAATTTATACGCCCGTGAGTGGAAGTGCCCTATGCTCTCTAAGCTGAGTGTTTTCGATGTTTCAGGACACACCGTACACTTCTGCAGAGTGGCTGTTGGCAATTTACATCCCGCCCATCAGCGTAGCAAGGCTCCCGTTTCTCCATGGCCTGTCCTGCATTTCTGGTTTTGACACTTTATTCAGCATGGCCCTTTTGACCGATGGGAAGCGAGACTTCTTTGTAGCGCTGATTTGCCTTTCCAGGTTGCTTGGTTGGCCAAAAAGGGCGTATGCGTTTTTTCCTGAATATATTCAGGAAAAAACGCATACGCCCTTTTTGGCCAAGGGCATCATTGTCGAGGTTTTGCCGCTTTTCCCGTGCTTTAAAGGCGATTCGAATCTTCCTCCTGAAATCTGTTTCCTGCAATTCTGCCTTGCTTTCAAATCCTCTTTGTTGTCTTCCGTCAATATATTTGTGGACGAGAGTTATCATTTATAACTCTGCAGGTTTGTGAATTGCAGTGCCCCTGAGCTCCATTTTTCAACTCGCTTTCTTGGGAGCTGGCCGCAAAAGCGCAGGATTGCTTCAGGCCCTATTCTGGTCCCGGGCGGCAGGCTGAGCCTGTGGTTAATTCTTCTTCCTGATGGGAAAATAGAGTGACCTGTGCCTGTCCCAACACCTAGAGCTAGTGTCTCATTGGTTCCCCCTCTTCCCGTTCATCCTCAGGACAAATTGCAACCTGTACGGAACAGGAGGTTAAAGGTGCTGATTCTCCAAGGAGGGAGATTGCTAGTAAAGCGGCTGGAATGGCGAACCCGAGCACAAGGAGATGAGAAATGAGGTGCGTGTTAGAAACCTTTCCCGATCACACGGTGTACCATCTTCTGGGATTCTCATGCATGTTTTCGATGTAGGAAGATGCCCTTGAACCTGGAGATTTGGGACCCATGGGATGGGTACCACGCAGTATTACTCTAAAGGGTCTGCGTTTGCTCACCCAACCTCACCAAACCTCTCAGCCCCAAGAGTGTCCACCCTTATGCCTCAATCAGCTGTGGGTCTAGATATGGTCAATCCAGGTGGCATCACAGCCCTTGAACGAATTTTGTAAGAATTTCTCTCTCTTTCACTGTCTTTGTTTCACGGGTTTTTAAAAGTAATGGATTTTTATAAAGGGGTTTAGCTGTTTTTTACTGCTGTGTTTATGCCGCTTTACACCCACTTGACTCACATACAGAGAGATATCAATACATAGGTTTTAAGATTCTTACTAGTCAGATATATTCTTGGGCGGTGAATAGGGGGTTTTGAGTCCAGATCACTGAGCAAGGAGTAGGTCTTGTCTATTACATATTGGGTTTATGGAACGGTCTCTGAGCTAATTTGAAACCCTTGTTTTATGCATCACCCCACCTCACCTTTCCCGTTAAGCAGCCATAGCGTGTTTTCTAAACGTGTGACTCTGTTCTGTTTTGTAATTCAGTTCAAGGGTAGCGGTTTTACATTCCCTCTATAAGTGATATCTTATGATAAGTGTCGTTTTCTGTGTGGCTTATTTCTCTTAGAATCGTCGTACCTAAATCCACTCATGCTGCTACTAGCCTTATGACGTTGATTTCATGGCTGAGTGATATTCCATTGTACAAAAGGACCACAACTTCTTTATCCATTTTTCTCTTTCCTGGGATATTTAAGGTGTATCGAAGTGGAGGTTCTTGTCAACAGAGCAGCCCTAAACTTTGGGGTGCCTGTGCCTTGATGATTTTTAGTTTTCCCAATTTATACGCCCGTGAGTGGAAGTGCCCTATGCTCTCTAAGCTGAGTGTTTTCGATGTTTCAGGACACACCGTACACTTCTGCAGAGTGGCTGTTGGCAATTTACATCCCGCCCATCAGCGTAGCAAGGCTCCCGTTTCTCCATGGCCTGTCCTGCATTTCTGGTTTTGACACTTTATTCAGCATGGCCCTTTTGACCGATGGGAAGCGAGACTTCTTTGTAGCGCTGATTGGCCTTTCCAGGTTGCATGGTTGGCCAAAAAGGGCGTATGCGTTTTTTCCTGAATATATTCAGGAAAAAACGCATACGCCCTTTTTGGCCAAGGGCATCATTGTTGAGGTTTTGCCGCTTTTCCCGTGCTTTAAAGGCGATTCGAATCTACCTCCTGAAATCTGTTTCCTGCAATTCTGCCTTGCTTTCAAATCCTCTTCGTTGTCTTCCGTCAATATATTGGTGGACGACAGTTATCATTTACAACTCTGCATGTTTGTGAATTGCAGTGCCCCTGAGCTCCATTTTTCAACTCGCTTTCTTGGGAGCTGGCCGCAAAAGCGCAGGATTGCTTCAGGCCCTATTCTGGTCCCGGGCGGGAGGCTGAGCCTGTGGTTAATTCTTCTTCCTGATGGGAAAATAGTGTGACCTGTGCCTGTCCCAACACCTAGAGCTAGTGTCTCATTGGTTCCCCCTCTTCCCGTTCATCCTCAGGACAAATTCCAACCTGTACGGAACAGGAGGTTAAAGGTGCTGATACTCCAAGGAGGGAGATTGCTAGTAAAGCGGCTGGAATGGCGAACCCGAGCACAAGGAGATGAGAAATGAGGTGCGTTTTAGAAACCTTTCCCGATCACACGGTGTACCATCTTCTGGGATTCTCATGCATGTTTACGATGTAGGAAGATGCCCTTGAACCTGGAGATTTGGGACCCATGGGATGGGTACCACGGAGGATTACTCTAAAGGGTCTGCGTTTGCTCACCCAACCTCACCAAACCTCTCAGCCCCAAGAGTGTCCACCCTTATGCCTCAATCAGCTGTGGGTCTAGATATGGTCAATCCAGGTGGCATCACAGCCCTTGAACGAATTTTGTAAGTATTTCTCTCTCTTTCACTGTCTTTGTTTCATGGGTTTTTAAAAGTAATTGATTTTTATAAAGGGGTTTAGCTGTTTTTTACTGCTGTGTTTATGCCGCTTTACACCCACTTGACTCACATACAGAGAGATATCAATACATAGGTTTTAAGATTCTTACTAGTCAGATATATTCTTGGGCGGTGAATAGGGGGTTTTGAGTCCAGATCACTGAGCAAGGAGTAGGTCTTGTCTATTACATATTGGGTTTATGGAACGGTCTCTGAGCTAATTTGAAACCCTTGTTTTATGCATCACCCCACCTCACCTTTCCCGTTAAGCAGCCATAGTGTGTTTTCTAAACGTGTGACTCTGTTCTGTTTTGTAATTCAGTTCAAGGGTAGCGGTTTTACATTCCCTCTATAAGTGATATCTTATGATAAGTGTCTTTTTCTGTGTGACTTATTTCACTTAGAATCGTCGTACCTAAATCCACTCATCATGCTGCTACTAGCCTTATGACGTTGATTTCATGGCTGAGTGATATTCCATTGTACAAAAGGACCACAACTTCTTTATCCATTTTTCTCTTTCCTGGGATATTTAAGGTGTATCGAAGTGGAGGTTCTTGTCAACAGAGCAGCCCTAAACTTTGGGGTGCCTGTGCCTTGATGATTTTTAGTTTTCCCAATTTATACGCCCGTGAGTGGAAGTGCCCTATGCTGTCTAAGCTGAGTTTTTTCGATGTTTCAGGACACACCGTACACTTCTGCAGAGTGGCTGTTGGCAATTTACATCCCGCCCATCAGCGTAGCAAGGCTCCCGTTTCTCCATGGCCTGTCCTGCATTTCTGGTTTTGACACTTTATTCAGCATGGCCCTTTTGACCGATGGGAAGCGAGACTTCTTTGTAGCGCTGATTTGCCTTTCCAGGTTGCTTGGTTGGCCAAAAAGGGCGTATGCGTTTTTTCCTGAATATATTCAGGAAAAAACGCATACGCCCTTTTTGGCCAAGGGCATCATTGTCGAGGTTTTGCCGCTTTTCCCGTGCTTTAAAGGCGATTCGAATCTTCCTCCTGAAATCTGTTTCCTGCAATTCTGCCTTGCTTTCAAATCCTCTTTGTTGTCTTCCGTCAATATATTTGTGGACGAGAGTTATCATTTATAACTCTGCAGGTTTGTGAATTGCAGTGCCCCTGAGCTCCATTTTTCAACTCGCTTTCTTGGGAGCTGGCCGCAAAAGCGCAGGATTGCTTCAGGCCCTATTCTGGTCCCGGGCGGCAGGCTGAGCCTGTGGTTAATTCTTCTTCCTGATGGGAAAATAGAGTGACCTGTGCCTGTCCCAACACCTAGAGCTAGTGTCTCATTGGTTCCCCCTCTTCCCGTTCATCCTCAGGACAAATTGCAACCTGTACGGAACAGGAGGTTAAAGGTGCTGATTCTCCAAGGAGGGAGATTGCTAGTAAAGCGGCTGGAATGGCGAACCCGAGCACAAGGAGATGAGAAATGAGGTGCGTGTTAGAAACCTTTCCCGATCACACGGTGTACCATCTTCTGGGATTCTCATGCATGTTTTCGATGTAGGAAGATGCCCTTGAACCTGGAGATTTGGGACCCATGGGATGGGTACCACGCAGTATTACTCTAAAGGGTCTGCGTTTGCTCACCCAACCTCACCAAACCTCTCAGCCCCAAGAGTGTCCACCCTTATGCCTCAATCAGCTGTGGGTCTAGATATGGTCAATCCAGGTGGCATCACAGCCCTTGAACGAATTTTGTAAGAATTTCTCTCTCTTTCACTGTCTTTGTTTCACGGGTTTTTAAAAGTAATGGATTTTTATAAAGGGGTTTAGCTGTTTTTTACTGCTGTGTTTATGCCGCTTTACACCCACTTGACTCACATACAGACAGATATCAATACATAGGTTTTAAGATTCTTACTAGTCAGATATATTCTTGGGCGGTGAATAGGGGGTTTTGAGTCCAGATCACTGAGCAAGGAGTAGGTCTTGTCTATTACATATTGGGTTTATGGAACGGTCTCTGAGCTAATTTGAAACCCTTGTTTTATGCATCACCCCACCTCACCTTTCCCGTTAAGCAGCCATAGTGTGTTTTCTAAACGTGTGACTCTGTTCTGTTTTGTAATTCAGTTCAAGGGTAGCGGTTTTACATTCCCTCTATAAGTGATATCTTATGATAAGTGTCGTTTTCTGTGTGGCTTATTTCACTTAGAATCGTCGTACCTAAATCCACTCATCATGCTGCTACTAGCCTTATGACGTTGATTTCATGGCTGAGTGATATTCCATTGTACAAAAGGACCACAACTTCTTTATCCATTTTTCTCTTTCCTGGGATATTTAAGGTGTAACGAAGTGGAGGTTCTTGTCAACAGAGCAGCCCTAAACTTTGGGGTGCCTGTGCCTTGCTGATTTTTAGTTTTCCCAATTTATACGCCCGTGAGTGGAAGTGCCCTATGCTCTCTAAGCTGAGTGTTTTCGATGTTTCAGGACACACCGTACACTTCTGCAGAGTGGCTGTTGGCAATTTACATCCCGCCCATCAGCGTAGCAAGGCTCCCGTTTCTCCATGGCCTGTCCTGCATTTCTGGTTTTGACACTTTATTCAGCATGGCCCTTTTGACCGATGGGAAGCGAGACTTCTTTGTAGCGCTGATTTGCCTTTCCAGGTTGCTTGGTTGGCCAAAAAGGGCGTATGCGTTTTTTCCTGAATATATTCAGGAAAAAACGCATACGCCCTTTTTGGCCAAGGGCATCATTGTCGAGGTTTTGCCGCTTTTCCCGTGCTTTAAAGGCGATTCGAATCTTCCTCCTGAAATCTGTTTCCTGCAATTCTGCCTTGCTTTCAAATCCTCTTTGTTGTCTTCCGTCAATATATTTGTGGACGAGAGTTATCATTTATAACTCTGCAGGTTTGTGAATTGCAGTGCCCCTGAGCTCCATTTTTCAACTCGCTTTCTTGGGAGCTGGCCGCAAAAGCGCAGGATTGCTTCAGGCCCTATTCTGGTCCCGGGCGGCAGGCTGAGCCTGTGGTTAATTCTTCTTCCTGATGGGAAAATAGAGTGACCTGTGCCTGTCCCAACACCTAGAGCTAGTGTCTCATTGGTTCCCCCTCTTCCCGTTCATCCTCAGGACAAATTGCAACCTGTACGGAACAGGAGGTTAAAGGTGCTGATTCTCCAAGGAGGGAGATTGCTAGTAAAGCGGCTGGAATGGCGAACCCGAGCACAAGGAGATGAGAAATGAGGTGCGTGTTAGAAACCTTTCCCGATCACACGGTGTACCATCTTCTGGGATTCTCATGCATGTTTTCGATGTAGGAAGATGCCCTTGAACCTGGAGATTTGGGACCCATGGGATGGGTACCACGCAGTATTACTCTAAAGGGTCTGCGTTTGCTCACCCAACCTCACCAAACCTCTCAGCCCCAAGAGTGTCCACCCTTATGCCTCAATCAGCTGTGGGTCTAGATATGGTCAATCCAGGTGGCATCACAGCCCTTGAACGAATTTTGTAAGAATTTCTCTCTCTTTCACTGTCTTTGTTTCACGGGTTTTTAAAAGTAATGGATTTTTATAAAGGGGTTTAGCTGTTTTTTACTGCTGTGTTTATGCCGCTTTACACCCACTTGACTCACATACAGAGAGATATCAATACATAGGTTTTAAGATTCTTACTAGTCAGATATATTCTTGGGCGGTGAATAGGGGGTTTTGAGTCCAGATCACTGAGCAAGGAGTAGGTCTTGTCTATTACATATTGGGTTTATGGAACGGTCTCTGAGCTAATTTGAAACCCTTGTTTTATGCATCACCCCACCTCACCTTTCCCGTTAAGCAGCCATAGCGTGTTTTCTAAACGTGTGACTCTGTTCTGTTTTGTAATTCAGTTCAAGGGTAGCGGTTTTACATTCCCTCTATAAGTGATATCTTATGATAAGTGTCGTTTTCTGTGTGGCTTATTTCACTTAGAATCGTCGTACCTAAATCCACTCATGCTGCTACTAGCCTTATGACGTTGATTTCATGGCTGAGTGATATTCCATTGTACAAAAGGACCACAACTTCTTTATCCATTTTTCTCTTTCCTGGGATATTTAAGGTGTAACGAAGTGGAGGTTCTTGTCAACAGAGCAGCCCTAAACTTTGGGGTGCCTGTGCCTTGCTGATTTTTAGTTTTCCCAATTTATACGCCCGTGAGTGGAAGTGCCCTATGCTCTCTAAGCTGAGTGTTTTCGATGTTTCAGGACACACCGTACACTTCTGCAGAGTGGCTGTTGGCAATTTACATCCCGCCCATCAGCGTAGCAAGGCTCCCGTTTCTCCATGGCCTGTCCTGCATTTCTGGTTTTGACACTTTATTCAGCATGGCCCTTTTGACCGATGGGAAGCGAGACTTCTTTGTAGCGCTGATTTGCCTTTCCAGGTTGCTTGGTTGGCCAAAAAGGGCGTATGCGTTTTTTCCTGAATATATTCAGGAAAAAACGCATACGCCCTTTTTGGCCAAGGGCATCATTGTCGAGGTTTTGCCGCTTTTCCCGTGCTTTAAAGGCGATTCGAATCTTCCTCCTGAAATCTGTTTCCTGCAATTCTGCCTTGCTTTCAAATCCTCTTTGTTGTCTTCCGTCAATATATTTGTGGACGAGAGTTATCATTTATAACTCTGCAGGTTTGTGAATTGCAGTGCCCCTGAGCTCCATTTTTCAACTCGCTTTCTTGGGAGCTGGCCGCAAAAGCGCAGGATTGCTTCAGGCCCTATTCTGGTCCCGGGCGGCAGGCTGAGCCTGTGGTTAATTCTTCTTCCTGATGGGAAAATAGAGTGACCTGTGCCTGTCCCAACACCTAGAGCTAGTGTCTCATTGGTTCCCCCTCTTCCCGTTCATCCTCAGGACAAATTGCAACCTGTACGGAACAGGAGGTTAAAGGTGCTGATTCTCCAAGGAGGGAGATTGCTAGTAAAGCGGCTGGAATGGCGAACCCGAGCACAAGGAGATGAGAAATGAGGTGCGTGTTAGAAACCTTTCCCGATCACACGGTGTACCATCTTCTGGGATTCTCATGCATGTTTTCGATGTAGGAAGATGCCCTTGAACCTGGAGATTTGGGACCCATGGGATGGGTACCACGCAGTATTACTCTAAAGGGTCTGCGTTTGCTCACCCAACCTCACCAAACCTCTCAGCCCCAAGAGTGTCCACCCTTATGCCTCAATCAGCTGTGGGTCTAGATATGGTCAATCCAGGTGGCATCACAGCCCTTGAACGAATTTTGTGAGAATTTCTCTCTCTTGCACTGTCTTTGTTTCACGGGTTTTTAAAAGTAATTGATTTTTATAAAGGGGTTTAGCTGTTTTTTACTGCTGTGTTTATGCCGCTTTACACCCACTTGACTCACATACAGAGAGATATCAATACATAGGTTTTAAGATTCTTACTAGTCAGATATATTCTTGGGCGGTGAATAGGGGGTTTTGAGTCCAGATCACTGAGCAAGGAGTAGGTCTTGTCTATTACATATTGGGTTTATGGAACGGTCTCTGAGCTAATTTGAAACCCTTGTTTTATGCATCACCCCACCTCACCTTTCCCGTTAAGCAGCCATAGTGTGTTTTCTAAACGTGTGACTCTGTTCTGTTTTGTAATTCAGTTCAAGGGTAGCGGTTTTACATTCCCTCTATAAGTGATATCTTATGATAAGTGTCGTTTTCTGTGTGGCTTATTTCTCTTAGAATCGTCGTACCTAAATCCACTCATCATGCTGCTACTAGCCTTATGACGTTGATTTCATGGCTGAGTGATATTCCATTGTACAAAAGGACCACAACTTCTTTATCCATTTTTCTCTTTCCTGGGATATTTAAGGTGTAACGAAGTGGAGGTTCTTGTCAACAGAGCAGCCCTAAACTTTGGGGTGCCTGTGCCTTGCTGATTTTTAGTTTTCCCAATTTATACGCCCGTGAGTGGAAGTGCCCTATGCTCTCTAAGCTGAGTGTTTTCGATGTTTCAGGACACACCGTACACTTCTGCAGAGTGGCTGTTGGCAATTTACATCCCGCCCATCAGCGTAGCAAGGCTCCCGTTTCTCCATGGCCTGTCCTGCATTTCTGGTTTTGACACTTTATTCAGCATGGCCCTTTTGACCGATGGGAAGCGAGACTTCTTTGTAGCGCTGATTTGCCTTTCCAGGTTGCTTGGTTGCCCAAAAGGGGCGTATGCGTTTTTTCCTGAATATATTCAGGAAAAAACGCATACGCCCTTTTTGGCCAAGGGCATCATTGTCGAGGTTTTGCCGCTTTTCCCGTGCTTTAAAGGCGATTCGAATCTACCTCCTGAAATCTGTTTCCTGCAATTCTGCCTTGCTTTCAAATCCTCTTCGTTGTCTTCCGTCAATATATTTGTGGACGAGAGTTATCATTTATAACTCTGCAGGTTTGTGAATTGCAGTGCCCCTGAGCTCCATTTTTCAACTCGCTTTCTTGGGAGCTGGCCGCAAAAGCGCAGGATTGCTTCAGGCCCTATTCTGGTCCCGGGCGGCAGGCTGAGCCTGTGGTTAATTCTTCTTCCTGATGGGAAAATAGAGTGACCTGTGCCTGTCCCAACACCTAGAGCTAGTGTCTCATTGGTTCCCCCTCTTCCCGTTCATCCTCAGGACAAATTGCAACCTGTACGGAACAGGAGGTTAAAGGTGCTGATTCTCCAAGGAGGGAGATTGCTAGTAAAGCGGCTGGAATGGCGAACCCGAGCACAAGGATATGAGAAATGAGGTGCGTGTTAGAAACCTTTCCCGATCACACGGTGTACCATCTTCTGGGATTCTCATGCATGTTTTCGATGTAGGAAGATGCCCTTGAACCTGGAGATTTGGGACCCATGGGATGGGTACCACGCAGTATTACTCTAAAGGGTCTGCGTTTGCTCACCCAACCTCACCAAACCTCTCAGCCCCAAGAGTGTCCACCCTTATGCCTCAATCAGCTGTGGGTCTAGATATGGTCAATCCAGGTGGCATCACAGCCCTTGAACGAATTTTGTAAGAATTTCTCTCTCTTTCACTGTCTTTGTTTCACGGGTTTTTAAAAGTAATTGATTTTTATAAAGGGGTTTAGCTGTTTTTTACTGCTGTGTTTATGCCGCTTTACACCCACTTGACTCACATACAGAGAGATATCAATACATAGGTTTTAAGATTCTTACTAGTCAGATATATTCTTGGGCGGTGAATAGGGGGTTTTGAGTCCAGATCACTGAGCAAGGAGTCGGTCTTGTCTATTACATATTGGGTTTATGGAACGGTCTCTGAGCTAATTTGAAACCCTTGTTTTATGCATCACCCCACCTCACCTTTCCCGTTAAGCAGCCATAGTGTGTTTTCTAAACGTGTGACTCTGTTCTGTTTTGTAATTCAGTTCAAGGGTAGCGGTTTTACATTTCCTCTATAAGTGATATCTTATGATAAGTGTCGTTTTCTGTGTGGCTTATTTCACTTAGAATCGTCGTACCTAAATCCACTCATCATGCTGCTACTAGCCTTATGACGTTGATTTCATGGCTGAGTGATATTCCATTGTACAAAAGGACCACAACTTCTTTATCCATTTTTCTCTTTCCTGGGATATTTAAGGTGTAACGAAGTGGAGGTTCTTGTCAACAGAGCAGCCCTAAACTTTGGGGTGCCTGTGCCTTGCTGATTTTTAGTTTTCCCAATTTATACGCCCGTGAGTGGAAGTGCCCTATGCTCTCTAAGCTGAGTGTTTTCGATGTTTCAGGACACACCGTACACTTCTGCAGAGTGGCTGTTGGCAATTTACATCCCGCCCATCAGCGTAGCAAGGCTCCCGTTTCTCCATGGCCTGTCCTGCATTTCTGGTTTTGACACTTTATTCAGCATGGCCCTTTTGACCGATGGGAAGCGAGACTTCTTTGTAGCGCTGATTTGCCTTTCCAGGTTGCTTGGTTGGCCAAAAAGGGCGTATGCGTTTTTTCCTGAATATATTCAGGAAAAAACGCATACGCCCTTTTTGGCCAAGGGCATCATTGTCGAGGTTTTGCCGCTTTTCCCGTGCTTTAAAGGCGATTCGAATCTTCCTCCTGAAATCTGTTTCCTGCAATTCTGCCTTGCTTTCAAATCCTCTTTGTTGTCTTCCGTCAATATATTTGTGGACGAGAGTTATCATTTATAACTCTGCAGGTTTGTGAATTGCAGTGCCCCTGAGCTCCATTTTTCAACTCGCTTTCTTGGGAGCTGGCCGCAAAAGCGCAGGATTGCTTCAGGCCCTATTCTGGTCCCGGGCGGCAGGCTGAGCCTGTGGTTAATTCTTCTTCCTGATGGGAAAATAGAGTGACCTGTGCCTGTCCCAACACCTAGAGCTAGTGTCTCATTGGTTCCCCCTCTTCCCGTTCATCCTCAGGACAAATTGCAACCTGTACGGAACAGGAGGTTAAAGGTGCTGATTCTCCAAGGAGGGAGATTGCTAGTAAAGCGGCTGGAATGGCGAACCCGAGCACAAGGAGATGAGAAATGAGGTGCGTGTTAGAAACCTTTCCCGATCACACGGTGTACCATCTTCTGGGATTCTCATGCATGTTTTCGATGTAGGAAGATGCCCTTGAACCTGGAGATTTGGGACCCATGGGATGGGTACCACGCAGTATTACTCTAAAGGGTCTGCGTTTGCTCACCCAACCTCACCAAACCTCTCAGCCCCAAGAGTGTCCACCCTTATGCCTCAATCAGCTGTGGGTCTAGATATGGTCAATCCAGGTGGCATCACAGCCCTTGAACGAATTTTGTAAGAATTTCTCTCTCTTTCACTGTCTTTGTTTCACGGGTTTTTAAAAGTAATTGATTTTTATAAAGGGGTTTAGCTGTTTTTTACTGCTGTGTTTATGCCGCTTTACACCCACTTGACTCACATACAGAGAGATATCAATACATAGGTTTTAAGATTCTTACTAGTCAGATATATTCTCGGGCGGTGAATAGGGGGTTTTGAGTCCAGATCACTGAGCAAGGAGTAGGTCTTGTCTATTACATATTGGGTTTATGGAACGGTCTCTGAGCTAATTTGAAACCCTTGTTTTATGCATCACCCCACCTCACCTTTCCCGTTAAGCAGCCATAGTGAGTTTTCTAAACGTGTGACTCTGTTCTGTTTTGTAATTCAGTTCAAGGGTAGCGGTTTTACATTCCCTCTATAAGTGATATCTTATGATAAGTGTCGTTTTCTGTGTGGCTTATTTCACTTAGAATCGTCGTACCTAAATCCACTCATCATGCTGCTACTAGCCTTATGACGTTGATTTCATGGCTGAGTGATATTCCATTGTACAAAAGGACCACAACTTCTTTATCCATTTTTCTCTTTCCTGGGATATTTAAGGTGTAACGAAGTGGAGGTTCTTGTCAACAGAGCAGCCCTAAACTTTGGGGTGCCTGTGCCTTGCTGATTTTTAGTTTTCCCAATTTATACGCCCGTGAGAGGAAGTGCCCTATGCTCTCTAAGCTGAGTGTTTTCGATGTTTCAGGACACACCGTACACTTCTGCAGAGTGGCTGTTGGCAATTTACATCCCGCCCATCAGCGTAGCAAGGCTCCCGTTTCTCCATGGCCCGTCCTGCATTTCTGGTTTTGACACTTTATTCAGCATGGCCCTTTTGACCGATGGGAAGCGAGACTTCTTTGTAGCGCTGATTTGCCTTTCCAGGTTGCTTGGTTGGCCAAAAAGGGCGTATGCGTTTTTTCCTGAATATATTCAGGAAAAAACGCATACGCCCTTTTTGGCCAAGGGCATCATTGTCGAGGTTTTGCCGCTTTTCCCGTGCTTTAAAGGCGATTCGAATCTTCCTCCTGAAATCTGTTTCCTGCAATTCTGCCTTGCTTTCAAATCCTCTTTGTTGTCTTCCGTCAATATATTTGTGGACGAGAGTTATCATTTATAACTCTGCAGGTTTGTGAATTGCAGTGCCCCTGAGCTCCATTTTTCAACTCGCTTTCTTGGGAGCTGGCCGCAAAAGCGCAGGATTGCTTCAGGCCCTATTCTGGTCCCGGGCGGCAGGCTGAGCCTGTGGTTAATTCTTCTTCCTGATGGGAAAATAGAGTGACCTGTGCCTGTCCCAACACCTAGAGCTAGTGTCTCATTGGTTCCCCCTCTTCCCGTTCATCCTCAGGACAAATTGCAACCTGTACGGAACAGGAGGTTAAAGGTGCTGATTCTCCAAGGAGGGAGATTGCTAGTAAAGCGGCTGGAATGGCGAACCCGAGCACAAGGAGATGAGAAATGAGGTGCGTGTTAGAAACCTTTCCCGATCACACGGTGTACCATCTTCTGGGATTCTCATGCATGTTTTCGATGTAGGAAGATGCCCTTGAACCTGGAGATTTGGGACCCATGGGATGGGTACCACGCAGTATTACTCTAAAGGGTCTGCGTTTGCTCACCCAACCTCACCAAACCTCTCAGCCCCAAGAGTGTCCACCCTTATGCCTCAATCAGCTGTGGGTCTAGATATGGTCAATCCAGGTGGCATCACAGCCCTTGAACGAATTTTGTGAGAATTTCTCTCTCTTGCACTGTCTTTGTTTCACGGGTTTTTAAAAGTAATTGATTTTTATAAAGGGGTTTAGCTGTTTTTTACTGCTGTGTTTATGCCGCTTTACACCCACTTGACTCACATACAGAGAGATATCAATACATAGGTTTTAAGATTCTTACTAGTCAGATATATTCTTGGGCGGTGAATAGGGGGTTTTGAGTCCAGATCACTGAGCAAGGAGTAGGTCTTGTCTATTACATATTGGGTTTATGGAACGGTCTCTGAGCTAATTTGAAACCCTTGTTTTATGCATCACCCCACCTCACCTTTCCCGTTAAGCAGCCATAGTGTGTTTTCTAAACGTGTGACTCTGTTCTGTTTTGTAATTCAGTTCAAGGGTAGCGGTTTTACATTCCCTCTATAAGTGATATCTTATGATAAGTGTCGTTTTCTGTGTGGCTTATTTCACTTAGAATCGTCGTACCTAAATCCACTCATCATGCTGCTACTAGCCTTATGACGTTGATTTCATGGCTGAGTGATATTCCATTGTACAAAAGGACCACAACTTCTTTATCCATTTTTCTCTTTCCTGGGATATTTAAGGTGTAACGAAGTGGAGGTTCTTGTCAACAGAGCAGCCCTAAACTTTGGGGTGCCTGTGCCTTGCTGATTTTTAGTTTTCCCAATTTATACGCCCGTGAGTGGAAGTGCCCTATGCTCTCTAAGCTGAGTGTTTTCGATGAATCAGGACACACCGTACACTTCTGCAGAGTGGCTGTTGGCAATTTACATCCCGCCCATCAGCGTAGCAAGGCTCCCGTTTCTCCATGGCCTGTCCTGCATTTCTGGTTTTGACACTTTATTCAGCATGGCCCTTTTGACCGATGGGAAGCGAGACTTCTTTGTAGCGCTGATTTGCCTTTCCAGGTTGCTTGGTTGGCCAAAAAGGGCGTATGCGTTTTTTCCTGAATATATTCAGGAAAAAACGCATACGCCCTTTTTGGCCAAGGGCATCATTGTCGAGGTTTTGCCGCTTTTCCCGTGCTTTAAAGGCGATTCGAATCTTCCTCCTGAAATCTGTTTCCTGCAATTCTGCCTTGCTTTCAAATCCTCTTTGTTGTCTTCCGTCAATATATTTGTGGACGAGAGTTATCATTTATAACTCTGCAGGTTTGTGAATTGCAGTGCCCCTGAGCTCCATTTTTCAACTCGCTTTCTTGGGAGCTGGCCGCAAAAGCGCAGGATTGCTTCAGGCCCTATTCTGGTCCCGGGCGGCAGGCTGAGCCTGTGGTTAATTCTTCTTCCTGATGGGAAAATAGAGTGACCTGTGCCTGTCCCAACACCTAGAGCTAGTGTCTCATTGGTTCCCCCTCTTCCCGTTCATCCTCAGGACAAATTGCAACCTGTACGGAACAGGAGGTTAAAGGTGCTGATTCTCCAAGGAGGGAGATTGCTAGTAAAGCGGCTGGAATGGCGAACCCGAGCACAAGGAGATGAGAAATGAGGTGCGTGTTAGAAACCTTTCCCGATCACACGGTGTACCATCTTCTGGGATTCTCATGCATGTTTTCGATGTAGGAAGATGCCCTTGAACCTGGAGATTTGGGACCCATGGGTTGGGTACCACGCAGTATTACTCTAAAGGGTCTGCGTTTGCTCACCCAACCTCACCAAACCTCTCAGCCCCAAGAGTGTCCACCCTTATGCCTCAATCAGCTGTGGGTCTAGATATGGTCAATCCAGGTGGCATCACAGCCCTTGAACGAATTTTGTAAGAATTTCTCTCTCTTTCACTGTCTTTGTTTCACGGGTTTTTAAAAGTAATTGATTTTTATAAAGGGGTTTAGCTGTTTTTTACTGCTGTGTTTATGCCGCTTTACACCCACTTGACTCACATACAGACAGATATCAATACATAGGTTTTAAGATTCTTACTAGTCAGATATATTCTTGGGCGGTGAATAGGGGGTTTTGAGTCCAGATCACTGAGCAAGGAGTAGGTCTTGTCTATTACATATTGGGTTTATGGAACGGTCTCTGAGCTAATTTGAAACCCTTGTTTTATGCATCACCCCACCTCACCTTTCCCGTTAAGCAGCCATAGTGTGTTTTCTAAACGTGTGACTCTGTTCTGTTTTGTAATTCAGTTCAAGGGTAGCGGTTTTACATTCCCTCTATAAGTGATATCTTATGATAAGTGTCGTTTTCTGTGTGGCTTATTTCTCTTAGAATCGTCGTACCTAAATCCACTCATCATGCTGCTACTAGCCTTATGACGTTGATTTCATGGCTGAGTGATATTCCATTGTACAAAAGGACCACAACTTCTTTATCCATTTTTCTCTTTCCTGGGATATTTAAGGTGTAACGAAGTGGAGGTTCTTGTCAACAGAGCAGCCCTAAACTTTGGGGTGCCTGTGCCTTGCTGATTTTTAGTTTTCCCAATTTATACGCCCGTGAGTGGAAGTGCCCTATGCTCTCTAAGCTGAGTGTTTTCGATGAATCAGGACACACCGTACACTTCTGCAGAGTGGCTGTTGGCAATTTACATCCCGCCCATCAGCGTAGCAAGGCTCCCGTTTCTCCATGGCCTGTCCTGCATTTCTGGTTTTGACACTTTATTCAGCATGGCCCTTTTGACCGATGGGAAGCGAAACTTCTTTGTAGCGCTGATTTGCCTTTCCAGGTTGCTTGGTTGGCCAAAAAGGGCGTATGCGTTTTTTCCTGAATATATTCAGGAAAAAACGCATACGCCCTTTTTGGCCAAGGGCATCATTGTCGAGGTTTTGCCGCTTTTCCCGTGCTTTAAAGGCGATTCGAATCTTCCTCCTGAAATCTGTTTCCTGCAATTCTGCCTTGCTTTCAAATCCTCTTTGTTGTCTTCCGTCAATATATTTGTGGACGAGAGTTATCATTTATAACTCTGCAGGTTTGTGAATTGCAGTGCCCCTGAGCTCCATTTTTCAACTCGCTTTCTTGGGAGCTGGCCGCAAAAGCGCAGGATTGCTTCAGGCCCTATTCTGGTCCCGGGCGGCAGGCTGAGCCTGTGGTTAATTCTTCTTCCTGATGGGAAAATAGAGTGACCTGTGCCTGTCCCAACACCTAGAGCTAGTGTCTCATTGGTTCCCCCTCTTCCCGTTCATCCTCAGGACAAATTGCAACCTGTACGGAACAGGAGGTTAAAGGTGCTGATTCTCCAAGGAGGGAGATTGCTAGTAAAGCGGCTGGAATGGCGAACCCGAGCACAAGGAGATGAGAAATGAGGTGCGTGTTAGAAACCTTTCCCGATCACACGGTGTACCATCTTCTGGGATTCTCATGCATGTTTTCGATGTAGGAAGATGCCCTTGAACCTGGAGATTTGGGACCCATGGGTTGGGTACCACGCAGTATTACTCTAAAGGGTCTGCGTTTGCTCACCCAACCTCACCAAACCTCTCAGCCCCAAGAGTGTCCACCCTTATGCCTCAATCAGCTGTGGGTCTAGATATGGTCAATCCAGGTGGCATCACAGCCCTTGAACGAATTTTGTAAGAATTTCTCTCTCTTTCACTGTCTTTGTTTCACGGGTTTTTAAAAGTAATTGATTTTTATAAAGGGGTTTAGCTGTTTTTTACTGCTGTGTTTATGCCGCTTTACACCCACTTGACTCACATACAGACAGATATCAATACATAGGTTTTAAGATTCTTACTAGTCAGATATATTCTTGGGCGGTGAATAGGGGGTTTTGAGTCCAGATCACTGAGCAAGGAGTAGGTCTTGTCTATTACATATTGGGTTTATGGAACGGTCTCTGAGCTAATTTGAAACCCTTGTTTTATGCATCACCCCACCTCACCTTTCCCGTTAAGCAGCCATAGTGTGTTTTCTAAACGTGTGACTCTGTTCTGTTTTGTAATTCAGTTCAAGGGTAGCGGTTTTACATTTCCTCTATAAGTGATATCTTATGATAAGTGTCGTTTTCTGTGTGGCTTATTTCACTTAGAATCGTCGTACCTAAATCCACTCATCATGCTGCTACTAGCCTTATGACGTTGATTTCATGGCTGAGTGATATTCCATTGTACAAAAGGACCACAACTTCTTTATCCATTTTTCTCTTTCCTGGGATATTTAAGGTGTAACGAAGTGGAGGTTCTTGTCAACAGAGCAGCCCTAAACTTTGGGGTGCCTGTGCCTTGCTGATTTTTAGTTTTCCCAATTTATACGCCCGTGAGTGGAAGTGCCCTATGCTCTCTAAGCTGAGTGTTTTCGATGTTTCAGGACACACCGTACACTTCTGCAGAGTGGCTGTTGGCAATTTACATCCCGCCCATCAGCGTAGCAAGGCTCCCGTTTCTCCATGGCCTGTCCTGCATTTCTGGTTTTGACACTTTATTCAGCATGGCCCTTTTGACCGATGGGAAGCGAGACTTCTTTGTAGCGCTGATTTGCCTTTCCAGGTTGCTTGGTTGGCCAAAAAGGGCGTATGCGTTTTTTCCTGAATATATTCAGGAAAAAACGCATACGCCCTTTTTGGCCAAGGGCATCATTGTCGAGGTTTTGCCGCTTTTCCCGTGCTTTAAAGGCGATTCGAATCTTCCTCCTGAAATCTGTTTCCTGCAATTCTGCCTTGCTTTCAAATCCTCTTTGTTGTCTTCCGTCAATATATTTGTGGACGAGAGTTATCATTTATAACTCTGCAGGTTTGTGAATTGCAGTGCCCCTGAGCTCCATTTTTCAACTCGCTTTCTTGGGAGCTGGCCGCAAAAGCACAGGATTGCTTCAGGCCCTATTCTGGTCCCGGGCGGCAGGCTGAGCCTGTGGTTAATTCTTCTTCCTGATGGGAAAATAGAGTGACCTGTGCCTGTCCCAACACCTAGAGCTAGTGTCTCATTGGTTCCCCCTCTTCCCGTTCATCCTCAGGACAAATTGCAACCTGTACGGAACAGGAGGTTAAAGGTGCTGATTCTCCAAGGAGGGAGATTGCTAGTAAAGCGGCTGGAATGGCGAACCCGAGCACAAGGAGATGAGAAATGAGGTGCGTGTTAGAAACCTTTCCCGATCACACGGTGTACCATCTTCTGGGATTCTCATGCATGTTTTCGATGTAGGAAGATGCCCTTGAACCTGGAGATTTGGGACCCATGGGATGGGTACCACGCAGTATTACTCTAAAGGGTCTGCGTTTGCTCACCCAACCTCACCAAACCTCTCAGCCCCAAGAGTGTCCACCCTTATGCCTCAATCAGCTGTGGGTCTAGATATGGTCAATCCAGGTGGCATCACAGCCCTTGAACGAATTTTGTAAGAATTTCTCTCTCTTTCACTGTCTTTGTTTCACGGGTTTTTAAAAGTAATGGATTTTTATAAAGGGGTTTAGCTGTTTTTTACTGCTGTGTTTATGCCGCTTTACACCCACTTGACTCACATACAGAGAGATATCAATACATAGGTTTTAAGATTCTTACTAGTCAGATATATTCTTGGGCGGTGAATAGGGGGTTTTGAGTCCAGATCACTGAGCAAGGAGTAGGTCTTGTCTATTACATATTGGGTTTATGGAACGGTCTCTGAGCTAATTTGAAACCCTTGTTTTATGCATCACCCCACCTCACCTTTCCCGTTAAGCAGCCATAGTGAGTTTTCTAAACGTGTGACTCTGTTCTGTTTTGTAATTCAGTTCAAGGGTAGCGGTTTTACATTCCGTCTATAAGTGATATCTTATGATAAGTGTCGTTTTCTGTGTGGCTTATTTCACTTAGAATCGTCGTACCTAAATCCACTCATCATGCTGCTACTAGCCTTATGACGTTGATTTCATGGCTGAGTGATATTCCATTGTACAAAAGGACCACAACTTCTTTATCCATTTTTCTCTTTCCTGGGATATTTAAGGTGTAACGAAGTGGAGGTTCTTGTCAACAGAGCAGCCCTAAACTTTGGGGTGCCTGTGCCTTGCTGATTTTTAGTTTTCCCAATTTATACGCCCGTGAGAGGAAGTGCCCTATGCTCTCTAAGCTGAGTGTTTTCGATGTTTCAGGACACACCGTACACTTCTGCAGAGTGGCTGTTGGCAATTTACATCCCGCCCATCAGCGTAGCAAGGCTCCCGTTTCTCCATGGCCCGTCCTGCATTTCTGGTTTTGACACTTTATTCAGCATGGCCCTTTTGACCGATGGGAAGCGAGACTTCTTTGTAGCGCTGATTTGCCTTTCCAGGTTGCTTGGTTGGCCAAAAAGGGCGTATGCGTTTTTTCCTGAATATATTCAGGAAAAAACGCATACGCCCTTTTTGGCCAAGGGCATCATTGTCGAGGTTTTGCCGCTTTTCCCGTGCTTTAAAGGCGATTCGAATCTTCCTCCTGAAATCTGTTTCCTGCAATTCTGCCTTGCTTTCAAATCCTCTTCGTTGTCTTCCGTCAATATATTTGTGGACGAGAGTTATCATTTATAACTCTGCAGGTTTGTGAATTGCAGTGCCCCTGAGCTCCATTTTTCAACTCGCTTTCTTGGGAGCTGGCCGCAAAAGCGCAGGATTGCTTCAGGCCCTATTCTGGTCCCGGGCGGCAGGCTGAGCCTGTGGTTAATTCTTCTTCCTGATGGGAAAATAGAGTGACCTGTGCCTGTCCCAACACCTAGAGCTAGTGTCTCATTGGTTCCCCCTCTTCCCGTTCATCCTCAGGACAAATTGCAACCTGTACGGAACAGGAGGTTAAAGGTGCTGATTCTCCAAGGAGGGAGATTGCTAGTAAAGCGGCTGGAATGGCGAACCCGAGCACAAGGAGATGAGAAATGAGGTGCGTGTTAGAAACCTTTCCCGATCACACGGTGTACCATCTTCTGGGATTCTCATGCATGTTTTCGATGTAGGAAGATGCCCTTGAACCTGGAGATTTGGGACCCATGGGATGGGTACCACGCAGTATTACTCTAAAGGGTCTGCGTTTGCTCACCCAACCTCACCAAACCTCTCAGCCCCAAGAGTGTCCACCCTTATGCCTCAATCAGCTGTGGGTCTAGATATGGTCAATCCAGGTGGCATCACAGCCCTTGAACGAATTTTGTGAGAATTTCTCTCTCTTTCACTGTCTTTGTTTCACGGGTTTTTAAAAGTAATTGATTTTTATAAAGGGGTTTAGCTGTTTTTTACTGCTGTGTTTATGCCGCTTTACACCCACTTGACTCACATACAGAGAGATATCAATACATAGGTTTTAAGATTCTTACTAGTCAGATATATTCTTGGGCGGTGAATAGGGGGTTTTGAGTCCAGATCACTGAGCAAGGAGTAGGTCTTGTCTATTACATATTGGGTTTATGGAACGGTCTCTGAGCTAATTTGAAACCCTTGTTTTATGCATCACCCCACCTCACCTTTCCCGTTAAGCAGCCATAGTGAGTTTTCTAAACGTGTGACTCTGTTCTGTTTTGTAATTCAGTTCAAGGGTAGCGGTTTTACATTCCCTCTATAAGTGATATCTTATGATAAGTGTCGTTTTCTGTGTGGCTTATTTCACTTAGAATCGTCGTACCTAAATCCACTCATCATGCTGCTACTAGCCTTATGACGTTGATTTCATGGCTGAGTGATATTCCATTGTACAAAAGGACCACAACTTCTTTATCCATTTTTCTCTTTCCTGGGATATTTAAGGTGTAACGAAGTGGAGGTTCTTGTCAACAGAGCAGCCCTAAACTTTGGGGTGCCTGTGCCTTGCTGATTTTTAGTTTTCCCAATTTATACGCCCGTGAGAGGAAGTGCCCTATGCTCTCTAAGCTGAGTGTTTTCGATGTTTCAGGACACACCGTACACTTCTGCAGAGTGGCTGTTGGCAATTTACATCCCGCCCATCAGCGTAGCAAGGCTCCCGTTTCTCCATGGCCCGTCCTGCATTTCTGGTTTTGACACTTTATTCAGCATGGCCCTTTTGACCGATGGGAAGCGAGACTTCTTTGTAGCGCTGATTTGCCTTTCCAGGTTGCTTGGTTGGCCAAAAAGGGCGTATGCGTTTTTTCCTGAATATATTCAGGAAAAAACGCATACGCCCTTTTTGGCCAAGGGCATCATTGTCGAGGTTTTGCCGCTTTTCCCGTGCTTTAAAGGCGATTCGAATCTTCCTCCTGAAATCTGTTTCCTGCAATTCTGCCTTGCTTTCAAATCCTCTTCGTTGTCTTCCGTCAATATATTTGTGGACGAGAGTTATCATTTATAACTCTGCAGGTTTGTGAATTGCAGTGCCCCTGAGCTCCATTTTTCAACTCGCTTTCTTGGGAGCTGGCCGCAAAAGCGCAGGATTGCTTCAGGCCCTATTCTGGTCCCGGGCGGCAGGCTGAGCCTGTGGTTAATTCTTCTTCCTGATGGGAAAATAGAGTGACCTGTGCCTGTCCCAACACCTAGAGCTAGTGTCTCATTGGTTCCCCCTCTTCCCGTTCATCCTCAGGACAAATTGCAACCTGTACGGAACAGGAGGTTAAAGGTGCTGATTCTCCAAGGAGGGAGATTGCTAGTAAAGCGGCTGGAATGGCGAACCCGAGCACAAGGAGATGAGAAATGAGGTGCGTGTTAGAAACCTTTCCCGATCACACGGTGTACCATCTTCTGGGATTCTCATGCATGTTTTCGATGTAGGAAGATGCCCTTGAACCTGGAGATTTGGGACCCATGGGATGGGTACCACGCAGTATTACTCTAAAGGGTCTGCGTTTGCTCACCCAACCTCACCAAACCTCTCAGCCCCAAGAGTGTCCACCCTTATGCCTCAATCAGCTGTGGGTCTAGATATGGTCAATCCAGGTGGCATCACAGCCCTTGAACGAATTTTGTGAGAATTTCTCTCTCTTTCACTGTCTTTGTTTCACGGGTTTTTAAAAGTAATTGATTTTTATAAAGGGGTTTAGCTGTTTTTTACTGCTGTGTTTATGCCGCTTTACACCCACTTGACTCACATACAGAGAGATATCAATACATAGGTTTTAAGATTCTTACTAGTCAGATATATTCTTGGGCGGTGAATAGGGGGTTTTGAGTCCAGATCACTGAGCAAGGAGTAGGTCTTGTCTATTACATATTGGGTTTATGGAACGGTCTCTGAGCTAATTTGAAACCCTTGTTTTATGCATCACCCCACCTCACCTTTCCCGTTAAGCAGCCATAGTGTGTTTTCTAAACGTGTGACTCTGTTCTGTTTTGTAATTCAGTTCAAGGGTAGCGGTTTTACATTCCCTCTATAAGTGATATCTTATGATAAGTGTCGTTTTCTGTGTGGCTTATTTCTCTTAGAATCGTCGTACCTAAATCCACTCATCATGCTGCTACTAGCCTTATGACGTTGATTTCATGGCTGAGTGATATTCCATTGTACAAAAGGACCACAACTTCTTTATCCATTTTTCTCTTTCCTGGGATATTTAAGGTGTAACAAAGTGGAGGTTCTTGTCAACAGAGCAGCCCTAAACTTTGGGGTGCCTGTGCCTTGCTGATTTTTAGTTTTCCCAATTTATACGCCCGTGAGTGGAAGTGCCCTATGCTCTCTAAGCTGAGTGTTTTCGATGTTTCAGGACACACCGTACACTTCTGCAGAGTGGCTGTTGGCAATTTACATCCCGCCCATCAGCGTAGCAAGGCTCCCGTTTCTCCATGGCCTGTCCTGCATTTCTGGTTTTGACACTTTATTCAGCATGGCCCTTTTGACCGATGGGAAGCGAAACTTCTTTGTAGCGCTGATTTGCCTTTCCAGGTTGCTTGGTTGGCCAAAAAGGGCGTATGCGTTTTTTCCTGAATATATTCAGGAAAAAACGCATACGCCCTTTTTGGCCAAGGGCATCATTGTCGAGGTTTTGCCGCTTTTCCCGTGCTTTAAAGGCGATTCGAATCTTCCTCCTGAAATCTGTTTCCTGCAATTCTGCCTTGCTTTCAAATCCTCTTTGTTGTCTTCCGTCAATATATTTGTGGACGAGAGTTATCATTTATAACTCTGCAGGTTTGTGAATTGCAGTGCCCCTGAGCTCCATTTTTCAACTCGCTTTCTTGGGAGCTGGCCGCAAAAGCGCAGGATTGCTTCAGGCCCTATTCTGGTCCCGGGCGGCAGGCTGAGCCTGTGGTTAATTCTTCTTCCTGATGGGAAAATAGAGTGACCTGTGCCTGTCCCAACACCTAGAGCTAGTGTCTCATTGGTTCCCCCTCTTCCCGTTCATCCTCAGGACAAATTGCAACCTGTACGGAACAGGAGGTTAAAGGTGCTGATTCTCCAAGGAGGGAGATTGCTAGTAAAGCGGCTGGAATGGCGAACCCGAGCACAAGGAGATGAGAAATGAGGTGCGTGTTAGAAACCTTTCCCGATCACACGGTGTACCATCTTCTGGGATTCTCATGCATGTTTTCGATGTAGGAAGATGCCCTTGAACCTGGAGATTTGGGACCCATGGGATGGGTACCACGCAGTATTACTCTAAAGGGTCTGCGTTTGCTCACCCAACCTCACCAAACCTCTCAGCCCCAAGAGTGTCCACCCTTATGCCTCAATCAGCTGTGGGTCTAGATATGGTCAATCCAGGTGGCATCACAGCCCTTGAACGAATTTTGTAAGAATTTCTCTCTCTTTCACTGTCTTTGTTTCACGGGTTTTTAAAAGTAATTGATTTTTATAAAGGGGTTTAGCTGTTTTTTACTGCTGTGTTTATGCCGCTTTACACCCACTTGACTCACATACAGACAGATATCAATACATAGGTTTTAAGATTCTTACTAGTCAGATATATTCTTGGGCGGTGAATAGGGGGTTTTGAGTCCAGATCACTGAGCAAGGAGTAGGTCTTGTCTATTACATATTGGGTTTATGGAACGGTCTCTGAGCTAATTTGAAACCCTTGTTTTATGCATCACCCCACCTCACCTTTCCCGTTAAGCAGCCATAGTGTGTTTTCTAAACGTGTGACTCTGTTCTGTTTTGTAATTCAGTTCAAGGGTAGCGGTTTTACATTTCCTCTATAAGTGATATCTTACGATAAGTGTCGTTTTCTGTGTGGCTTATTTCACTTAGAATCGTCGTACCTAAATCCACTCATCATGCTGCTACTAGCCTTATGACGTTGATTTCATGGCTGAGTGATATTCCATTGTACAAAAGGACCACAACTTCTTTATCCATTTTTCTCTTTCCTGGGATATTTAAGGTGTAACGAAGTGGAGGTTCTTGTCAACAGAGCAGCCCTAAACTTTGGGGTGCCTGTGCCTTGCTGATTTTTAGTTTTCCCAATTTATACGCCCGTGAGTGGAAGTGCCCTATGCTCTCTAAGCTGAGTGTTTTCGATGTTTCAGGACACACCGTACACTTCTGCAGAGTGGCTGTTGGCAATTTACATCCCGCCCATCAGCGTAGCAAGGCTCCCGTTTCTCCATGGCCTGTCCTGCATTTCTGGTTTTGACACTTTATTCAGCATGGCCCTTTTGACCGATGGGAAGCGAGACTTCTTTGTAGCGCTGATTTGCCTTTCCAGGTTGCTTGGTTGGCCAAAAAGGGCGTATGCGTTTTTTCCTGAATATATTCAGGAAAAAACGCATACGCCCTTTTTGGCCAAGGGCATCATTGTCGAGGTTTTGCCGCTTTTCCCGTGCTTTAAAGGCGATTCGAATCTTCCTCCTGAAATCTGTTTCCTGCAATTCTGCCTTGCTTTCAAATCCTCTTTGTTGTCTTCCGTCAATATATTTGTGGACGAGAGTTATCATTTATAACTCTGCAGGTTTGTGAATTGCAGTGCCCCTGAGCTCCATTTTTCAACTCGCTTTCTTGGGAGCTGGCCGCAAAAGCGCAGGATTGCTTCAGGCCCTATTCTGGTCCCGGGCGGCAGGCTGAGCCTGTGGTTAATTCTTCTTCCTGATGGGAAAATAGAGTGACCTGTGCCTGTCCCAACACCTAGAGCTAGTGTCTCATTGGTTCCCCCTCTTCCCGTTCATCCTCAGGACAAATTGCAACCTGTACGGAACAGGAGGTTAAAGGTGCTGATTCTCCAAGGAGGGAGATTGCTAGTAAAGCGGCTGGAATGGCGAACCCGAGCACAAGGAGATGAGAAATGAGGTGCGTGTTAGAAACCTTTCCCGATCACACGGTGTACCATCTTCTGGGATTCTCATGCATGTTTTCGATGTAGGAAGATGCCCTTGAACCTGGAGATTTGGGACCCATGGGATGGGTACCACGCAGTATTACTCTAAAGGGTCTGCGTTTGCTCCCCCAACCTCACCAAACCTCTCAGCCCCAAGAGTGTCCACCCTTATGCCTCAATCAGCTGTGGGTCTAGATATGGTCAATCCAGGTGGCATCACAGCCCTTGAACGAATTTTGTAAGAATTTCTCTCTCTTTCACTGTCTTTGTTGCACGGGTTTTTAAAAGTAATTGATTTTTATAAAGGGGTTTAGCTGTTTTTTACTGCTGTGTTTATGCCGCTTTACACCCACTTGACTCACATACAGAGAGATATCAATACATAGGTTTTAAGATTCTTACTAGTCAGATATATTCTTGGGCGGTGAATAGGGGGTTTTGAGTCCAGATCACTGAGCAAGGAGTAGGTCTTGTCTATTACATATTGGGTTTATGGAACGGTCTCTGAGCTAATTTGAAACCCTTGTTTTATGCATCACCCCACCTCACCTTTCCCGTTAAGCAGCCATAGTGAGTTTTCTAAACGTGTGACTCTGTTCTGTTTTGTAATTCAGTTCAAGGGTAGCGGTTTTACATTCCCTCTATAAGTGATATCTTACGATAAGTGTCGTTTTCTGTGTGGCTTATTTCACTTAGAATCGTCGTACCTAAATCCACTCATCATGCTGCTACTAGCCTTATGACGTTGATTTCATGGCTGAGTGATATTCCATTGTACAAAAGGACCACAACTTCTTTATCCATTTTTCTCTTTCCTGGGATATTTAAGGTGTAACGAAGTGGAGGTTCTTGTCAACAGAGCAGCCCTAAACTTTGGGGTGCCTGTGCCTTGCTGATTTTTAGTTTTCCCAATTTATACGCCCGTGAGAGGAAGTGCCCTATGCTCTCTAAGCTGAGTGTTTTCGATGTTTCAGGACACATCGTACACTTCTGCAGAGTGGCTGTTGGCAATTTACATCCCGCCCATCAGCGTAGCAAGGCTCCCGTTTCTCCATGGCCCGTCCTGCATTTCTGGTTTTGACACTTTATTCAGCATGGCCCTTTTGACCGATGGGAAGCGAGACTTCTTTGTAGCGCTGATTTGCCTTTCCAGGTTGCTTGGTTGGCCAAAAAGGGCGTATGCGTTTTTTCCTGAATATATTCAGGAAAAAACGCATACGCCCTTTTTGGCCAAGGGCATCATTGTCGAGGTTTTGCCGCTTTTCCCGTGCTTTAAAGGCGATTCGAATCTTCCTCCTGAAATCTGTTTCCTGCAATTCTGCCTTGCTTTCAAATCCTCTTTGTTGTCTTCCGTCAATATATTTGTGGACGAGAGTTATCATTTATAACTCTGCAGGTTTGTGAATTGCAGTGCCCCTGAGCTCCATTTTTCAACTCGCTTTCTTGGGAGCTGGCCGCAAAAGCGCAGGATTGCTTCAGGCCCTATTCTGGTCCCGGGCGGCAGGCTGAGCCTGTGGTTAATTCTTCTTCCTGATGGGAAAATAGAGTGACCTGTGCCTGTCCCCACACCTAGAGCTAGTGTCTCATTGGTTCCCCCTCTTCCCGTTCATCCTCAGGACAAATTGCAACCTGTACGGAACAGGAGGTTAAAGGTGCTGATTCTCCAAGGAGGGAGATTGCTAGTAAAGCGGCTGGAATGGCGAACCCGAGCACAAGGAGATGAGAAATGAGGTGCGTGTTAGAAACCTTTCCCGATCACACGGTGTACCATCTTCTGGGATTCTCATGCATGTTTTCAATGTAGGAAGATGCCCTTGAACGTGGAGATTTGGGACCCATGGGATGGGTACCACGCAGTATTACTCTAAAGGGTCTGCGTTTGCTCACCCAACCTCACCAAACCTCTCAGCCCCAAGAGTGTCCACCCTTATGCCTCAATCAGCTGTGGGTCTAGATATGGTCAATCCAGGTGGCATCACAGCCCTTGAACGAATTTTGTAAGAATTTCTCTCTCTTTCACTGTCTTTGTTTCACGGGTTTTTAAAAGTAATTGATTTTTATAAAGGGGTTTAGCTGTTTTTTACTGCTGTGTTTATGCCGCTTTACACCCACTTGACTCACATACAGAGAGATATCAATACATAGGTTTTAAGATTCTTACTAGTCAGATATATTCTTGGGCGGTGAATAGGGGGTTTTGAGTCCAGATCACTGAGCAAGGAGTAGGTCTTGTCTATTACATATTGGGTTTATGGAACGGTCTCTGAGCTAATTTGAAACCCTTGTTTTATGCATCACCCCACCTCACCTTTCCCGTTAAGCAGCCATAGTGTGTTTTCTAAACGTGTGACTCTGTTCTGTTTTGTAATTCAGTTCAAGGGTAGCGATTTTTACATTCCCTCTATAAGTGATATCTTATGATAAGTGTCTTTTTCTGTGTGACTTATTTCACTTAGAATCGTCGTACCTAAATCCACTCATCATGCTGCTACTAGCCTTATGACGTTGATTTCATGGCTGAGTGATATTCCATTGTACAAAAGGACCACAACTTCTTTATCCATTTTTCTCTTTCCTGGGATATTTAAGGTGTAACGAAGTGGAGGTTCTTGTCAACAGAGCAGCCCTAAACTTTGGGGTGCCTGTGCCTTGCTGATTTTTAGTTTTCCCAATTTATACGCCCGTGAGTGGAAGTGCCCTATGCTCTCTAAGCTGAGTGTTTTCGATGTTTCAGGACACACCGTACACTTCTGCAGAGTGGCTGTTGGCAATTTACATCCCGCCCATCAGCGTAGCAAGGCTCCCGTTTCTCCATGGCCTGTCCTGCATTTCTGGTTTTGACACTTTATTCAGCATGGCCCTTTTGACCGATGGGAAGCGAGACTTCTTTGTAGCGCTGATTTGCCTTTCCAGGTTGCTTGGTTGGCCAAAAAGGGCGTATGCGTTTTTTCCTGAATATATTCAGGAAAAACGCATACGCCCTTTTTGGCCAAGGGCATCATTGTCGAGGTTTTGCCGCTTTTCCCGTGCTTTAAAGGCGATTCGAATCTTCCTCCTGAAATCTGTTTCCTGCAATTCTGCCTTGCTTTCAAATCCTCTTTGTTGTCTTCCGTCAATATATTTGTGGACGAGAGTTATCATTTATAACTCTGCAGGTTTGTGAATTGCAGTGCCCCTGAGCTCCATTTTTCAACTCGCTTTCTTGGGAGCTGGCCGCAAAAGCGCAGGATTGCTTCAGGCCCTATTCTGGTCCCGGGCGGCAGGCTGAGCCTGTGGTTAATTCTTCTTCCTGATGGGAAAATAGAGTGACCTGTGCCTGTCCCAACACCTAGAGCTAGTGTCTCATTGGTTCCCCCTCTTCCCGTTCATCCTCAGGACAAATTGCAACCTGTACGGAACAGGAGGTTAAAGGTGCTGATTCTCCAAGGAGGGAGATTGCTAGTAAAGCGGCTGGAATGGCGAACCCGAGCACAAGGAGATGAGAAATGAGGTGCGTGTTAGAAACCTTTCCCGATCACACGGTGTACCATCTTCTGGGATTCTCATGCATGTTTTCGATGTAGGAAGATGCCCTTGAACCTGGAGATTTGGGACCCATGGGATGGGTACCACGCAGTATTACTCTAAAGGGTCTGCGTTTGCTCACCCAACCTCACCAAACCTCTCAGCCCCAAGAGTTTCCACCCTTATGCCTCAATCAGCTGTGGGTCTAGATATGGTCAATCCAGGTGGCATCACAGCCCTTGAACGAATTTTGTAAGAATTTCTCTCTCTTTCACTGTCTTTGTTTCACGGGTTTTTAAAAGTAATTGATTTTTATAAAGGGGTTTAGCTGTTTTTTACTGCTGTGTTTATGCCGCTTTACACCCACTTGACTCACATACAGACAGATATCAATACATAGGTTTTAAGATTCTTACTAGTCAGATATATTCTTGGGCGGTGAATAGGGGGTTTTGAGTCCAGATCACTGAGCAAGGAGTAGGTCTTGTCTATTACATATTGGGTTTATGGAACGGTCTCTGAGCTAATTTGAAACCCTTGTTTTATGCATCACCCCACCTCACCTTTCCCGTTAAGCAGCCATAGTGTGTTTTCTAAACGTGTGACTCTGTTCTGTTTTGTAATTCAGTTCAAGGGTAGCGGTTTTACATTTCCTCTATAAGTGATATCTTACGATAAGTGTCGTTTTCTGTGTGGCTTATTTCACTTAGAATCGTCGTACCTAAATCCACTCATCATGCTGCTACTAGCCTTATGACGTTGATTTCATGGCTGAGTGATATTCCATTGTACAAAAGGACCACAACTTCTTTATCCATTTTTCTCTTTCCTGGGATATTTAAGGTGTAACGAAGTGGAGGTTCTTGTCAACAGAGCAGCCCTAAACTTTGGGGTGCCTGTGCCTTGCTGATTTTTAGTTTTCCCAATTTATACGCCCGTGAGTGGAAGTGCCCTATGCTCTCTAAGCTGAGTGTTTTCGATGTTTCAGGACACACCGTACACTTCTGCAGAGTGGCTGTTGGCAATTTACATCCCGCCCATCAGCGTAGCAAGGCTCCCGTTTCTCCATGGCCTGTCCTGCATTTCTGGTTTTGACACTTTATTCAGCATGGCCCTTTTGACCGATGGGAAGCGAGACTTCTTTGTAGCGCTGATTTGCCTTTCCAGGTTGCTTGGTTGGCCAAAAAGGGCGTATGCGTTTTTTCCTGAATATATTCAGGAAAAAACGCATACGCCCTTTTTGGCCAAGGGCATCATTGTCGAGGTTTTGCCGCTTTTCCCGTGCTTTAAAGGCGATTCGAATCTTCCTCCTGAAATCTGTTTCCTGCAATTCTGCCTTGCTTTCAAATCCTCTTTGTTGTCTTCCGTCAATATATTTGTGGACGAGAGTTATCATTTATAACTCTGCAGGTTTGTGAATTGCAGTGCCCCTGAGCTCCATTTTTCAACTCGCTTTCTTGGGAGCTGGCCGCAAAAGCGCAGGATTGCTTCAGGCCCTATTCTGGTCCCGGGCGGCAGGCTGAGCCTGTGGTTAATTCTTCTTCCTGATGGGAAAATAGAGTGACCTGTGCCTGTCCCAACACCTAGAGCTAGTGTCTCATTGGTTCCCCCTCTTCCCGTTCATCCTCAGGACAAATTGCAACCTGTACGGAACAGGAGGTTAAAGGTGCTGATTCTCCAAGGAGGGAGATTGCTAGTAAAGCGGCTGGAATGGCGAACCCGAGCACAAGGAGATGAGAAATGAGGTGCGTGTTAGAAACCTTTCCCGATCACACGGTGTACCATCTTCTGGGATTCTCATGCATGTTTTCGATGTAGGAAGATGCCCTTGAACCTGGAGATTTGGGACCCATGGGATGGGTACCACGCAGTATTACTCTAAAGGGTCTGCGTTTGCTCCCCCAACCTCACCAAACCTCTCAGCCCCAAGAGTGTCCACCCTTATGCCTCAATCAGCTGTGGGTCTAGATATGGTCAATCCAGGTGGCATCACAGCCCTTGAACGAATTTTGTAAGAATTTCTCTCTCTTTCACTGTCTTTGTTGCACGGGTTTTTAAAAGTAATTGATTTTTATAAAGGGGTTTAGCTGTTTTTTACTGCTGTGTTTATGCCGCTTTACACCCACTTGACTCACATACAGAGAGATATCAATACATAGGTTTTAAGATTCTTACTAGTCAGATATATTCTTGGGCGGTGAATAGGGGGTTTTGAGTCCAGATCACTGAGCAAGGAGTAGGTCTTGTCTATTACATATTGGGTTTATGGAACGGTCTCTGAGCTAATTTGAAACCCTTGTTTTATGCATCACCCCACCTCACCTTTCCCGTTAAGCAGCCATAGTGAGTTTTCTAAACGTGTGACTCTGTTCTGTTTTGTAATTCAGTTCAAGGGTAGCGGTTTTACATTCCCTCTATAAGTGATATCTTACGATAAGTGTCGTTTTCTGTGTGGCTTATTTCACTTAGAATCGTCGTACCTAAATCCACTCATCATGCTGCTACTAGCCTTATGACGTTGATTTCATGGCTGAGTGATATTCCATTGTACAAAAGGACCACAACTTCTTTATCCATTTTTCTCTTTCCTGGGATATTTAAGGTGTAACGAAGTGGAGGTTCTTGTCAACAGAGCAGCCCTAAACTTTGGGGTGCCTGTGCCTTGCTGATTTTTAGTTTTCCCAATTTATACGCCCGTGAGAGGAAGTGCCCTATGCTCTCTAAGCTGAGTGTTTTCGATGTTTCAGGACACATCGTACACTTCTGCAGAGTGGCTGTTGGCAATTTACATCCCGCCCATCAGCGTAGCAAGGCTCCCGTTTCTCCATGGCCCGTCCTGCATTTCTGGTTTTGACACTTTATTCAGCATGGCCCTTTTGACCGATGGGAAGCGAGACTTCTTTGTAGCGCTGATTTGCCTTTCCAGGTTGCTTGGTTGGCCAAAAAGGGCGTATGCGTTTTTTCCTGAATATATTCAGGAAAAAACGCATACGCCCTTTTTGGCCAAGGGCATCATTGTCGAGGTTTTGCCGCTTTTCCCGTGCTTTAAAGGCGATTCGAATCTTCCTCCTGAAATCTGTTTCCTGCAATTCTGCCTTGCTTTCAAATCCTCTTTGTTGTCTTCCGTCAATATATTTGTGGACGAGAGTTATCATTTATAACTCTGCAGGTTTGTGAATTGCAGTGCCCCTGAGCTCCATTTTTCAACTCGCTTTCTTGGGAGCTGGCCGCAAAAGCGCAGGATTGCTTCAGGCCCTATTCTGGTCCCGGGCGGCAGGCTGAGCCTGTGGTTAATTCTTCTTCCTGATGGGAAAATAGAGTGACCTGTGCCTGTCCCCACACCTAGAGCTAGTGTCTCATTGGTTCCCCCTCTTCCCGTTCATCCTCAGGACAAATTGCAACCTGTACGGAACAGGAGGTTAAAGGTGCTGATTCTCCAAGGAGGGAGATTGCTAGTAAAGCGGCTGGAATGGCGAACCCGAGCACAAGGAGATGAGAAATGAGGTGCGTGTTAGAAACCTTTCCCGATCACACGGTGTACCATCTTCTGGGATTCTCATGCATGTTTTCGATGTAGGAAGATGCCCTTGAACGTGGAGATTTGGGACCCATGGGATGGGTACCACGCAGTATTACTCTAAAGGGTCTGCGTTTGCTCACCCAACCTCACCAAACCTCTCAGCCCCAAGAGTGTCCACCCTTATGCCTCAATCAGCTGTGGGTCTAGATATGGTCAATCCAGGTGGCATCACAGCCCTTGAACGAATTTTGTAAGAATTTCTCTCTCTTTCACTGTCTTTGTTTCACGGGTTTTTAAAAGTAATTGATTTTTATAAAGGGGTTTAGCTGTTTTTTACTGCTGTGTTTATGCCGCTTTACACCCACTTGACTCACATACAGAGAGATATCAATACATAGGTTTTAAGATTCTTACTAGTCAGATATATTCTTGGGCGGTGAATAGGGGGTTTTGAGTCCAGATCACTGAGCAAGGAGTAGGTCTTGTCTATTACATATTGGGTTTATGGAACGGTCTCTGAGCTAATTTGAAACCCTTGTTTTATGCATCACCCCACCTCACCTTTCCCGTTAAGCAGCCATAGTGTGTTTTCTAAACGTGTGACTCTGTTCTGTTTTGTAATTCAGTTCAAGGGTAGCGATTTTTACATTCCCTCTATAAGTGATATCTTATGATAAGTGTCTTTTTCTGTGTGACTTATTTCACTTAGAATCGTCGTACCTAAATCCACTCATCATGCTGCTACTAGCCTTATGACGTTGATTTCATGGCTGAGTGATATTCCATTGTACAAAAGGACCACAACTTCTTTATCCATTTTTCTCTTTCCTGGGATATTTAAGGTGTAACGAAGTGGAGGTTCTTGTCAACAGAGCAGCCCTAAACTTTGGGGTGCCTGTGCCTTGCTGATTTTTAGTTTTCCCAATTTATACGCCCGTGAGTGGAAGTGCCCTATGCTCTCTAAGCTGAGTGTTTTCGATGTTTCAGGACACACCGTACACTTCTGCAGAGTGGCTGTTGGCAATTTACATCCCGCCCATCAGCGTAGCAAGGCTCCCGTTTCTCCATGGCCTGTCCTGCATTTCTGGTTTTGACACTTTATTCAGCATGGCCCTTTTGACCGATGGGAAGCGAGACTTCTTTGTAGCGCTGATTTGCCTTTCCAGGTTGCTTGGTTGGCCAAAAAGGGCGTATGCGTTTTTTCCTGAATATATTCAGGAAAAACGCATACGCCCTTTTTGGCCAAGGGCATCATTGTCGAGGTTTTGCCGCTTTTCCCGTGCTTCAAAGGCGATTCGAATCTTCCTCCTGAAATCTGTTTCCTGCAATTCTGCCTTGCTTTCAAATCCTCTTTGTTGTCTTCCGTCAATATATTTGTGGACGAGAGTTATCATTTATAACTCTGCAGGTTTGTGAATTGCAGTTCCCCTGAGCTCCATTTTTCAACTCGCTTTCTTGGGAGCTGGCCGCAAAAGCGCAGGATTGCTTCAGGCCCTATTCTGGTCCCGGGCGGCAGGCTGAGCCTGTGGTTAATTCTTCTTCCTGATGGGAAAATAGAGTGACCTGTGCCTGTCCCAACACCTAGAGCTAGTGTCTCATTGGTTCCCCCTCTTCCCATTCATCCTCAGGACAAATTGCAACCTGTACGGAACAGGAGGTTAAAGGTGCTGATTCTCCAAGGAGGGAGATTGCTAGTAAAGCGGCTGGAATGGCGAACCCGAGCACAAGGAGATGAGAAATGAGGTGCGTGTTAGAAACCTTTCCCGATCACACGGTGTACCATCTTCTGGGATTCTCATGCATGTTTTCGATGTAGGAAGATGCCCTTGAACCTGGAGATTTGGGACCCATGGGATGGGTACCACGCAGTATTACTCTAAAGGGTCTGCGTTTGCTCACCCAACCTCACCAAACCTCTCAGCCCCAAGAGTGTCCACCCTTATGCCTCAATCAGCTGTGGGTCTAGATATGGTCAATCCAGGTGGCATCACAGCCCTTGAACGAATTTTGTAAGAATTTCTCTCTCTTTCACTGTCTTTGTTGCACGGGTTTTTAAAAGTAATTGATTTTTATAAAGGGGTTTAGCTGTTTTTTACTGCTGTGTTTATGCCGCTTTACACCCACTTGACTCACATACAGAGAGATATCAATACATAGGTTTTAAGATTCTTACTAGTCAGATATATTCTTGGGCGGTGAATAGGGGGTTTTGAGTCCAGATCACTGAGCAAGGAGTAGGTCTTGTCTATTACATATTGGGTTTATGGAACGGTCTCTGAGCTAATTTGAAACCCTTGTTTTATGCATCACCCCACCTCACCTTTCCCGTTAAGCAGCCATAGTGTGTTTTCTAAACGTGTGACTCTGTTCTGTTTTGTAATTCAGTTCAAGGGTAGCGGTTTTACATTTCCTCTATAAGTGATATCTTATGATAAGTGTCGTTTTCTGTGTGGCTTATTTCACTTAGAATCGTCGTACCTAAATCCACTCATCATGCTGCTACTAGCCTTATGACGTTGATTTCATGGCTGAGTGATATTCCATTGTACAAAAGGACCACAACTTCTTTATCCATTTTTCTCTTTCCTGGGATATTTAAGGTGTAACGAAGTGGAGGTTCTTGTCAACAGAGCAGCCCTAAACTTTGGGGTGCCTGTGCCTTGCTGATTTTTAGTTTTCCCAATTTATACGCCCGTGAGAGGAAGTGCCCTATGCTCTCTAAGCTGAGTGTTTTCGATGTTTCAGGACACACCGTACACTTCTGCAGAGTGGCTGTTGGCAATTTACATCCCGCCCATCAGCGTAGCAAGGCTCCCGTTTCTCCATGGCCTGTCCTGCATTTCTGGGTTTGACACTTTATTCAGCGTGGCCTATTTGACCGATGGGAAGCGAGACTTCTTTGTAGCGCTG
Organism: Balaenoptera borealis; assembly: GCF_965194805.1. Classification (NCBI taxonomy): domain Eukaryota; kingdom Metazoa; phylum Chordata; class Mammalia; order Artiodactyla; family Balaenopteridae; genus Balaenoptera; species Balaenoptera borealis. The sequence continues at coordinate 305,646 of NW_028123690.1, forward strand.
ATTTGCCTTTCCAGGTTGCTTGGTTGGCCAAAAAGGGCGTATGCGTTTTTTCCTGAATATATTCAGGAAAAAACGCATACGCCCTTTTTGGCCAAGGGCATCATTGTCGAGGTTTTGCCGCTTTTCCCGTGCTTTAAAGGCGATTCGAATCTACCTCTTGAAATATGTTTCCTGCAATTCTGCCTTGCTTTCAAATCCTCTTCGTTGCCTACCCTCAATATATTTGAGGACGAGAGTTATCATTTATAACTCTGCAGGTCTGTGAATTGCAGTGCCCCTGAGCTCCATTTTTCAACTCGCTTTCTTGGGAGCTGGCTGCAAAAGCGCAGGATTGCTTCAGGCCCTATTCTGGTCCCGGGCGGCAGGCTGAGCCTGTGGTTAATTCTTCTTCCTGATGGGAAAATAGAGTGACCTGTGCCTGTCCCCACACCTAGAGCTAGTGTCTCATTGGTTCCCCCTCTTCCCGTTCATCCTCAGGACAAATTGCAACCTGTACGGAACAGGAGGTTAAAGGTGCTGATTCTCCAAGGAGGGAGATTGCTAGTAAAGCGGCTGGAATGGCGAACCCGAGCACAAGGAGATGAGAAATGAGGTGCGTGTTAGAAACCTTTCCCGATCACACGGTGTACCATCTTCTGGGATTCTCATGCATGTTTTCGATGTAGGAAGATGCCCTTGAACCTGGAGATTTGGGACCCATGGGATGGGTACCACGCAGTATTACTCTAAAGGGTCTGCGTTTGCTCACCCAACCTCACCAAACCTCTCAGCCCCAAGAGTGTCCACCCTTATGCCTCAATCAGCTGTGGGTCTAGATATGGTCAATCCAGGTGGCATTACAGCCCTTGAACGAATTTTGTAAGAATTTCTCTCTCTTTCACTGTCTTTGTTTCACGGGTTTTTAAAAGTAATTGATTTTTATAAAGGGGTTTAGCTGTTTTTTACTGCTGTGTTTATGCCGCTTTACACCCACTTGACTCACATACAGAGAGATATCAATACATAGGTTTTAAGATTCTTACTAGTCAGATATATTCTTGGGCGGTGAATAGGGGGTGTTGAGTCCAGATCACTGAGCAAGGAGTAGGTCTTGTCTATTACATATTGGGTTTATGGAACGGTCTCTGAGCTAATTTGAAACCCTTGTTTTATGCATCACCCCACCTCACCTTTCCCGTTAAGCAGCCATAGTGAGTTTTCTAAACGTGTGACTCTGTTCTGTTTTGTAATTCAGTTCAAGGGTAGCGGTTTTACATTCCCTCTATAAGTGATATCTTATGATAAGTGTCGTTTTCTGTGTGGCTTATTTCACTTAGAATCGTCGTACCTAAATCCACTCATCATGCTGCTACTAGCCTTATGACGTTGATTTCATGGCTGAGTGATATTCCATTGTACAAAAGGACCACAACTTCTTTATCCATTTTTCTCTTTCCTGGGATATTTAAGGTGTAACGAAGTGGAGGTTCTTGTCAACAGAGCAGCCCTAAACTTTGGGGTGCCTGTGCCTTGCTGATTTTTAGTTTTCCCAATTTATACGCCCGTGAGAGGAAGTGCCCTATGCTCTCTAAGCTGAGTGTTTTCGATGTTTCAGGACACACCGTACACTTCTGCAGAGTGGCTGTTGGCAATTTACATCCCGCCCATCAGCGTAGCAAGGCTCCCGTTTCTCCATGGCCCGTCCTGCATTTCTGGTTTTGACACTTTATTCAGCATGGCCCTTTTGACCGATGGGAAGCGAGACTTCTTTGTAGCGCTGATTTGCCTTTCCAGGTTGCTTGGTTGGCCAAAAAGGGCGTATGCGTTTTTTCCTGAATATATTCAGGAAAAAACGCATACGCCCTTTTTGGCCAAGGGCATCATTGTCGAGGTTTTGCCGCTTTTCCCGTGCTTTAAAGGCGATTCGAATCTTCCTCCTGAAATCTGTTTCCTGCAATTCTGCCTTGCTTTCAAATCCTCTTTGTTGTCTTCCGTCAATATATTTGTGGACGAGAGTTATCATTTATAACTCTGCAGGTTTGTGAATTGCAGTGCCCCTGAGCTCCATTTTTCAACTCGCTTTCTTGGGAGCTGGCCGCAAAAGCGCAGGATTGCTTCAGGCCCTATTCTGGTCCCGGGCGGCAGGCTGAGCCTGTGGTTAATTCTTCTTCCTGATGGGAAAATAGAGTGACCTGTGCCTGTCCCAACACCTAGAGCTAGTGTCTCATTGGTTCCCCCTCTTCCCGTTCATCCTCAGGACAAATTGCAACCTGTACGGAACAGGAGGTTAAAGGTGCTGATTCTCCAAGGAGGGAGATTGCTAGTAAAGCGGCTGGAATGGCGAACCCGAGCACAAGGAGATGAGAAATGAGGTGCGTGTTAGAAACCTTTCCCGATCACACGGTGTACCATCTTCTGGGATTCTCATGCATGTTTTCGATGTAGGAAGATGCCCTTGAACCTGGAGATTTGGGACCCATGGGATGGGTACCACGCAGTATTACTCTAAAGGGTCTGCGTTTGCTCACCCAACCTCACCAAACCTCTCAGCCCCAAGAGTGTCCACCCTTATGCCTCAATCAGCTGTGGGTCTAGATATGGTCAATCCAGGTGGCATCACAGCCCTTGAACGAATTTTGTAAGAATTTCTCTCTCTTTCACTGTCTTTGTTTCACGGGTTTTTAAAAGTAATTGATTTTTATAAAGGGGTTTAGCTGTTTTTTACTGCTGTGTTTATGCCGCTTTACACCCACTTGACTCACATACAGAGAGATATCAATACATAGGTTTTAAGATTCTTACTAGTCAGATATATTCTTGGGCGGTGAATAGGGGGTGTTGAGTCCAGATCACTGAGCAAGGAGTAGGTCTTGTCTATTACATATTGGGTTTATGGAACGGTCTCTGAGCTAATTTGAAACCCTTGTTTTATGCATCACCCCACCTCACCTTTCCCGTTAAGCAGCCATAGTGTGTTTTCTAAACGTGTGACTCTGTTCTGTTTTGTAATTCAGTTCAAGGGTAGCGATTTTTACATTCCCTCTATAAGTGATATCTTATGATAAGTGTCTTTTTCTGTGTGACTTATTTCACTTAGAATCGTCGTACCTAAATCCACTCATCATGCTGCTACTAGCCTTATGACGTTGATTTCATGGCTGAGTGATATTCCATTGTACAAAAGGACCACAACTTCTTTATCCATTTTTCTCTTTCCTGGGGTATTTAAGGTGTAACGAAGTGGAGGTTCTTGTCAACAGAGCAGCCCTAAACTTTGGGGTGCCTGTGCCTTGCTGATTTTTAGTTTTCCCAATTTATACGCCCGTGAGTGGAAGTGCCCTATGCTCTCTAAGCTGAGTGTTTTCGATGTTTCAGGACACACCGTACACTTCTGCAGAGTGGCTGTTGGCAATTTACATCCCGCCCATCAGCGTAGCAAGGCTCCCGTTTCTCCATGGCCTGTCCTGCATTTCTGGTTTTGACACTTTATTCAGCATGGCCCTTTTGACCGATGGGAAGCGAGACTTCTTTGTAGCGCTGATTTGCCTTTCCAGGTTGCTTGGTTGGCCAAAAAGGGCGTATGCGTTTTTTCCTGAATATATTCAGGAAAAAACGCATACGCCCTTTTTGGCCAAGGGCATCATTGTCGAGGTTTTGCCGCTTTTCCCGTGCTTTAAAGGCGATTCGAATCTTCCTCCTGAAATCTGTTTCCTGCAATTCTGCCTTGCTTTCAAATCCTCTTTGTTGTCTTCCGTCAATATATTTGTGGACGAGAGTTATCATTTATAACTCTGCAGGTTTGTGAATTGCAGTTCCCCTGAGCTCCATTTTTCAACTCGCTTTCTTGGGAGCTGGCCGCAAAAGCGCAGGATTGCTTCAGGCCCTATTCTGGTCCCGGGCGGCAGGCTGAGCCTGTGGTTAATTCTTCTTCCTGATGGGAAAATAGAGTGACCTGTGTCTGTCCCCACACCTAGAGCTAGTGTCTCATTGGTTCCCCCTCTTCCCGTTCATCCTCAGGACAAATTGCAACCTGTACGGAACAGGAGGTTAAAGGTGCTGATTCTCCAAGGAGGGAGATTGCTAGTAAAGCGGCTGGAATGGCGAACCCGAGCACAAGGAGATGAGAAATGAGGTGCGTGTTAGAAACCTTTCCCGATCACACGGTGTACCATCTTCTGGGATTCTCATGCATGTTTTCGATGTAGGAAGATGCCCTTGAACCTGGAGATTTGGGACCCATGGGATGGGTACCACGCAGTATTACTCTAAAGGGTCTGCGTTTGCTCACCCAACCTCACCAAACCTCTCAGCCCCAAGAGTGTCCACCCTTATGCCTCAATCAGCTGTGGGTCTAGATATGGTCAATCCAGGTGGCATCACAGCCCTTGAACGAATTTTGTAAGAATTTCTCTCTCTTTCACTGTCTTTGTTTCACGGGTTTTTAAAAGTAATTGATTTTTATAAAGGGGTTTAGCTGTTTTTTACTGCTGTGTTTATGCCGCTTTACACCCACTTGACTCACATACAGAGAGATATCAATACATAGGTTTTAAGATTCTTACTAGTCAGATATATTCTTGGGCGGTGAATAGGGGGTGTTGAGTCCAGATCACTGAGCAAGGAGTAGGTCTTGTCTATTACATATTGGGTTTATGGAACGGTCTCTGAGCTAATTTGAAACCCTTGTTTTATGCATCACCCCACCTCACCTTTCCCGTTAAGCAGCCATAGTGTGTTTTCTAAACGTGTGACTCTGTTCTGTTTTGTAATTCAGTTCAAGGGTAGCGGTTTTATATTCCCTCTATAAGTGATATCTTATGATAAGTGTCGTTTTCTGTGTGGCTTATTTCACTTAGAATCGTCGTACCTAAATCCACTCATCATGCTGCTACTAGCCTTATGACGTTGATTTCATGGCTGAGTGATATTCCATTGTACAAAAGGACCACAACTTCTTTATCCATTTTTCTCTTTCCTGGGATATTTAAGGTGTAACGAAGTGGAGGTTCTTGTCAACAGAGCAGCCCTAAACTTTGGGGTGCCTGTGCCTTGCTGATTTTTAGTTTTCCCAATTTATACGCCCGTGAGAGGAAGTGCCCTATGCTCTCTAAGCTGAGTGTTTTCGATGTTTCAGGACACACCGTACACTTCTGCAGAGTGGCTGTTGGCAATTTACATCCCGCCCATCAGCGTAGCAAGGCTCCCGTTTCTCCATGGCCCGTCCTGCATTTCTGGTTTTGACACTTTATTCAGCATGGCCCTTTTGACCGATGGGAAGCGAGACTTCTTTGTAGCGCTGATTTGCCTTTCCAGGTTGCTTGGTTGGCCAAAAAGGGCGTATGCGTTTTTTCCTGAATATATTCAGGAAAAAACGCATACGCCCTTTTTGGCCAAGGGCATCATTGTCGAGGTTTTGCCGCTTTTCCCATGCTTTAAAGGCGATTCGAATCTTCCTCCTGAAATCTGTTTCCTGCAATTCTGCCTTGCTTTCAAATCCTCTTTGTTGTCTTCCGTCAATATATTTGTGGACGAGAGTTATCATTTATAACTCTGCAGGTTTGTGAATTGCAGTGCCCCTGAGCTCCATTTTTCAACTCGCTTTCTTGGGAGCTGGCCGCAAAAGCGCAGGATTGCTTCAGGCCCTATTCTGGTCCCGGGCGGCAGGCTGAGCCTGTGGTTAATTCTTCTTCCTGATGGGAAAATAGAGTGACCTGTGCCTGTCCCAACACCTAGAGCTAGTGTCTCATTGGTTCCCCCTCTTCCCGTTCATCCTCAGGACAAATTGCAACCTGTACGGAACAGGAGGTTAAAGGTGCTGATTCTCCAAGGAGGGAGATTGCTAGTAAAGCGGCTGGAATGGCGAACCCGAGCACAAGGAGATGAGAAATGAGGTGCGTGTTAGAAACCTTTCCCGATCACACGGTGTACCATCTTCTGGGATTCTCATGCATGTTTTCGATGTAGGAAGATGCCCTTGAACCTGGAGATTTGGGACCCATGGGATGGGTACCACGCAGTATTACTCTAAAGGGTCTGCGTTTGCTCACCCAACCTCACCAAACCTCTCAGCCCCAAGAGTGTCCACCCTTATGCCTCAATCAGCTGTGGGTCTAGATATGGTCAATCCAGGTGGCATCACAGCCCTTGAACGAATTTTGTAAGAATTTCTCTCTCTTTCACTGTCTTTGTTTCACGGGTTTTTAAAAGTAATTGATTTTTATAAAGGGGTTTAGCTGTTTTTTACTGCTGTGTTTATGCCGCTTTACACCCACTTGACTCACATACAGAGAGATATCAATACATAGGTTTTAAGATTCCTACTAGTCAGATATATTCTTGGGCGGTGAATAGGGGGTGTTGAGTCCAGATCACTGAGCAAGGAGTAGGTCTTGTCTATTACATATTGGGTTTATGGAACGGTCTCTGAGCTAATTTGAAACCCTTGTTTTATGCATCACCCCACCTCACCTTTCCCGTTAAGCAGCCATAGTGTGTTTTCTAAACGTGTGACTCTGTTCTGTTTTGTAATTCAGTTCAAGGGTAGCGATTTTTACATTCCCTCTATAAGTGATATCTTATGATAAGTGTCTTTTTCTGTGTGACTTATTTCACTTAGAATCGTCGTACCTAAATCCACTCATCATGCTGCTACTAGCCTTATGACGTTGATTTCATGGCTGAGTGATATTCCATTGTACAAAAGGACCACAACTTCTTTATCCATTTTTCTCTTTCCTGGGATATTTAAGGTGTAACGAAGTGGAGGTTCTTGTCAACAGAGCAGCCCTAAACTTTGGGGTGCCTGTGCCTTGCTGATTTTTAGTTTTCCCAATTTATACGCCCGTGAGTGGAAGTGCCCTATGCTCTCTAAGCTGAGTGTTTTCGATGTTTCAGGACACACCGTACACTTCTGCAGAGTGGCTGTTGGCAATTTACATCCCGCCCATCAGCGTAGCAAGGCTCCCGTTTCTCCATGGCCTGTCCTGCATTTCTGGTTTTGACACTTTATTCAGCATGGCCCTTTTGACCGATGGGAAGCGAGACTTCTTTGTAGCGCTGATTTGCCTTTCCAGGTTGCTTGGTTGGCCAAAAAGGGCGTATGCGTTTTTTCCTGAATATATTCAGAAAAAAACGCATACGCCCTTTTTGGCCAAGGGCATCATTGTCGAGGTTTTGCCGCTTTTCCCGTGCTTTAAAGGCGATTCGAATCTTCCTCCTGAAATCTGTTTCCTGCAATTCTGCCTTGCTTTCAAATCCTCTTTGTTGTCTTCCGTCAATATATTTGTGGACGAGAGTTATCATTTATAACTCTGCAGGTTTGTGAATTGCAGTGCCCCTGAGCTCCATTTTTCAACTCGCTTTCTTGGGAGCTGGCCGCAAAAGCGCAGGATTGCTTCAGGCCCTATTCTGGTCCCGGGCGGCAGGCTGAGCCTGTGGTTAATTCTTCTTCCTGATGGGAAAATAGAGTGACCTGTGTCTGTCCCCACACCTAGAGCTAGTGTCTCATTGGTTCCCCCTCTTCCCGTTCATCCTCAGGACAAATTGCAACCTGTACGGAACAGGAGGTTAAAGGTGCTGATTCTCCAAGGAGGGAGATTGCTAGTAAAGCGGCTGGAATGGCGAACCCGAGCACAAGGAGATGAGAAATGAGGTGCGTGTTAGAAACCTTTCCCGATCACACGGTGTACCATCTTCTGGGATTCTCATGCATGTTTTCGATGTAGGAAGATGCCCTTGAACCTGGAGATTTGGGACCCATGGGATGGGTACCACGCAGTATTACTCTAAAGGGTCTGCGTTTGCTCACCCAACCTCACCAAACCTCTCAGCCCCAAGAGTGTCCACCCTTATGCCTCAATCAGCTGTGGGTCTAGATATGGTCAATCCAGGTGGCATCACAGCCCTTGAACGAATTTTGTAAGAATTTCTCTCTCTTTCACTGTCTTTGTTTCACGGGTTTTTAAAAGTAATGGATTTTTATAAAGGGGTTTAGCTGTTTTTTACTGCTGTGTTTATGCCGCTTTACACCCACTTGACTCACATACAGAGAGATATCAATACATAGGTTTTAAGATTCTTACTAGTCAGATATATTCTTGGGCGGTGAATAGGGGGTTTTGAGTCCAGATCACTGAGCAAGGAGTAGGTCTTGTCTATTACATATTGGGTTTATGGAACGGTCTCTGAGCTAATTTGAAACCCTTGTTTTATGCATCACCCCACCTCACCTTTCCCGTTAAGCAGCCATAGTGAGTTTTCTAAACGTGTGACTCTGTTCTGTTTTGTAATTCAGTTCAAGGGTAGCGGTTTTACATTCCCTCTATAAGTGATATCTTATGATAAGTGTCGTTTTCTGTGTGGCTTATTTCACTTAGAATCGTCGTACCTAAATCCACTCATCATGCTGCTACTAGCCTTATGACGTTGATTTCATGGCTGAGTGATATTCCATTGTACAAAAGGACCACAACTTCTTTATCCATTTTTCTCTTTCCTGGGATATTTAAGGTGTAACGAAGTGGAGGTTCTTGTCAACAGAGCAGCCCTAAACTTTGGGGTGCCTGTGCCTTGCTGATTTTTAGTTTTCCCAATTTATACGCCCGTGAGAGGAAGTGCCCTATGCTCTCTAAGCTGAGTGTTTTCGATGTTTCAGGACACACCGTACACTTCTGCAGAGTGGCTGTTGGCAATTTACATCCCGCCCATCAGCGTAGCAAGGCTCCCGTTTCTCCATGGCCCGTCCTGCATTTCTGGTTTTGACACTTTATTCAGCATGGCCCTTTTGACCGATGGGAAGCGAGACTTCTTTGTAGCGCTGATTTGCCTTTCCAGGTTGCTTGGTTGGCCAAAAAGGGCGTATGCGTTTTTTCCTGAATATATTCAGGAAAAAACGCATACGCCCTTTTTGGCCAAGGGCATCATTGTCGAGGTTTTGCCGCTTTTCCCGTGCTTTAAAGGCGATTCGAATCTTCCTCCTGAAATCTGTTTCCTGCAATTCTGCCTTGCTTTCAAATCCTCTTCGTTGTCTTCCGTCAATATATTTGTGGACGAGAGTTATCATTTATAACTCTGCAGGTTTGTGAATTGCAGTGCCCCTGAGCTCCATTTTTCAACTCGCTTTCTTGGGAGCTGGCCGCAAAAGCGCAGGATTGCTTCAGGCCCTATTCTGGTCCCGGGCGGCAGGCTGAGCCTGTGGTTAATTCTTCTTCCTGATGGGAAAATAGAGTGACCTGTGCCTGTCCCAACACCTAGAGCTAGTGTCTCATTGGTTCCCCCTCTTCCCGTTCATCCTCAGGACAAATTGCAACCTGTACGGAACAGGAGGTTAAAGGTGCTGATTCTCCAAGGAGGGAGATTGCTAGTAAAGCGGCTGGAATGGCGAACCCGAGCACAAGGAGATGAGAAATGAGGTGCGTGTTAGAAACCTTTCCCGATCACACGGTGTACCATCTTCTGGGATTCTCATGCATGTTTTCGATGTAGGAAGATGCCCTTGAACCTGGAGATTTGGGACCCATGGGATGGGTACCACGCAGTATTACTCTAAAGGGTCTGCGTTTGCTCACCCAACCTCACCAAACCTCTCAGCCCCAAGAGTGTCCACCCTTATGCCTCAATCAGCTGTGGGTCTAGATATGGTCAATCCAGGTGGCATCACAGCCCTTGAACGAATTTTGTGAGAATTTCTCTCTCTTTCACTGTCTTTGTTTCACGGGTTTTTAAAAGTAATTGATTTTTATAAAGGGGTTTAGCTGTTTTTTACTGCTGTGTTTATGCCGCTTTACACCCACTTGACTCACATACAGAGAGATATCAATACATAGGTTTTAAGATTCTTACTAGTCAGATATATTCTTGGGCGGTGAATAGGGGGTTTTGAGTCCAGATCACTGAGCAAGGAGTAGGTCTTGTCTATTACATATTGGGTTTATGGAACGGTCTCTGAGCTAATTTGAAACCCTTGTTTTATGCATCACCCCACCTCACCTTTCCCGTTAAGCAGCCATAGTGTGTTTTCTAAACGTGTGACTCTGTTCTGTTTTGTAATTCAGTTCAAGGGTAGCGGTTTTACATTCCCTCTATAAGTGATATCTTATGATAAGTGTCGTTTTCTGTGTGGCTTATTTCTCTTAGAATCGTCGTACCTAAATCCACTCATCATGCTGCTACTAGCCTTATGACGTTGATTTCATGGCTGAGTGATATTCCATTGTACAAAAGGACCACAACTTCTTTATCCATTTTTCTCTTTCCTGGGATATTTAAGGTGTAACGAAGTGGAGGTTCTTGTCAACAGAGCAGCCCTAAACTTTGGGGTGCCTGTGCCTTGCTGATTTTTAGTTTTCCCAATTTATACGCCCGTGAGTGGAAGTGCCCTATGCTCTCTAAGCTGAGTGTTTTCGATGTTTCAGGACACACCGTACACTTCTGCAGAGTGGCTGTTGGCAATTTACATCCCGCCCATCAGCGTAGCAAGGCTCCCGTTTCTCCATGGCCTGTCCTGCATTTCTGGTTTTGACACTTTATTCAGCATGGCCCTTTTGACCGATGGGAAGCGAGACTTCTTTGTAGCGCTGATTTGCCTTTCCAGGTTGCTTGGTTGGCCAAAAAGGGCGTATGCGTTTTTTCCTGAATATATTCAGGAAAAAACGCATACGCCCTTTTTGGCCAAGGGCATCATTGTCGAGGTTTTGCCGCTTTTCCCGTGCTTTAAAGGCGATTCGAATCTTCCTCCTGAAATCTGTTTCCTGCAATTCTGCCTTGCTTTCAAATCCTCTTTGTTGTCTTCCGTCAATATATTTGTGGACGAGAGTTATCATTTATAACTCTGCAGGTTTGTGAATTGCAGTGCCCCTGAGCTCCATTTTTCAACTCGCTTTCTTGGGAGCTGGCCGCAAAAGCGCAGGATTGCTTCAGGCCCTATTCTGGTCCCGGGCGGCAGGCTGAGCCTGTGGTTAATTCTTCTTCCTGATGGGAAAATAGAGTGACCTGTGCCTGTCCCAACACCTAGAGCTAGTGTCTCATTGGTTCCCCCTCTTCCCGTTCATCCTCAGGACAAATTGCAACCTGTACGGAACAGGAGGTTAAAGGTGCTGATTCTCCAAGGAGGGAGATTGCTAGTAAAGCGGCTGGAATGGCGAACCCGAGCACAAGGAGATGAGAAATGAGGTGCGTGTTAGAAACCTTTCCCGATCACACGGTGTACCATCTTCTGGGATTCTCATGCATGTTTTCGATGTAGGAAGATGCCCTTGAACCTGGAGATTTGGGACCCATGGAATGGGTACCACGCAGTATTACTCTAAAGGGTCTGCGTTTGCTCACCCAACCTCACCAAACCTCTCAGCCCCAAGAGTGTCCACCCTTATGCCTCAATCAGCTGTGGGTCTAGATATGGTCAATCCAGGTGGCATCACAGCCCTTGAACGAATTTTGTAAGAATTTCTCTCTCTTTCACTGTCTTTGTTTCACGGGTTTTTAAAAGTAATTGATTTTTATAAAGGGGTTTAGCTGTTTTTTACTGCTGTGTTTATGCCGCTTTACACCCACTTGACTCACATACAGACAGATATCAATACATAGGTTTTAAGATTCTTACTAGTCAGATATATTCTTGGGCGGTGAATAGGGGGTTTTGAGTCCAGATCACTGAGCAAGGAGTAGGTCTTGTCTATTACATATTGGGTTTATGGAACGGTCTCTGAGCTAATTTGAAACCCTTGTTTTATGCATCACCCCACCTCACCTTTCCCGTTAAGCAGCCATAGTGTGTTTTCTAAACGTGTGACTCTGTTCTGTTTTGTAATTCAGTTCAAGGGTAGCGGTTTTACATTTCCTCTATAAGTGATATCTTATGATAAGTGTCGTTTTCTGTGTGGCTTATTTCACTTAGAATCGTCGTACCTAAATCCACTCATCATGCTGCTACTAGCCTTATGACGTTGATTTCATGGCTGAGTGATATTCCATTGTACAAAAGGACCACAACTTCTTTATCCATTTTTCTCTTTCCTGGGATATTTAAGGTGTAACGAAGTGGAGGTTCTTGTCAACAGAGCAGCCCTAAACTTTGGGGTGCCTGTGCCTTGCTGATTTTTAGTTTTCCCAATTTATACGCCCGTGAGTGGAAGTGCCCTATGCTCTCTAAGCTGAGTGTTTTCGATGTTTCAGGACACACCGTACACTTCTGCAGAGTGGCTGTTGGCAATTTACATCCCGCCCATCAGCGTAGCAAGGCTCCCGTTTCTCCATGGCCTGTCCTGCATTTCTGGTTTTGACACTTTATTCAGCATGGCCCTTTTGACCGATGGGAAGCGAGACTTCTTTGTAGCGCTGATTTGCCTTTCCAGGTTGCTTGGTTGGCCAAAAAGGGCGTATGCGTTTTTTCCTGAATATATTCAGGAAAAAACGCATACGCCCTTTTTGGCCAAGGGCATCATTGTCGAGGTTTTGCCGCTTTTCCCGTGCTTTAAAGGCGATTCGAATCTTCCTCCTGAAATCTGTTTCCTGCAATTCTGCCTTGCTTTCAAATCCTCTTTGTTGTCTTCCGTCAATATATTTGTGGACGAGAGTTATCATTTATAACTCTGCAGGTTTGTGAATTGCAGTGCCCCTGAGCTCCATTTTTCAACTCGCTTTCTTGGGAGCTGGCCGCAAAAGCGCAGGATTGCTTCAGGCCCTATTCTGGTCCCGGGCGGCAGGCTGAGCCTGTGGTTAATTCTTCTTCCTGATGGGAAAATAGAGTGACCTGTGCCTGTCCCAACACCTAGAGCTAGTGTCTCATTGGTTCCCCCTCTTCCCGTTCATCCTCAGGACAAATTGCAACCTGTACGGAACAGGAGGTTAAAGGTGCTGATTCTCCAAGGAGGGAGATTGCTAGTAAAGCGGCTGGAATGGCGAACCCGAGCACAAGGAGATGAGAAATGAGGTGCGTGTTAGAAACCTTTCCCGATCACACGGTGTACCATCTTCTGGGATTCTCATGCATGTTTTCGATGTAGGAAGATGCCCTTGAACGTGGAGATTTGGGACCCATGGGATGGGTACCACGCAGTATTACTCTAAAGGGTCTGCGTTTGCTCACCCAACCTCACCAAACCTCTCAGCCCCAAGAGTGTCCACCCTTATGCCTCAATCAGCTGTGGGTCTAGATATGGTCAATCCAGGTGGCATCACAGCCCTTGAACGAATTTTGTAAGAATTTCTCTCTCTTTCACTGTCTTTGTTTCACGGGTTTTTAAAAGTAATTGATTTTTATAAAGGGGTTTAGCTGTTTTTTACTGCTGTGTTTATGCCGCTTTACACCCACTTGACTCACATACAGAGAGATATCAATACATAGGTTTTAAGATTCTTACTAGTCAGATATATTCTTGGGCGGTGAATAGGGGGTGTTGAGTCCAGATCACTGAGCAAGGAGTAGGTCTTGTCTATTACATATTGGGTTTATGGAACGGTCTCTGAGCTAATTTGAAACCCTTGTTTTATGCATCACCCCACCTCACCTTTCCCGTTAAGCAGCCATAGTGAGTTTTCTAAACGTGTGACTCTGTTCTGTTTTGTAATTCAGTTCAAGGGTAGCGGTTTTACATTCCCTCTATAAGTGATATCTTATGATAAGTGTCGTTTTCTGTGTGGCTTATTTCACTTAGAATCGTCGTACCTAAATCCACTCATCATGCTGCTACTAGCCTTATGACGTTGATTTCATGGCTGAGTGATATTCCATTGTACAAAAGGACCACAACTTCTTTATCCATTTTTCTCTTTCCTGGGATATTTAAGGTGTAACGAAGTGGAGGTTCTTGTCAACAGAGCAGCCCTAAACTTTGGGGTGCCTGTGCCTTGCTGATTTTTAGTTTTCCCAATTTATACGCCCGTGAGAGGAAGTGCCCTATGCTCTCTAAGCTGAGTGTTTTCGATGTTTCAGGACACACCGTACACTTCTGCAGAGTGGCTGTTGGCAATTTACATCCCGCCCATCAGCGTAGCAAGGCTCCCGTTTCTCCATGGCCCGTCCTGCATTTCTGGTTTTGACACTTTATTCAGCATGGCCCTTTTGACCGATGGGAAGCGAGACTTCTTTGTAGCGCTGATTTGCCTTTCCAGGTTGCTTGGTTGGCCAAAAAGGGCGTATGCGTTTTTTCCTGAATATATTCAGGAAAAAACGCATACGCCCTTTTTGGCCAAGGGCATCATTGTCGAGGTTTTGCCGCTTTTCCCGTGCTTTAAAGGCGATTCGAATCTTCCTCCTGAAATCTGTTTCCTGCAATTCTGCCTTGCTTTCAAATCCTCTTTGTTGTCTTCCGTCAATATATTTGTGGACGAGAGTTATCATTTATAACTCTGCAGGTTTGTGAATTGCAGTGCCCCTGAGCTCCATTTTTCAACTCGCTTTCTTGGGAGCTGGCCGCAAAAGCGCAGGATTGCTTCAGGCCCTATTCTGGTCCCGGGCGGCAGGCTGAGCCTGTGGTTAATTCTTCTTCCTGATGGGAAAATAGAGTGACCTGTGCCTGTCCCAACACCTAGAGCTAGTGTCTCATTGGTTCCCCCTCTTCCCGTTCATCCTCAGGACAAATTGCAACCTGTACGGAACAGGAGGTTAAAGGTGCTGATTCTCCAAGGAGGGAGATTGCTAGTAAAGCGGCTGGAATGGCGAACCCGAGCACAAGGAGATGAGAAATGAGGTGCGTGTTAGAAACCTTTCCCGATCACACGGTGTACCATCTTCTGGGATTCTCATGCATGTTTTCGATGTAGGAAGATGCCCTTGAACCTGGAGATTTGGGACCCATGGGATGGGTACCACGCAGTATTACTCTAAAGGGTCTGCGTTTGCTCACCCAACCTCACCAAACCTCTCAGCCCCAAGAGTGTCCACCCTTATGCCTCAATCAGCTGTGGGTCTAGATATGGTCAATCCAGGTGGCATCACAGCCCTTGAACGAATTTTGTAAGAATTTCTCTCTCTTTCACTGTCTTTGTTTCACGGGTTTTTAAAAGTAATTGATTTTTATAAAGGGGTTTAGCTGTTTTTTACTGCTGTGTTTATGCCGCTTTACACCCACTTGACTCACATACAGAGAGATATCAATACATAGGTTTTAAGATTCTTACTAGTCAGATATATTCTTGGGCGGTGAATAGGGGGTGTTGAGTCCAGATCACTGAGCAAGGAGTAGGTCTTGTCTATTACATATTGGGTTTATGGAACGGTCTCTGAGCTAATTTGAAACCCTTGTTTTATGCATCACCCCACCTCACCTTTCCCGTTAAGCAGCCATAGTGTGTTTTCTAAACGTGTGACTCTGTTCTGTTTTGTAATTCAGTTCAAGGGTAGCGATTTTTACATTCCCTCTATAAGTGATATCTTATGATAAGTGTCTTTTTCTGTGTGACTTATTTCACTTAGAATCGTCGTACCTAAATCCACTCATCATGCTGCTACTAGCCTTATGACGTTGATTTCATGGCTGAGTGATATTCCATTGTACAAAAGGACCACAACTTCTTTATCCATTTTTCTCTTTCCTGGGGTATTTAAGGTGTAACGAAGTGGAGGTTCTTGTCAACAGAGCAGCCCTAAACTTTGGGGTGCCTGTGCCTTGCTGATTTTTAGTTTTCCCAATTTATACGCCCGTGAGTGGAAGTGCCCTATGCTCTCTAAGCTGAGTGTTTTCGATGTTTCAGGACACACCGTACACTTCTGCAGAGTGGCTGTTGGCAATTTACATCCCGCCCATCAGCGTAGCAAGGCTCCCGTTTCTCCATGGCCTGTCCTGCATTTCTGGTTTTGACACTTTATTCAGCATGGCCCTTTTGACCGATGGGAAGCGAGACTTCTTTGTAGCGCTGATTTGCCTTTCCAGGTTGCTTGGTTGGCCAAAAAGGGCGTATGCGTTTTTTCCTGAATATATTCAGGAAAAAACGCATACGCCCTTTTTGGCCAAGGGCATCATTGTCGAGGTTTTGCCGCTTTTCCCGTGCTTTAAAGGCGATTCGAATCTTCCTCCTGAAATCTGTTTCCTGCAATTCTGCCTTGCTTTCAAATCCTCTTTGTTGTCTTCCGTCAATATATTTGTGGACGAGAGTTATCATTTATAACTCTGCAGGTTTGTGAATTGCAGTTCCCCTGAGCTCCATTTTTCAACTCGCTTTCTTGGGAGCTGGCCGCAAAAGCGCAGGATTGCTTCAGGCCCTATTCTGGTCCCGGGCGGCAGGCTGAGCCTGTGGTTAATTCTTCTTCCTGATGGGAAAATAGAGTGACCTGTGTCTGTCCCCACACCTAGAGCTAGTGTCTCATTGGTTCCCCCTCTTCCCGTTCATCCTCAGGACAAATTGCAACCTGTACGGAACAGGAGGTTAAAGGTGCTGATTCTCCAAGGAGGGAGATTGCTAGTAAAGCGGCTGGAATGGCGAACCCGAGCACAAGGAGATGAGAAATGAGGTGCGTGTTAGAAACCTTTCCCGATCACACGGTGTACCATCTTCTGGGATTCTCATGCATGTTTTCGATGTAGGAAGATGCCCTTGAACCTGGAGATTTGGGACCCATGGGATGGGTACCACGCAGTATTACTCTAAAGGGTCTGCGTTTGCTCACCCAACCTCACCAAACCTCTCAGCCCCAAGAGTGTCCACCCTTATGCCTCAATCAGCTGTGGGTCTAGATATGGTCAATCCAGGTGGCATCACAGCCCTTGAACGAATTTTGTAAGAATTTCTCTCTCTTTCACTGTCTTTGTTTCACGGGTTTTTAAAAGTAATTGATTTTTATAAAGGGGTTTAGCTGTTTTTTACTGCTGTGTTTATGCCGCTTTACACCCACTTGACTCACATACAGAGAGATATCAATACATAGGTTTTAAGATTCTTACTAGTCAGATATATTCTTGGGCGGTGAATAGGGGGTGTTGAGTCCAGATCACTGAGCAAGGAGTAGGTCTTGTCTATTACATATTGGGTTTATGGAACGGTCTCTGAGCTAATTTGAAACCCTTGTTTTATGCATCACCCCACCTCACCTTTCCCGTTAAGCAGCCATAGTGTGTTTTCTAAACGTGTGACTCTGTTCTGTTTTGTAATTCAGTTCAAGGGTAGCGGTTTTACATTCCCTCTATAAGTGATATCTTATGATAAGTGTCGTTTTCTGTGTGGCTTATTTCACTTAGAATCGTCGTACCTAAATCCACTCATCATGCTGCTACTAGCCTTATGACGTTGATTTCATGGCTGAGTGATATTCCATTGTACAAAAGGACCACAACTTCTTTATCCATTTTTCTCTTTCCTGGGATATTTAAGGTGTAACGAAGTGGAGGTTCTTGTCAACAGAGCAGCCCTAAACTTTGGGGTGCCTGTGCCTTGCTGATTTTTAGTTTTCCCAATTTATACGCCCGTGAGAGGAAGTGCCCTATGCTCTCTAAGCTGAGTGTTTTCGATGTTTCAGGACACACCGTACACTTCTGCAGAGTGGCTGTTGGCAATTTACATCCCGCCCATCAGCGTAGCAAGGCTCCCGTTTCTCCATGGCCCGTCCTGCATTTCTGGTTTTGACACTTTATTCAGCATGGCCCTTTTGACCGATGGGAAGCGAGACTTCTTTGTAGCGCTGATTTGCCTTTCCAGGTTGCTTGGTTGGCCAAAAAGGGCGTATGCGTTTTTTCCTGAATATATTCAGGAAAAAACGCATACGCCCTTTTTGGCCAAGGGCATCATTGTCGAGGTTTTGCCGCTTTTCCCATGCTTTAAAGGCGATTCGAATCTTCCTCCTGAAATCTGTTTCCTGCAATTCTGCCTTGCTTTCAAATCCTCTTTGTTGTCTTCCGTCAATATATTTGTGGACGAGAGTTATCATTTATAACTCTGCAGGTTTGTGAATTGCAGTGCCCCTGAGCTCCATTTTTCAACTCGCTTTCTTGGGAGCTGGCCGCAAAAGCGCAGGATTGCTTCAGGCCCTATTCTGGTCCCGGGCGGCAGGCTGAGCCTGTGGTTAATTCTTCTTCCTGATGGGAAAATAGAGTGACCTGTGCCTGTCCCAACACCTAGAGCTAGTGTCTCATTGGTTCCCCCTCTTCCCGTTCATCCTCAGGACAAATTGCAACCTGTACGGAACAGGAGGTTAAAGGTGCTGATTCTCCAAGGAGGGAGATTGCTAGTAAAGCGGCTGGAATGGCGAACCCGAGCACAAGGAGATGAGAAATGAGGTGCGTGTTAGAAACCTTTCCCGATCACACGGTGTACCATCTTCTGGGATTCTCATGCATGTTTTCGATGTAGGAAGATGCCCTTGAACCTGGAGATTTGGGACCCATGGGATGGGTACCACGCAGTATTACTCTAAAGGGTCTGCGTTTGCTCACCCAACCTCACCAAACCTCTCAGCCCCAAGAGTGTCCACCCTTATGCCTCAATCAGCTGTGGGTCTAGATATGGTCAATCCAGGTGGCATCACAGCCCTTGAACGAATTTTGTAAGAATTTCTCTCTCTTTCACTGTCTTTGTTTCACGGGTTTTTAAAAGTAATTGATTTTTATAAAGGGGTTTAGCTGTTTTTTACTGCTGTGTTTATGCCGCTTTACACCCACTTGACTCACATACAGAGAGATATCAATACATAGGTTTTAAGATTCCTACTAGTCAGATATATTCTTGGGCGGTGAATAGGGGGTGTTGAGTCCAGATCACTGAGCAAGGAGTAGGTCTTGTCTATTACATATTGGGTTTATGGAACGGTCTCTGAGCTAATTTGAAACCCTTGTTTTATGCATCACCCCACCTCACCTTTCCCGTTAAGCAGCCATAGTGTGTTTTCTAAACGTGTGACTCTGTTCTGTTTTGTAATTCAGTTCAAGGGTAGCGATTTTTACATTCCCTCTATAAGTGATATCTTATGATAAGTGTCTTTTTCTGTGTGACTTATTTCACTTAGAATCGTCGTACCTAAATCCACTCATCATGCTGCTACTAGCCTTATGACGTTGATTTCATGGCTGAGTGATATTCCATTGTACAAAAGGACCACAACTTCTTTATCCATTTTTCTCTTTCCTGGGATATTTAAGGTGTAACGAAGTGGAGGTTCTTGTCAACAGAGCAGCCCTAAACTTTGGGGTGCCTGTGCCTTGCTGATTTTTAGTTTTCCCAATTTATACGCCCGTGAGTGGAAGTGCCCTATGCTCTCTAAGCTGAGTGTTTTCGATGTTTCAGGACACACCGTACACTTCTGCAGAGTGGCTGTTGGCAATTTACATCCCGCCCATCAGCGTAGCAAGGCTCCCGTTTCTCCATGGCCTGTCCTGCATTTCTGGTTTTGACACTTTATTCAGCATGGCCCTTTTGACCGATGGGAAGCGAGACTTCTTTGTAGCGCTGATTTGCCTTTCCAGGTTGCTTGGTTGGCCAAAAAGGGCGTATGCGTTTTTTCCTGAATATATTCAGAAAAAAACGCATACGCCCTTTTTGGCCAAGGGCATCATTGTCGAGGTTTTGCCGCTTTTCCCGTGCTTTAAAGGCGATTCGAATCTTCCTCCTGAAATCTGTTTCCTGCAATTCTGCCTTGCTTTCAAATCCTCTTTGTTGTCTTCCGTCAATATATTTGTGGACGAGAGTTATCATTTATAACTCTGCAGGTTTGTGAATTGCAGTGCCCCTGAGCTCCATTTTTCAACTCGCTTTCTTGGGAGCTGGCCGCAAAAGCGCAGGATTGCTTCAGGCCCTATTCTGGTCCCGGGCGGCAGGCTGAGCCTGTGGTTAATTCTTCTTCCTGATGGGAAAATAGAGTGACCTGTGTCTGTCCCCACACCTAGAGCTAGTGTCTCATTGGTTCCCCCTCTTCCCGTTCATCCTCAGGACAAATTGCAACCTGTACGGAACAGGAGGTTAAAGGTGCTGATTCTCCAAGGAGGGAGATTGCTAGTAAAGCGGCTGGAATGGCGAACCCGAGCACAAGGAGATGAGAAATGAGGTGCGTGTTAGAAACCTTTCCCGATCACACGGTGTACCATCTTCTGGGATTCTCATGCATGTTTTCGATGTAGGAAGATGCCCTTGAACCTGGAGATTTGGGACCCATGGGATGGGTACCACGCAGTATTACTCTAAAGGGTCTGCGTTTGCTCACCCAACCTCACCAAACCTCTCAGCCCCAAGAGTGTCCACCCTTATGCCTCAATCAGCTGTGGGTCTAGATATGGTCAATCCAGGTGGCATCACAGCCCTTGAACGAATTTTGTAAGAATTTCTCTCTCTTTCACTGTCTTTGTTTCACGGGTTTTTAAAAGTAATGGATTTTTATAAAGGGGTTTAGCTGTTTTTTACTGCTGTGTTTATGCCGCTTTACACCCACTTGACTCACATACAGAGAGATATCAATACATAGGTTTTAAGATTCTTACTAGTCAGATATATTCTTGGGCGGTGAATAGGGGGTTTTGAGTCCAGATCACTGAGCAAGGAGTAGGTCTTGTCTATTACATATTGGGTTTATGGAACGGTCTCTGAGCTAATTTGAAACCCTTGTTTTATGCATCACCCCACCTCACCTTTCCCGTTAAGCAGCCATAGTGAGTTTTCTAAACGTGTGACTCTGTTCTGTTTTGTAATTCAGTTCAAGGGTAGCGGTTTTACATTCCCTCTATAAGTGATATCTTATGATAAGTGTCGTTTTCTGTGTGGCTTATTTCACTTAGAATCGTCGTACCTAAATCCACTCATCATGCTGCTACTAGCCTTATGACGTTGATTTCATGGCTGAGTGATATTCCATTGTACAAAAGGACCACAACTTCTTTATCCATTTTTCTCTTTCCTGGGATATTTAAGGTGTAACGAAGTGGAGGTTCTTGTCAACAGAGCAGCCCTAAACTTTGGGGTGCCTGTGCCTTGCTGATTTTTAGTTTTCCCAATTTATACGCCCGTGAGAGGAAGTGCCCTATGCTCTCTAAGCTGAGTGTTTTCGATGTTTCAGGACACACCGTACACTTCTGCAGAGTGGCTGTTGGCAATTTACATCCCGCCCATCAGCGTAGCAAGGCTCCCGTTTCTCCATGGCCCGTCCTGCATTTCTGGTTTTGACACTTTATTCAGCATGGCCCTTTTGACCGATGGGAAGCGAGACTTCTTTGTAGCGCTGATTTGCCTTTCCAGGTTGCTTGGTTGGCCAAAAAGGGCGTATGCGTTTTTTCCTGAATATATTCAGGAAAAAACGCATACGCCCTTTTTGGCCAAGGGCATCATTGTCGAGGTTTTGCCGCTTTTCCCGTGCTTTAAAGGCGATTCGAATCTTCCTCCTGAAATCTGTTTCCTGCAATTCTGCCTTGCTTTCAAATCCTCTTCGTTGTCTTCCGTCAATATATTTGTGGACGAGAGTTATCATTTATAACTCTGCAGGTTTGTGAATTGCAGTGCCCCTGAGCTCCATTTTTCAACTCGCTTTCTTGGGAGCTGGCCGCAAAAGCGCAGGATTGCTTCAGGCCCTATTCTGGTCCCGGGCGGCAGGCTGAGCCTGTGGTTAATTCTTCTTCCTGATGGGAAAATAGAGTGACCTGTGCCTGTCCCAACACCTAGAGCTAGTGTCTCATTGGTTCCCCCTCTTCCCGTTCATCCTCAGGACAAATTGCAACCTGTACGGAACAGGAGGTTAAAGGTGCTGATTCTCCAAGGAGGGAGATTGCTAGTAAAGCGGCTGGAATGGCGAACCCGAGCACAAGGAGATGAGAAATGAGGTGCGTGTTAGAAACCTTTCCCGATCACACGGTGTACCATCTTCTGGGATTCTCATGCATGTTTTCGATGTAGGAAGATGCCCTTGAACCTGGAGATTTGGGACCCATGGGATGGGTACCACGCAGTATTACTCTAAAGGGTCTGCGTTTGCTCACCCAACCTCACCAAACCTCTCAGCCCCAAGAGTGTCCACCCTTATGCCTCAATCAGCTGTGGGTCTAGATATGGTCAATCCAGGTGGCATCACAGCCCTTGAACGAATTTTGTGAGAATTTCTCTCTCTTTCACTGTCTTTGTTTCACGGGTTTTTAAAAGTAATTGATTTTTATAAAGGGGTTTAGCTGTTTTTTACTGCTGTGTTTATGCCGCTTTACACCCACTTGACTCACATACAGAGAGATATCAATACATAGGTTTTAAGATTCTTACTAGTCAGATATATTCTTGGGCGGTGAATAGGGGGTTTTGAGTCCAGATCACTGAGCAAGGAGTAGGTCTTGTCTATTACATATTGGGTTTATGGAACGGTCTCTGAGCTAATTTGAAACCCTTGTTTTATGCATCACCCCACCTCACCTTTCCCGTTAAGCAGCCATAGTGTGTTTTCTAAACGTGTGACTCTGTTCTGTTTTGTAATTCAGTTCAAGGGTAGCGGTTTTACATTCCCTCTATAAGTGATATCTTATGATAAGTGTCGTTTTCTGTGTGGCTTATTTCTCTTAGAATCGTCGTACCTAAATCCACTCATCATGCTGCTACTAGCCTTATGACGTTGATTTCATGGCTGAGTGATATTCCATTGTACAAAAGGACCACAACTTCTTTATCCATTTTTCTCTTTCCTGGGATATTTAAGGTGTAACGAAGTGGAGGTTCTTGTCAACAGAGCAGCCCTAAACTTTGGGGTGCCTGTGCCTTGCTGATTTTTAGTTTTCCCAATTTATACGCCCGTGAGTGGAAGTGCCCTATGCTCTCTAAGCTGAGTGTTTTCGATGTTTCAGGACACACCGTACACTTCTGCAGAGTGGCTGTTGGCAATTTACATCCCGCCCATCAGCGTAGCAAGGCTCCCGTTTCTCCATGGCCTGTCCTGCATTTCTGGTTTTGACACTTTATTCAGCATGGCCCTTTTGACCGATGGGAAGCGAGACTTCTTTGTAGCGCTGATTTGCCTTTCCAGGTTGCTTGGTTGGCCAAAAAGGGCGTATGCGTTTTTTCCTGAATATATTCAGGAAAAAACGCATACGCCCTTTTTGGCCAAGGGCATCATTGTCGAGGTTTTGCCGCTTTTCCCGTGCTTTAAAGGCGATTCGAATCTTCCTCCTGAAATCTGTTTCCTGCAATTCTGCCTTGCTTTCAAATCCTCTTTGTTGTCTTCCGTCAATATATTTGTGGACGAGAGTTATCATTTATAACTCTGCAGGTTTGTGAATTGCAGTGCCCCTGAGCTCCATTTTTCAACTCGCTTTCTTGGGAGCTGGCCGCAAAAGCGCAGGATTGCTTCAGGCCCTATTCTGGTCCCGGGCGGCAGGCTGAGCCTGTGGTTAATTCTTCTTCCTGATGGGAAAATAGAGTGACCTGTGCCTGTCCCAACACCTAGAGCTAGTGTCTCATTGGTTCCCCCTCTTCCCGTTCATCCTCAGGACAAATTGCAACCTGTACGGAACAGGAGGTTAAAGGTGCTGATTCTCCAAGGAGGGAGATTGCTAGTAAAGCGGCTGGAATGGCGAACCCGAGCACAAGGAGATGAGAAATGAGGTGCGTGTTAGAAACCTTTCCCGATCACACGGTGTACCATCTTCTGGGATTCTCATGCATGTTTTCGATGTAGGAAGATGCCCTTGAACCTGGAGATTTGGGACCCATGGAATGGGTACCACGCAGTATTACTCTAAAGGGTCTGCGTTTGCTCACCCAACCTCACCAAACCTCTCAGCCCCAAGAGTGTCCACCCTTATGCCTCAATCAGCTGTGGGTCTAGATATGGTCAATCCAGGTGGCATCACAGCCCTTGAACGAATTTTGTAAGAATTTCTCTCTCTTTCACTGTCTTTGTTTCACGGGTTTTTAAAAGTAATTGATTTTTATAAAGGGGTTTAGCTGTTTTTTACTGCTGTGTTTATGCCGCTTTACACCCACTTGACTCACATACAGACAGATATCAATACATAGGTTTTAAGATTCTTACTAGTCAGATATATTCTTGGGCGGTGAATAGGGGGTTTTGAGTCCAGATCACTGAGCAAGGAGTAGGTCTTGTCTATTACATATTGGGTTTATGGAACGGTCTCTGAGCTAATTTGAAACCCTTGTTTTATGCATCACCCCACCTCACCTTTCCCGTTAAGCAGCCATAGTGTGTTTTCTAAACGTGTGACTCTGTTCTGTTTTGTAATTCAGTTCAAGGGTAGCGGTTTTACATTTCCTCTATAAGTGATATCTTATGATAAGTGTCGTTTTCTGTGTGGCTTATTTCACTTAGAATCGTCGTACCTAAATCCACTCATCATGCTGCTACTAGCCTTATGACGTTGATTTCATGGCTGAGTGATATTCCATTGTACAAAAGGACCACAACTTCTTTATCCATTTTTCTCTTTCCTGGGATATTTAAGGTGTAACGAAGTGGAGGTTCTTGTCAACAGAGCAGCCCTAAACTTTGGGGTGCCTGTGCCTTGCTGATTTTTAGTTTTCCCAATTTATACGCCCGTGAGTGGAAGTGCCCTATGCTCTCTAAGCTGAGTGTTTTCGATGTTTCAGGACACACCGTACACTTCTGCAGAGTGGCTGTTGGCAATTTACATCCCGCCCATCAGCGTAGCAAGGCTCCCGTTTCTCCATGGCCTGTCCTGCATTTCTGGTTTTGACACTTTATTCAGCATGGCCCTTTTGACCGATGGGAAGCGAGACTTCTTTGTAGCGCTGATTTGCCTTTCCAGGTTGCTTGGTTGGCCAAAAAGGGCGTATGCGTTTTTTCCTGAATATATTCAGGAAAAAACGCATACGCCCTTTTTGGCCAAGGGCATCATTGTCGAGGTTTTGCCGCTTTTCCCGTGCTTTAAAGGCGATTCGAATCTTCCTCCTGAAATCTGTTTCCTGCAATTCTGCCTTGCTTTCAAATCCTCTTTGTTGTCTTCCGTCAATATATTTGTGGACGAGAGTTATCATTTATAACTCTGCAGGTTTGTGAATTGCAGTGCCCCTGAGCTCCATTTTTCAACTCGCTTTCTTGGGAGCTGGCCGCAAAAGCGCAGGATTGCTTCAGGCCCTATTCTGGTCCCGGGCGGCAGGCTGAGCCTGTGGTTAATTCTTCTTCCTGATGGGAAAATAGAGTGACCTGTGCCTGTCCCAACACCTAGAGCTAGTGTCTCATTGGTTCCCCCTCTTCCCGTTCATCCTCAGGACAAATTGCAACCTGTACGGAACAGGAGGTTAAAGGTGCTGATTCTCCAAGGAGGGAGATTGCTAGTAAAGCGGCTGGAATGGCGAACCCGAGCACAAGGAGATGAGAAATGAGGTGCGTGTTAGAAACCTTTCCCGATCACACGGTGTACCATCTTCTGGGATTCTCATGCATGTTTTCGATGTAGGAAGATGCCCTTGAACGTGGAGATTTGGGACCCATGGGATGGGTACCACGCAGTATTACTCTAAAGGGTCTGCGTTTGCTCACCCAACCTCACCAAACCTCTCAGCCCCAAGAGTGTCCACCCTTATGCCTCAATCAGCTGTGGGTCTAGATATGGTCAATCCAGGTGGCATCACAGCCCTTGAACGAATTTTGTAAGAATTTCTCTCTCTTTCACTGTCTTTGTTTCACGGGTTTTTAAAAGTAATTGATTTTTATAAAGGGGTTTAGCTGTTTTTTACTGCTGTGTTTATGCCGCTTTACACCCACTTGACTCACATACAGAGAGATATCAATACATAGGTTTTAAGATTCTTACTAGTCAGATATATTCTTGGGCGGTGAATAGGGGGTTTTGAGTCCAGATCACTGAGCAAGGAGTAGGTCTTGTCTATTACATATTGGGTTTATGGAACGGTCTCTGAGCTAATTTGAAACCCTTGTTTTATGCATCACCCCACCTCACCTTTCCCGTTAAGCAGCCATAGTGTGTTTTCTAAACGTGTGACTCTGTTCTGTTTTGTAATTCAGTTCAAGGGTAGCGATTTTTACATTCCCTCTATAAGTGATATCTTATGATAAGTGTCTTTTTCTGTGTGACTTATTTCACTTAGAATCGTCGTACCTAAATCCACTCATCATGCTGCTACTAGCCTTATGACGTTGATTTCATGGCTGAGTGATATTCCATTGTACAAAAGGACCACAACTTCTTTATCCATTTTTCTCTTTCCTGGGATATTTAAGGTGTAACGAAGTGGAGGTTCTTGTCAACAGAGCAGCCCTAAACTTTGGGGTGCCTGTGCCTTGCTGATTTTTAGTTTTCCCAATTTATACGCCCGTGAGTGGAAGTGCCCTATGCTCTCTAAGCTGAGTGTTTTCGATGTTTCAGGACACACCGTACACTTCTGCAGAGTGGCTGTTGGCAATTTACATCCCGCCCATCAGCGTAGCAAGGCTCCCGTTTCTCCATGGCCTGTCCTGCATTTCTGGTTTTGACACTTTATTCAGCATGGCCCTTTTGACCGATGGGAAGCGAGACTTCTTTGTAGCGCTGATTTGCCTTTCCAGGTTGCTTGGTTGGCCAAAAAGGGCGTATGCGTTTTTTCCTGAATATATTCAGGAAAAAACGCATACGCCCTTTTTGGCCAAGGGCATCATTGTCGAGGTTTTGCCGCTTTTCCCGTGCTTTAAAGGCGATTCGAATCTTCCTCCTGAAATCTGTTTCCTGCAATTCTGCCTTGCTTTCAAATCCTCTTTGTTGTCTTCCGTCAATATATTTGTGGACGAGAGTTATCATTTATAACTCTGCAGGTTTGTGAATTGCAGTGCCCCTGAGCTCCATTTTTCAACTCGCTTTCTTGGGAGCTGGCCGCAAAAGCGCAGGATTGCTTCAGGCCCTATTCTGGTCCCGGGCGGCAGGCTGAGCCTGTGGTTAATTCTTCTTCCTGATGGGAAAATAGAGTGACCTGTGCCTGTCCCCACACCTAGAGCTAGTGTCTCATTGGTTCCCCCTCTTCCCGTTCATCCTCAGGACAAATTGCAACCTGTACGGAACAGGAGGTTAAAGGTGCTGATTCTCCAAGGAGGGAGATTGCTAGTAAAGCGGCTGGAATGGCGAACCCGAGCACAAGGAGATGAGAAATGAGGTGCGTGTTAGAAACCTTTCCCGATCACACGGTGTACCATCTTCTGGGATTCTCATGCATGTTTTCGATGTAGGAAGATGCCCTTGAACGTGGAGATTTGGGACCCATGGGATGGGTACCACGCAGTATTACTCTAAAGGGTCTGCGTTTGCTCACCCAACCTCACCAAACCTCTCAGCCCCAAGAGTGTCCACCCTTATGCCTCAATCAGCTGTGGGTCTAGATATGGTCAATCCAGGTGGCATCACAGCCCTTGAACGAATTTTGTAAGAATTTCTCTCTCTTTCACTGTCTTTGTTTCACGGGTTTTTAAAAGTAATTGATTTTTATAAAGGGGTTTAGCTGTTTTTTACTGCTGTGTTTATGCCGCTTTACACCCACTTGACTCACATACAGAGAGATATCAATACATAGGTTTTAAGATTCTTACTAGTCAGATATATTCTTGGGCGGTGAATAGGGGGTTTTGAGTCCAGATCACTGAGCAAGGAGTAGGTCTTGTCTATTACATATTGGGTTTATGGAACGGTCTCTGAGCTAATTTGAAACCCTTGTTTTATGCATCACCCCACCTCACCTTTCCCGTTAAGCAGCCATAGTGTGTTTTCTAAACGTGTGACTCTGTTCTGTTTTGTAATTCAGTTCAAGGGTAGCGATTTTTACATTCCCTCTATAAGTGATATCTTATGATAAGTGTCTTTTTCTGTGTGACTTATTTCACTTAGAATCGTCGTACCTAAATCCACTCATCATGCTGCTACTAGCCTTATGACGTTGATTTCATGGCTGAGTGATATTCCATTGTACAAAAGGACCACAACTTCTTTATCCATTTTTCTCTTTCCTGGGATATTTAAGGTGTAACGAAGTGGAGGTTCTTGTCAACAGAGCAGCCCTAAACTTTGGGGTGCCTGTGCCTTGCTGATTTTTAGTTTTCCCAATTTATACGCCCGTGAGTGGAAGTGCCCTATGCTCTCTAAGCTGAGTGTTTTCGATGTTTCAGGACACACCGTACACTTCTGCAGAGTGGCTGTTGGCAATTTACATCCCGCCCATCAGCGTAGCAAGGCTCCCGTTTCTCCATGGCCTGTCCTGCATTTCTGGTTTTGACACTTTATTCAGCATGGCCCTTTTGACCGATGGGAAGCGAGACTTCTTTGTAGCGCTGATTTGCCTTTCCAGGTTGCTTGGTTGGCCAAAAAGGGCGTATGCGTTTTTTCCTGAATATATTCAGGAAAAACGCATACGCCCTTTTTGGCCAAGGGCATCATTGTCGAGGTTTTGCCGCTTTTCCCGTGCTTTAAAGGCGATTCGAATCTTCCTCCTGAAATCTGTTTCCTGCAATTCTGCCTTGCTTTCAAATCCTCTTTGTTGTCTTCCGTCAATATATTTGTGGACGAGAGTTATCATTTATAACTCTGCAGGTTTGTGAATTGCAGTTCCCCTGAGCTCCATTTTTCAACTCGCTTTCTTGGGAGCTGGCCGCAAAAGCGCAGGATTGCTTCAGGCCCTATTCTGGTCCCGGGCGGCAGGCTGAGCCTGTGGTTAATTCTTCTTCCTGATGGGAAAATAGAGTGACCTGTGCCTGTCCCAACACCTAGAGCTAGTGTCTCATTGGTTCCCCCTCTTCCCATTCATCCTCAGGACAAATTGCAACCTGTACGGAACAGGAGGTTAAAGGTGCTGATTCTCCAAGGAGGGAGATTGCTAGTAAAGCGGCTGGAATGGCGAACCCGAGCACAAGGAGATGAGAAATGAGGTGCGTGTTAGAAACCTTTCCCGATCACACGGTGTACCATCTTCTGGGATTCTCATGCATGTTTTCGATGTAGGAAGATGCCCTTGAACCTGGAGATTTGGGACCCATGGGATGGGTACCACGCAGTATTACTCTAAAGGGTCTGCGTTTGCTCACCCAACCTCACCAAACCTCTCAGCCCCAAGAGTGTCCACCCTTATGCCTCAATCAGCTGTGGGTCTAGATATGGTCAATCCAGGTGGCATCACAGCCCTTGAACGAATTTTGTAAGAATTTCTCTCTCTTTCACTGTCTTTGTTGCACGGGTTTTTAAAAGTAATTGATTTTTATAAAGGGGTTTAGCTGTTTTTTACTGCTGTGTTTATGCCGCTTTACACCCACTTGACTCACATACAGAGAGATATCAATACATAGGTTTTAAGATTCTTACTAGTCAGATATATTCTTGGGCGGTGAATAGGGGGTTTTGAGTCCAGATCACTGAGCAAGGAGTAGGTCTTGTCTATTACATATTGGGTTTATGGAACGGTCTCTGAGCTAATTTGAAACCCTTGTTTTATGCATCACCCCACCTCACCTTTCCCGTTAAGCAGCCATAGTGTGTTTTCTAAACGTGTGACTCTGTTCTGTTTTGTAATTCAGTTCAAGGGTAGCGGTTTTACATTTCCTCTATAAGTGATATCTTATGATAAGTGTCGTTTTCTGTGTGGCTTATTTCACTTAGAATCGTCGTACCTAAATCCACTCATCATGCTGCTACTAGCCTTATGACGTTGATTTCATGGCTGAGTGATATTCCATTGTACAAAAGGACCACAACTTCTTTATCCATTTTTCTCTTTCCTGGGATATTTAAGGTGTAACGAAGTGGAGGTTCTTGTCAACAGAGCAGCCCTAAACTTTGGGGTGCCTGTGCCTTGCTGATTTTTAGTTTTCCCAATTTATACGCCCGTGAGAGGAAGTGCCCTATGCTCTCTAAGCTGAGTGTTTTCGATGTTTCAGGACACACCGTACACTTCTGCAGAGTGGCTGTTGGCAATTTACATCCCGCCCATCAGCGTAGCAAGGCTCCCGTTTCTCCATGGCCTGTCCTGCATTTCTGGGTTTGACACTTTATTCAGCGTGGCCTATTTGACCGATGGGAAGCGAGACTTCTTTGTAGCGCTGATTTGCCTTTCCAGGTTGCTTGGTTGGCCAAAAAGGGCGTATGCGTTTTTTCCTGAATATATTCAGGAAAAAACGCATACGCCCTTTTTGGCCAAGGGCATCATTGTCGAGGTTTTGCCGCTTTTCCCGTGCTTTAAAGGCGATTCGAATCTACCTCTTGAAATATGTTTCCTGCAATTCTGCCTTGCTTTCAAATCCTCTTCGTTGCCTACCCTCAATATATTTGAGGACGAGAGTTATCATTTATAACTCTGCAGGTCTGTGAATTGCAGTGCCCCTGAGCTCCATTTTTCAACTCGCTTTCTTGGGAGCTGGCTGCAAAAGCGCAGGATTGCTTCAGGCCCTATTCTGGTCCCGGGCGGCAGGCTGAGCCTGTGGTTAATTCTTCTTCCTGATGGGAAAATAGAGTGACCTGTGCCTGTCCCCACACCTAGAGCTAGTGTCTCATTGGTTCCCCCTCTTCCCGTTCATCCTCAGGACAAATTGCAACCTGTACGGAACAGGAGGTTAAAGGTGCTGATTCTCCAAGGAGGGAGATTGCTAGTAAAGCGGCTGGAATGGCGAACCCGAGCACAAGGAGATGAGAAATGAGGTGCGTGTTAGAAACCTTTCCCGATCACACGGTGTACCATCTTCTGGGATTCTCATGCATGTTTTCGATGTAGGAAGATGCCCTTGAACCTGGAGATTTGGGACCCATGGGATGGGTACCACGCAGTATTACTCTAAAGGGTCTGCGTTTGCTCACCCAACCTCACCAAACCTCTCAGCCCCAAGAGTGTCCACCCTTATGCCTCAATCAGCTGTGGGTCTAGATATGGTCAATCCAGGTGGCATCACAGCCCTTGAACGAATTTTGTAAGAATTTCTCTCTCTTTCACTGTCTTTGTTTCACGGGTTTTTAAAAGTAATTGATTTTTATAAAGGGGTTTAGCTGTTTTTTACTGCTGTGTTTATGCCGCTTTACACCCACTTGACTCACATACAGAGAGATATCAATACATAGGTTTTAAGATTCTTACTAGTCAGATATATTCTTGGGCGGTGAATAGGGGGTTTTGAGTCCAGATCACTGAGCAAGGAGTAGGTCTTGTCTATTACATATTGGGTTTATGGAACGGTCTCTGAGCTAATTTGAAACCCTTGTTTTATGCATCACCCCACCTCACCTTTCCCGTTAAGCAGCCATAGTGAGTTTTCTAAACGTGTGACTCTGTTCTGTTTTGTAATTCAGTTCAAGGGTAGCGGTTTTACATTCCCTCTATAAGTGATATCTTATGATAAGTGTCGTTTTCTGTGTGGCTTATTTCACTTAGAATCGTCGTACCTAAATCCACTCATCATGCTGCTACTAGCCTTATGACGTTGATTTCATGGCTGAGTGATATTCCATTGTACAAAAGGACCACAACTTCTTTATCCATTTTTCTCTTTCCTGGGATATTTAAGGTGTAACGAAGTGGAGGTTCTTGTCAACAGAGCAGCCCTAAACTTTGGGGTGCCTGTGCCTTGCTGATTTTTAGTTTTCCCAATTTATACGCCCGTGAGAGGAAGTGCCCTATGCTCTCTAAGCTGAGTGTTTTCGATGTTTCAGGACACACCGTACACTTCTGCAGAGTGGCTGTTGGCAATTTACATCCCGCCCATCAGCGTAGCAAGGCTCCCGTTTCTCCATGGCCCGTCCTGCATTTCTGGTTTTGACACTTTATTCAGCATGGCCCTTTTGACCGATGGGAAGCGAGACTTCTTTGTAGCGCTGATTTGCCTTTCCAGGTTGCTTGGTTGGCCAAAAAGGGCGTATGCGTTTTTTCCTGAATATATTCAGGAAAAAACGCATACGCCCTTTTTGGCCAAGGGCATCATTGTCGAGGTTTTGCCGCTTTTCCCGTGCTTTAAAGGCGATTCGAATCTTCCTCCTGAAATCTGTTTCCTGCAATTCTGCCTTGCTTTCAAATCCTCTTTGTTGTCTTCCGTCAATATATTTGTGGACGAGAGTTATCATTTATAACTCTGCAGGTTTGTGAATTGCAGTGCCCCTGAGCTCCATTTTTCAACTCGCTTTCTTGGGAGCTGGCCGCAAAAGCGCAGGATTGCTTCAGGCCCTATTCTGGTCCCGGGCGGCAGGCTGAGCCTGTGGTTAATTCTTCTTCCTGATGGGAAAATAGAGTGACCTGTGCCTGTCCCAACACCTAGAGCTAGTGTCTCATTGGTTCCCCCTCTTCCCGTTCATCCTCAGGACAAATTGCAACCTGTACGGAACAGGAGGTTAAAGGTGCTGATTCTCCAAGGAGGGAGATTGTTAGTAAAGCGGCTGGAATGGCGAACCCGAGCACAAGGAGATGAGAAATGAGGTGCGTGTTAGAAACCTTTCCCGATCACACGGTGTACCATCTTCTGGGATTCTCATGCATGTTTTCGATGTAGGAAGATGCCCTTGAACCTGGAGATTTGGGACCCATGGGATGGGTACCACGCAGTATTACTCTAAAGGGTCTGCGTTTGCTCACCCAACCTCACCAAACCTCTCAGCCCCAAGAGTGTCCACCCTTATGCCTCAATCAGCTGTGGGTCTAGATATGGTCAATCCAGGTGGCATCACAGCCCTTGAACGAATTTTGTAAGAATTTCTCTCTCTTTCACTGTCTTTGTTTCACGGGTTTTTAAAAGTAATTGATTTTTATAAAGGGGTTTAGCTGTTTTTTACTGCTGTGTTTATGCCGCTTTACACCCACTTGACTCACATACAGAGAGATATCAATACATAGGTTTTAAGATTCTTACTAGTCAGATATATTCTTGGGCGGTGAATAGGGGGTGTTGAGTCCAGATCACTGAGCAAGGAGTAGGTCTTGTCTATTACATATTGGGTTTATGGAACGGTCTCTGAGCTAATTTGAAACCCTTGTTTTATGCATCACCCCACCTCACCTTTCCCGTTAAGCAGCCATAGTGTGTTTTCTAAACGTGTGACTCTGTTCTGTTTTGTAATTCAGTTCAAGGGTAGCGATTTTTACATTCCCTCTATAAGTGATATCTTATGATAAGTGTCTTTTTCTGTGTGACTTATTTCACTTAGAATCGTCGTACCTAAATCCACTCATCATGCTGCTACTAGCCTTATGACGTTGATTTCATGGCTGAGTGATATTCCATTGTACAAAAGGACCACAACTTCTTTATCCATTTTTCTCTTTCCTGGGGTATTTAAGGTGTAACGAAGTGGAGGTTCTTGTCAACAGAGCAGCCCTAAACTTTGGGGTGCCTGTGCCTTGCTGATTTTTAGTTTTCCCAATTTATACGCCCGTGAGTGGAAGTGCCCTATGCTCTCTAAGCTGAGTGTTTTCGATGTTTCAGGACACACCGTACACTTCTGCAGAGTGGCTGTTGGCAATTTACATCCCGCCCATCAGCGTAGCAAGGCTCCCGTTTCTCCATGGCCTGTCCTGCATTTCTGGTTTTGACACTTTATTCAGCATGGCCCTTTTGACCGATGGGAAGCGAGACTTCTTTGTAGCGCTGATTTGCCTTTCCAGGTTGCTTGGTTGGCCAAAAAGGGCGTATGCGTTTTTTCCTGAATATATTCAGGAAAAAACGCATACGCCCTTTTTGGCCAAGGGCATCATTGTCGAGGTTTTGCCGCTTTTCCCGTGCTTTAAAGGCGATTCGAATCTTCCTCCTGAAATCTGTTTCCTGCAATTCTGCCTTGCTTTCAAATCCTCTTTGTTGTCTTCCGTCAATATATTTGTGGACGAGAGTTATCATTTATAACTCTGCAGGTTTGTGAATTGCAGTTCCCCTGAGCTCCATTTTTCAACTCGCTTTCTTGGGAGCTGGCCGCAAAAGCGCAGGATTGCTTCAGGCCCTATTCTGGTCCCGGGCGGCAGGCTGAGCCTGTGGTTAATTCTTCTTCCTGATGGGAAAATAGAGTGACCTGTGTCTGTCCCCACACCTAGAGCTAGTGTCTCATTGGTTCCCCCTCTTCCCGTTCATCCTCAGGACAAATTGCAACCTGTACGGAACAGGAGGTTAAAGGTGCTGATTCTCCAAGGAGGGAGATTGCTAGTAAAGCGGCTGGAATGGCGAACCCGAGCACAAGGAGATGAGAAATGAGGTGCGTGTTAGAAACCTTTCCCGATCACACGGTGTACCATCTTCTGGGATTCTCATGCATGTTTTCGATGTAGGAAGATGCCCTTGAACCTGGAGATTTGGGACCCATGGGATGGGTACCACGCAGTATTACTCTAAAGGGTCTGCGTTTGCTCACCCAACCTCACCAAACCTCTCAGCCCCAAGAGTGTCCACCCTTATGCCTCAATCAGCTGTGGGTCTAGATATGGTCAATCCAGGTGGCATCACAGCCCTTGAACGAATTTTGTAAGAATTTCTCTCTCTTTCACTGTCTTTGTTTCACGGGTTTTTAAAAGTAATTGATTTTTATAAAGGGGTTTAGCTGTTTTTTACTGCTGTGTTTATGCCGCTTTACACCCACTTGACTCACATACAGAGAGATATCAATACATAGGTTTTAAGATTCTTACTAGTCAGATATATTCTTGGGCGGTGAATAGGGGGTTTTGAGTCCAGATCACTGAGCAAGGAGTAGGTCTTGTCTATTACATATTGGGTTTATGGAACGGTCTCTGAGCTAATTTGAAACACTTGTTTTATGCATCACCCCACCTCACCTTTCCCGTTAAGCAGCCATAGTGTGTTTTCTAAACGTGTGACTCTGTTCTGTTTTGTAATTCAGTTCAAGGGTAGCGGTTTTACATTCCCTCTATAAGTGATATCTTATGATAAGTGTCGTTTTCTGTGTGGCTTATTTCACTTAGAATCGTCGTACCTAAATCCACTCATCATGCTGCTACTAGCCTTATGACGTTGATTTCATGGCTGAGTGATATTCCATTGTACAAAAGGACCACAACTTCTTTATCCATTTTTCTCTTTCCTGGGATATTTAAGGTGTAACGAAGTGGAGGTTCTTGTCAACAGAGCAGCCCTAAACTTTGGGGTGCCTGTGCCTTGCTGATTTTTAGTTTTCCCAATTTATACGCCCGTGAGAGGAAGTGCCCTATGCTCTCTAAGCTGAGTGTTTTCGATGTTTCAGGACACACCGTACACTTCTGCAGAGTGGCTGTTGGCAATTTACATCCCGCCCATCAGCGTAGCAAGGCTCCCGTTTCTCCATGGCCCGTCCTGCATTTCTGGTTTTGACACTTTATTCAGCATGGCCCTTTTGACCGATGGGAAGCGAGACTTCTTTGTAGCGCTGATTTGCCTTTCCAGGTTGCTTGGTTGGCCAAAAAGGGCGTATGCGTTTTTTCCTGAATATATTCAGGAAAAAACGCATACGCCCTTTTTGGCCAAGGGCATCATTGTCGAGGTTTTGCCGCTTTTCCCATGCTTTAAAGGCGATTCGAATCTTCCTCCTGAAATCTGTTTCCTGCAATTCTGCCTTGCTTTCAAATCCTCTTTGTTGTCTTCCGTCAATATATTTGTGGACGAGAGTTATCATTTATAACTCTGCAGGTTTGTGAATTGCAGTGCCCCTGAGCTCCATTTTTCAACTCGCTTTCTTGGGAGCTGGCCGCAAAAGCGCAGGATTGCTTCAGGCCCTATTCTGGTCCCGGGCGGCAGGCTGAGCCTGTGGTTAATTCTTCTTCCTGATGGGAAAATAGAGTGACCTGTGCCTGTCCCAACACCTAGAGCTAGTGTCTCATTGGTTCCCCCTCTTCCCGTTCATCCTCAGGACAAATTGCAACCTGTACGGAACAGGAGGTTAAAGGTGCTGATTCTCCAAGGAGGGAGATTGCTAGTAAAGCGGCTGGAATGGCGAACCCGAGCACAAGGAGATGAGAAATGAGGTGCGTGTTAGAAACCTTTCCCGATCACACGGTGTACCATCTTCTGGGATTCTCATGCATGTTTTCGATGTAGGAAGATGCCCTTGAACCTGGAGATTTGGGACCCATGGGATGGGTACCACGCAGTATTACTCTAAAGGGTCTGCGTTTGCTCACCCAACCTCACCAAACCTCTCAGCCCCAAGAGTGTCCACCCTTATGCCTCAATCAGCTGTGGGTCTAGATATGGTCAATCCAGGTGGCATCACAGCCCTTGAACGAATTTTGTAAGAATTTCTCTCTCTTTCACTGTCTTTGTTTCACGGGTTTTTAAAAGTAATTGATTTTTATAAAGGGGTTTAGCTGTTTTTTACTGCTGTGTTTATGCCGCTTTACACCCACTTGACTCACATACAGAGAGATATCAATACATAGGTTTTAAGATTCCTACTAGTCAGATATATTCTTGGGCGGTGAATAGGGGGTGTTGAGTCCAGATCACTGAGCAAGGAGTAGGTCTTGTCTATTACATATTGGGTTTATGGAACGGTCTCTGAGCTAATTTGAAACCCTTGTTTTATGCATCACCCCACCTCACCTTTCCCGTTAAGCAGCCATAGTGTGTTTTCTAAACGTGTGACTCTGTTCTGTTTTGTAATTCAGTTCAAGGGTAGCGATTTTTACATTCCCTCTATAAGTGATATCTTATGATAAGTGTCTTTTTCTGTGTGACTTATTTCACTTAGAATCGTCGTACCTAAATCCACTCATCATGCTGCTACTAGCCTTATGACGTTGATTTCATGGCTGAGTGATATTCCATTGTACAAAAGGACCACAACTTCTTTATCCATTTTTCTCTTTCCTGGGATATTTAAGGTGTAACGAAGTGGAGGTTCTTGTCAACAGAGCAGCCCTAAACTTTGGGGTGCCTGTGCCTTGCTGATTTTTAGTTTTCCCAATTTATACGCCCGTGAGTGGAAGTGCCCTATGCTCTCTAAGCTGAGTGTTTTCGATGTTTCAGGACACACCGTACACTTCTGCAGAGTGGCTGTTGGCAATTTACATCCCGCCCATCAGCGTAGCAAGGCTCCCGTTTCTCCATGGCCTGTCCTGCATTTCTGGTTTTGACACTTTATTCAGCATGGCCCTTTTGACCGATGGGAAGCGAGACTTCTTTGTAGCGCTGATTTGCCTTTCCAGGTTGCTTGGTTGGCCAAAAAGGGCGTATGCGTTTTTTCCTGAATATATTCAGAAAAAAACGCATACGCCCTTTTTGGCCAAGGGCATCATTGTCGAGGTTTTGCCGCTTTTCCCGTGCTTTAAAGGCGATTCGAATCTTCCTCCTGAAATCTGTTTCCTGCAATTCTGCCTTGCTTTCAAATCCTCTTTGTTGTCTTCCGTCAATATATTTGTGGACGAGAGTTATCATTTATAACTCTGCAGGTTTGTGAATTGCAGTGCCCCTGAGCTCCATTTTTCAACTCGCTTTCTTGGGAGCTGGCCGCAAAAGCGCAGGATTGCTTCAGGCCCTATTCTGGTCCCGGGCGGCAGGCTGAGCCTGTGGTTAATTCTTCTTCCTGATGGGAAAATAGAGTGACCTGTGTCTGTCCCCACACCTAGAGCTAGTGTCTCATTGGTTCCCCCTCTTCCCGTTCATCCTCAGGACAAATTGCAACCTGTACGGAACAGGAGGTTAAAGGTGCTGATTCTCCAAGGAGGGAGATTGCTAGTAAAGCGGCTGGAATGGCGAACCCGAGCACAAGGAGATGAGAAATGAGGTGCGTGTTAGAAACCTTTCCCGATCACACGGTGTACCATCTTCTGGGATTCTCATGCATGTTTTCGATGTAGGAAGATGCCCTTGAACCTGGAGATTTGGGACCCATGGGATGGGTACCACGCAGTATTACTCTAAAGGGTCTGCGTTTGCTCACCCAACCTCACCAAACCTCTCAGCCCCAAGAGTGTCCACCCTTATGCCTCAATCAGCTGTGGGTCTAGATATGGTCAATCCAGGTGGCATCACAGCCCTTGAACGAATTTTGTAAGAATTTCTCTCTCTTTCACTGTCTTTGTTGCACGGGTTTTTAAAAGTAATTGATTTTTATAAAGGGGTTTAGCTGTTTTTTACTGCTGTGTTTATGCCGCTTTACACCCACTTGACTCACATACAGAGAGATATCAATACATAGGTTTTAAGATTCTTACTAGTCAGATATATTCTTGGGCGGTGAATAGGGGGTTTTGAGTCCAGATCACTGAGCAAGGAGTAGGTCTTGTCTATTACATATTGGGTTTATGGAACGGTCTCTGAGCTAATTTGAAACCCTTGTTTTATGCATCACCCCACCTCACCTTTCCCGTTAAGCAGCCATAGTGAGTTTTCTAAACGTGTGACTCTGTTCTGTTTTGTAATTCAGTTCAAGGGTAGCGGTTTTACATTCCCTCTATAAGTGATATCTTATGATAAGTGTCGTTTTCTGTGTGGCTTATTTCACTTAGAATCGTCGTACCTAAATCCACTCATCATGCTGCTACTAGCCTTATGACGTTGATTTCATGGCTGAGTGATATTCCATTGTACAAAAGGACCACAACTTCTTTATCCATTTTTCTCTTTCCTGGGATATTTAAGGTGTAACGAAGTGGAGGTTCTTGTCAACAGAGCAGCCCTAAACTTTGGGGTGCCTGTGCCTTGCTGATTTTTAGTTTTCCCAATTTATACGCCCGTGAGAGGAAGTGCCCTATGCTCTCTAAGCTGAGTGTTTTCGATGTTTCAGGACACACCGTACACTTCTGCAGAGTGGCTGTTGGCAATTTACATCCCGCCCATCAGCGTAGCAAGGCTCCCGTTTCTCCATGGCCCGTCCTGCATTTCTGGGTATGACACTTTATTCAGCATGGCCCTTTTGACCGATGGGAAGCGAGACTTCTTTGTAGCGCTGATTTGCCTTTCCAGGTTGCTTGGTTGGCCAAAAAGGGCGTATGCGTTTTTTCCTGAATATATTCAGGAAAAAACGCATACGCCCTTTTTGGCCAAGGGCATCATTGTCGAGGTTTTGCCGCTTTTCCCGTGCTTTAAAGGCGATTCGAATCTTCCTCCTGAAATCTGTTTCCTGCAATTCTGCCTTGCTTTCAAATCCTCTTTGTTGTCTTCCGTCAATATATTTGTGGACGAGAGTTATCATTTATAACTCTGCAGGTTTGTGAATTGCAGTGCCCCTGAGCTCCATTTTTCAACTCGCTTTCTTGGGAGCTGGCCGCAAAAGCGCAGGATTGCTTCAGGCCCTATTCTGGTCCCGGGCGGCAGGCTGAGCCTGTGGTTAATTCTTCTTCCTGATGGGAAAATAGAGTGACCTGTGCCTGTCCCAACACCTAGAGCTAGTGTCTCATTGGTTCCCCCTCTTCCCGTTCATCCTCAGGACAAATTGCAACCTGTACGGAACAGGAGGTTAAAGGTGCTGATTCTCCAAGGAGGGAGATTGCTAGTAAAGCGGCTGGAATGGCGAACCCGAGCACAAGGAGATGAGAAATGAGGTGCGTGTTAGAAACCTTTCCCGATCACACGGTGTACCATCTTCTGGGATTCTCATGCATGTTTTCGATGTAGGAAGATGCCCTTGAACCTGGAGATTTGGGACCCATGGGATGGGTACCACGCAGTATTACTCTAAAGGGTCTGCGTTTGCTCACCCAACCTCACCAAACCTCTCAGCCCCAAGAGTGTCCACCCTTATGCCTCAATCAGCTGTGGGTCTAGATATGGTCAATCCAGGTGGCATCACAGCCCTTGAACGAATTTTGTAAGAATTTCTCTCTCTTTCACTGTCTTTGTTTCACGGGTTTTTAAAAGTAATTGATTTTTATAAAGGGGTTTAGCTGTTTTTTACTGCTGTGTTTATGCCGCTTTACACCCACTTGACTCACATACAGAGAGATATCAATACATAGGTTTTAAGATTCTTACTAGTCAGATATATTCTTGGGCGGTGAATAGGGGGTGTTGAGTCCAGATCACTGAGCAAGGAGTAGGTCTTGTCTATTACATATTGGGTTTATGGAACGGTCTCTGAGCTAATTTGAAACCCTTGTTTTAGGCATCACCCCACCTCACCTTTCCCGTTAAGCAGCCATAGTGTGTTTTCTAAACGTGTGACTCTGTTCTGTTTTGTAATTCAGTTCAAGGGTAGCGATTTTTACATTCCCTCTATAAGTGATATCTTATGATAAGTGTCTTTTTCTGTGTGACTTATTTCACTTAGAATCGTCGTACCTAAATCCACTCATCATGCTGCTACTAGCCTTATGACGTTGATTTCATGGCTGAGTGATATTCCATTGTACAAAAGGACCACAACTTCTTTATCCATTTTTCTCTTTCCTGGGATATTTAAGGTGTAACGAAGTGGAGGTTCTTGTCAACAGAGCAGCCCTAAACTTTGGGGTGCCTGTGCCTTGCTGATTTTTAGTTTTCCCAATTTATACGCCCGTGAGTGGAAGTGCCCTATGCTCTCTAAGCTGAGTGTTTTCGATGTTTCAGGACACACCGTACACTTCTGCAGAGTGGCTGTTGGCAATTTACATCCCGCCCATCAGCGTAGCAAGGCTCCCGTTTCTCCATGGCCTGTCCTGCATTTCTGGTTTTGACACTTTATTCAGCATGGCCCTTTTGACCGATGGGAAGCGAGACTTCTTTGTAGCGCTGATTTGCCTTTCCAGGTTGCTTGGTTGGCCAAAAAGGGCGTATGCGTTTTTTCCTGAATATATTCAGAAAAAAACGCTTACGCCCTTTTTGGCCAAGGGCATCATTGTCGAGGTTTTGCCGCTTTTCCCGTGCTTTAAAGGCGATTCGAATCTTCCTCCTGAAATCTGTTTCCTGCAATTCTGCCTTGCTTTCAAATCCTCTTTGTTGTCTTCCGTCAATATATTTGTGGACGAGAGTTATCATTTATAACTCTGCAGGTTTGTGAATTGCAGTGCCCCTGAGCTCCATTTTTCAACTCGCTTTCTTGGGAGCTGGCCGCAAAAGCGCAGGATTGCTTCAGGCCCTATTCTGGTCCCGGGCGGCAGGCTGAGCCTGTGGTTAATTCTTCTTCCTGATGGGAAAATAGAGTGACCTGTGCCTGTCCCAACACCTAGAGCTAGTGTCTCATTGGTTCCCCCTCTTCCCGTTCATCCTCAGGACAAATTGCAACCTGTACGGAACAGGAGGTTAAAGGTGCTGATTCTCCAAGGAGGGAGATTGCTAGTAAAGCGGCTGGAATGGCGAACCCGAGCACAAGGAGATGAGAAATGAGGTGCGTGTTAGAAACCTTTCCCGATCACACGGTGTACCATCTTCTGGGATTCTCATGCATGTTTTCGATGTAGGAAGATGCCCTTGAACGTGGAGATTTGGGACCCATGGGATGGGTACCACGCAGTATTACTCTAAAGGGTCTGCGTTTGCTCACCCAACCTCACCAAACCTCTCAGCCCCAAGAGTGTCCACCCTTATGCCTCAATCAGCTGTGGGTCTAGATATGGTCAATCCAGGTGGCATCACAGCCCTTGAACGAATTTTGTAAGAATTTCTCTCTCTTTCACTGTCTTTGTTTCACGGGTTTTTAAAAGTAATTGATTTTTATAAAGGGGTTTAGCTGTTTTTTACTGCTGTGTTTATGCCGCTTTACACCCACTTGACTCACATACAGAGAGATATCAATACATAGGTTTTAAGATTCTTACTAGTCAGATATATTCTTGGGCGGTGAATAGGGGGTTTTGAGTCCAGATCACTGAGCAAGGAGTAGGTCTTGTCTATTACATATTGGGTTTATGGAACGGTCTCTGAGCTAATTTGAAACCCTTGTTTTATGCATCACCCCACCTCACCTTTCCCGTTAAGCAGCCATAGTGAGTTTTCTAAACGTGTGACTCTGTTCTGTTTTGTAATTCAGTTCAAGGGTAGCGGTTTTACATTCCCTCTATAAGTGATATCTTATGATAAGTGTCGTTTTCTGTGTGGCTTATTTCACTTAGAATCGTCGTACCTAAATCCACTCATCATGCTGCTACTAGCCTTATGACGTTGATTTCATGGCTGAGTGATATTCCATTGTACAAAAGGACCACAACTTCTTTATCCATTTTTCTCTTTCCTGGGATATTTAAGGTGTAACGAAGTGGAGGTTCTTGTCAACAGAGCAGCCCTAAACTTTGGGGTGCCTGTGCCTTGCTGATTTTTAGTTTTCCCAATTTATACGCCCGTGAGAGGAAGTGCCCTATGCTCTCTAAGCTGAGTGTTTTCGATGTTTCAGGACACACCGTACACTTCTGCAGAGTGGCTGTTGGCAATTTACATCCCGCCCATCAGCGTAGCAAGGCTCCCGTTTCTCCATGGCCCGTCCTGCATTTCTGGTTTTGACACTTTATTCAGCATGGCCCTTTTGACCGATGGGAAGCGAGACTTCTTTGTAGCGCTGATTTGCCTTTCCAGGTTGCTTGGTTGGCCAAAAAGGGCGTATGCGTTTTTTCCTGAATATATTCAGGAAAAAACGCATATGCCCTTTTTGGCCAAGGGCATCATTGTCGAGATTTTGCCGCTTTTCCCGTGCTTTAAAGGCGA
The DNA here is from genome assembly GCF_965194805.1 of Balaenoptera borealis. Taxonomy (NCBI): domain Eukaryota; kingdom Metazoa; phylum Chordata; class Mammalia; order Artiodactyla; family Balaenopteridae; genus Balaenoptera; species Balaenoptera borealis. The sequence continues at coordinate 348,013 of NW_028123690.1, forward strand.
TTCGAATCTTCCTCCTGAAATCTGTTTCCTGCAATTCTGCCTTGCTTTCAAATCCTCTTTGTTGTCTTCCGTCAATATATTTGTGGACGAGAGTTATCATTTATAACTCTGCAGGTTTGTGAATTGCAGTGCCCCTGAGCTCCATTTTTCAACTCGCTTTCTTGGGAGCTGGCCGCAAAAGCGCAGGATTGCTTCAGGCCCTATTCTGGTCCCGGGCGGCAGGCTGAGGCTGTGGTTAATTCTTCTTCCTGATGGGAAAATAGAGTGACCTGTGCCTGTCCCAACACCTAGAGCTAGTGTCTCATTGGTTCCCCCTCTTCCCGTTCATCCTCAGGACAAATTGCAACCTGTACGGAACAGGAGGTTAAAGGTGCTGATTCTCCAAGGAGGGAGATTGCTAGTAAAGCGGCTGGAATGGCGAACCCGAGCACAAGGAGATGAGAAATGAGGTGCGTGTTAGAAACCTTTCCCGATCACACGGTGTACCATCTTCTGGGATTCTCATGCATGTTTTCGATGTAGGAAGATGCCCTTGAACCTGGAGATTTGGGACCCATGGGATGGGTACCACGCAGTATTACTCTAAAGGGTCTGCGTTTGCTCACCCAACCTCACCAAACCTCTCAGCCCCAAGAGTGTCCACCCTTATGCCTCAATCAGCTGTGGGTCTAGATATGGTCAATCCAGGTGGCATCACAGCCCTTGAACGAATTTTGTAAGAATTTCTCTCTCTTTCACTGTCTTTGTTTCACGGGTTTTTAAAAGTAATTGATTTTTATAAAGGGGTTTAGCTGTTTTTTACTGCTGTGTTTATGCCGCTTTACACCCACTTGACTCACATACAGAGAGATATCAATACATAGGTTTTAAGATTCTTACTAGTCAGATATATTCTTGGGCGGTGAATAGGGGGTGTTGAGTCCAGATCACTGAGCAAGGAGTAGGTCTTGTCTATTACATATTGGGTTTATGGAACGGTCTCTGAGCTAATTTGAAACCCTTGTTTTATGCATCACCCCACCTCACCTTTCCCGTTAAGCAGCCATAGTGTGTTTTCTAAACGTGTGACTCTGTTCTGTTTTGTAATTCAGTTCAAGGGTAGCGATTTTTACATTCCCTCTATAAGTGATATCTTATGATAAGTGTCTTTTTCTGTGTGACTTATTTCTCTTAGAATCGTCGTACCTAAATCCACTCATCATGCTGCTACTAGCCTTATGACGTTGATTTCATGGCTGAGTGATATTCCATTGTACAAAAGGACCACAACTTCTTTATCCATTTTTCTCTTTCCTGGGATATTTAAGGTGTAACGAAGTGGAGGTTCTTGTCAACAGAGCAGCCCTAAACTTTGGGGTGCCTGTGCCTTGCTGATTTTTAGTTTTCCCAATTTATACGCCCGTGAGTGGAAGTGCCCTATGCTCTCTAAGCTGAGTGTTTTCGATGTTTCAGGACACACCGTACACTTCTGCAGAGTGGCTGTTGGCAATTTACATCCCGCCCATCAGCGTAGCAAGGCTCCCGTTTCTCCATGGCCTGTCCTGCATTTCTGGTTTTGACACTTTATTCAGCATGGCCCTTTTGACCGATGGGAAGCGAGACTTCTTTGTAGCGCTGATTTGCCTTTCCAGGTTGCTTGGTTGGCCAAAAAGGGCGTATGCGTTTTTTCCTGAATATATTCAGGAAAAAACGCATACGCCCTTTTTGGCCAAGGGCATCATTGTCGAGGTTTTGCCGCTTTTCCCGTGCTTTAAAGGCGATTCGAATCTTCCTCCTGAAATCTGTTTCCTGCAATTCTGCCTTGCTTTCAAATCCTCTTTGTTGTCTTCCGTCAATATATTTGTGGACGAGAGTTATCATTTATAACTCTGCAGGTTTGTGAATTGCAGTTCCCCTGAGCTCCATTTTTCAACTCGCTTTCTTGGGAGCTGGCCGCAAAAGCGCAGGATTGCTTCAGGCCCTATTCTGGTCCCGGGCGGCAGGCTGAGCCTGTGGTTAATTCTTCTTCCTGATGGGAAAATAGAGTGACCTGTGTCTGTCCCCACACCTAGAGCTAGTGTCTCATTGGTTCCCCCTCTTCCCGTTCATCCTCAGGACAAATTGCAACCTGTTCGGAACAGGAGGTTAAAGGTGCTGATTCTCCAAGGAGGGAGATTGCTAGTAAAGCGGCTGGAATGGCGAACCCGAGCACAAGGAGATGAGAAATGAGGTGCGTGTTAGAAACCTTTCCCGATCACACGGTGTACCATCTTCTGGGATTCTCATGCATGTTTTCGATGTAGGAAGATGCCCTTGAACCTGGAGATTTGGGACCCATGGGATGGGTACCACGCAGTATTACTCTAAAGGGTCTGCGTTTGCTCACCCAACCTCACCAAACCTCTCAGCCCCAAGAGTGTCCACCCTTATGCCTCAATCAGCTGTGGGTCTAGATATGGTCAATCCAGGTGGCATCACAGCCCTTGAACGAATTTTGTAAGAATTTCTCTCTCTTTCACTGTCTTTGTTTCACGGGTTTTTAAAAGTAATTGATTTTTATAAAGGGGTTTAGCTGTTTTTTACTGCTGTGTTTATGCCGCTTTACACCCACTTGACTCACATACAGAGAGATATCAATACATAGGTTTTAAGATTCTTACTAGTCAGATATATTCTTGGGCGGTGAATAGGGGGTTTTGAGTCCAGATCACTGAGCAAGGAGTAGGTCTTGTCTATTACATATTGGGTTTATGGAACGGTCTCTGAGCTAATTTGAAACCCTTGTTTTATGCATCACCCCACCTCACCTTTCCCGTTAAGCAGCCATAGTGAGTTTTCTAAACGTGTGACTCTGTTCTGTTTTGTAATTCAGTTCAAGGGTAGCGGTTTTACATTCCCTCTATAAGTGATATCTTATGATAAGTGTCGTTTTCTGTGTGGCTTATTTCACTTAGAATCGTCGTACCTAAATCCACTCATCATGCTGCTACTAGCCTTATGACGTTGATTTCATGGCTGAGTGATATTCCATTGTACAAAAGGACCACAACTTCTTTATCCATTTTTCTCTTTCCTGGGATATTTAAGGTGTAACGAAGTGGAGGTTCTTGTCAACAGAGCAGCCCTAAACTTTGGGGTGCCTGTGCCTTGCTGATTTTTAGTTTTCCCAATTTATACGCCCGTGAGAGGAAGTGCCCTATGCTCTCTAAGCTGAGTGTTTTCGATGTTTCAGGACACACCGTACACTTCTGCAGAGTGGCTGTTGGCAATTTACATCCCGCCCATCAGCGTAGCAAGGCTCCCGTTTCTCCATGGCCCGTCCTGCATTTCTGGTTTTGACACTTTATTCAGCATGGCCCTTTTGACCGATGGGAAGCGAGACTTCTTTGTAGCGCTGATTTGCCTTTCCAGGTTGCTTGGTTGGCCAAAAAGGGCGTATGCGTTTTTTCCTGAATATATTCAGGAAAAAACGCATACGCCCTTTTTGGCCAAGGGCATCATTGTCGAGGTTTTGCCGCTTTTCCCGTGCTTTAAAGGCGATTCGAATCTTCCTCCTGAAATCTGTTTCCTGCAATTCTGCCTTGCTTTCAAATCCTCTTTGTTGTCTTCCGTCAATATATTTGTGGATGAGAGTTATCATTTATAACTCTGCAGGTTTGTGAATTGCAGTGCCCCTGAGCTCCATTTTTCAACTCGCTTTCTTGGGAGCTGGCCGCAAAAGCGCAGGATTGCTTCAGGCCCTATTCTGGTCCCGGGCGGCAGGCTGAGCCTGTGGTTAATTCTTCTTCCTGATGGGAAAATAGAGTGACCTGTGCCTGTCCCAACACCTAGAGCTAGTGTCTCATTGGTTCCCCCTCTTCCCGTTCATCCTCAGGACAAATTGCAACCTGTACGGAACAGGAGGTTAAAGGTGCTGATTCTCCAAGGAGGGAGATTGCTAGTAAAGCGGCTGGAATGGCGAACCCGAGCACAAGGAGATGAGAAATGAGGTGCGTGTTAGAAACCTTTCCCGATCACACGGTGTACCATCTTCTGGGATTCTCATGCATGTTTACGATGTAGGAAGATGCCCTTGAACCTGGAGATTTGGGACCCATGGGATGGGTACCACGCAGTATTACTCTAAAGGGTCTGCGTTTGCTCACCCAACCTCACCAAACCTCTCAGCCCCAAGAGTGTCCACCCTTATGCCTCAATCAGCTGTGGGTCTAGATATGGTCAATCCAGGTGGCATCACAGCCCTTGAACGAATTTTGTAAGAATTTCTCTCTCTTTCACTGTCTTTGTTTCACGGGTTTTTAAAAGTAATTGATTTTTATAAAGGGGTTTAGCTGTTTTTTACTGCTGTGTTTATGCCGCTTTACACCCACTTGACTCACATACAGAGAGATATCAATACATAGGTTTTAAGATTCTTACTAGTCAGATATATTCTTGGGCGGTGAATAGGGGGTGTTGAGTCCAGATCACTGAGCAAGGAGTAGGTCTTGTCTATTACATATTGGGTTTATGGAACGGTCTCTGAGCTAATTTGAAACCCTTGTTTTATGCATCACCCCACCTCACCTTTCCCGTTAAGCAGCCATAGTGTGTTTTCTAAACGTGTGACTCTGTTCTGTTTTGTAATTCAGTTCAAGGGTAGCGATTTTTACATTCCCTCTATAAGTGATATCTTATGATAAGTGTCTTTTTCTGTGTGACTTATTTCACTTAGAATCGTCGTACCTAAATCCACTCATCATGCTGCTACTAGCCTTATGACGTTGATTTCATGGCTGAGTGATATTCCATTGTACAAAAGGACCACAACTTCTTTATCCATTTTTCTCTTTCCTGGGATATTTAAGGTGTAACGAAGTGGAGGTTCTTGTCAACAGAGCAGCCCTAAACTTTGGGGTGCCTGTGCCTTGCTGATTTTTAGTTTTCCCAATTTATACGCCCGTGAGTGGAAGTGCCCTATGCTCTCTAAGCTGAGTGTTTTCGATGTTTCAGGACACACCGTACACTTCTGCAGAGTGGCTGTTGGCAATTTACATCCCGCCCATCAGCGTAGCAAGGCTCCCGTTTCTCCATGGCCTGTCCTGCATTTCTGGTTTTGACACTTTATTCAGCATGGCCCTTTTGACCGATGGGAAGCGAGACTTCTTTGTAGCGCTGATTTGCCTTTCCAGGTTGCTTGGTTGGCCAAAAAGGGCGTATGCGTTTTTTCCTGAATATATTCAGGAAAAAACGCATACGCCCTTTTTGGCCAAGGGCATCATTGTCGAGGTTTTGCCGCTTTTCCCGTGCTTTAAAGGCGATTCGAATCTTCCTCCTGAAATCTGTTTCCTGCAATTCTGCCTTGCTTTCAAATCCTCTTTGTTGTCTTCCGTCAATATATTTGTGGACGAGAGTTATCATTTATAACTCTGCAGGTTTGTGAATTGCAGTTCCCCTGAGCTCCATTTTTCAACTCGCTTTCTTGGGAGCTGGCCGCAAAAGCGCAGGATTGCTTCAGGCCCTATTCTGGTCCCGGGCGGCAGGCTGAGCCTGTGGTTAATTCTTCTTCCTGATGGGAAAATAGAGTGACCTGTGTCTGTCCCCACACCTAGAGCTAGTGTCTCATTGGTTCCCCCTCTTCCCGTTCATCCTCAGGACAAATTGCAACCTGTACGGAACAGGAGGTTAAAGGTGCTGATTCTCCAAGGAGGGAGATTGCTAGTAAAGCGGCTGGAATGGCGAACCCGAGCACAAGGAGATGAGAAATGAGGTGCGTGTTAGAAACCTTTCCCGATCACACGGTGTACCATCTTCTGGGATTCTCATGCATGTTTTCGATGTAGGAAGATGCCCTTGAACCTGGAGATTTGGGACCCATGGGATGGGTACCACGCAGTATTACTCTAAAGGGTCTGCGTTTGCTCACCCAACCTCACCAAACCTCTCAGCCCCAAGAGTGTCCACCCTTATGCCTCAATCAGCTGTGGGTCTAGATATGGTCAATCCAGGTGGCATCACAGCCCTTGAACGAATTTTGTAAGAATTTCTCTCTCTTTCACTGTCTTTGTTTCACGGGTTTTTAAAAGTAATTGATTTTTATAAAGGGGTTTAGCTGTTTTTTACTGCTGTGTTTATGCCGCTTTACACCCACTTGACTCACATACAGAGAGATATCAATACATAGGTTTTAAGATTCTTACTAGTCAGATATATTCTTGGGCGGTGAATAGGGGGTTTTGAGTCCAGATCACTGAGCAAGGAGTAGGTCTTGTCTATTACATATTGGGTTTATGGAACGGTCTCTGAGCTAATTTGAAACCCTTGTTTTATGCATCACCCCACCTCACCTTTCCCGTTAAGCAGCCATAGTGTGTTTTCTAAACGTGTGACTCTGTTCTGTTTTGTAATTCAGTTCAAGGGTAGCGGTTTTACATTCCCTCTATAAGTGATATCTTATGATAAGTGTCGTTTTCTGTGTGGCTTATTTCACTTAGAATCGTCGTACCTAAATCCACTCATCATGCTGCTACTAGCCTTATGACGTTGATTTCATGGCTGAGTGATATTCCATTGTACAAAAGGACCACAACTTCTTTATCCATTTTTCTCTTTCCTGGGATATTTAAGGTGTAACGAAGTGGAGGTTCTTGTCAACAGAGCAGCCCTAAACTTTGGGGTGCCTGTGCCTTGCTGATTTTTAGTTTTCCCAATTTATACGCCCGTGAGAGGAAGTGCCCTATGCTCTCTAAGCTGAGTGTTTTCGATGTTTCAGGACACACCGTACACTTCTGCAGAGTGGCTGTTGGCAATTTACATCCCGCCCATCAGCGTAGCAAGGCTCCCGTTTCTCCATGGCCTGTCCTGCATTTCTGGGTTTGACACTTTATTCAGCGTGGCCTATTTGACCGATGGGAAGCGAGACTTCTTTGTAGCGCTGATTTGCCTTTCCAGGTTGCTTGGTTGGCCAAAAAGGGCGTATGCGTTTTTTCCTGAATATATTCAGGAAAAAACGCATACGCCCTTTTTGGCCAAGGGCATCATTGTCGAGGTTTTGCCGCTTTTCCCGTGCTTTAAAGGCGATTCGAATCTACCTCCTGAAATCTGTTTCCTGCAATTCTGCCTTGCTTTCAAATCCTCTTCGTTGCCTACCCTCAATATATTTGAGGACGAGAGTTATCATTTATAACTCTGCAGGTCTGTGAATTGCAGTGCCCCTGAGCTCCATTTTTCAACTCGCTTTCTTGGGAGCTGGCTGCAAAAGCGCAGGATTGCTTCAGGCCCTATTCTGGTCCCGGGCGGCAGGCTGAGCCTGTGGTTAATTCTTCTTCCTGATGGGAAAATAGAGTGACCTGTGCCTGTCCCCACACCTAGAGCTAGTGTCTCATTGGTTCCCCCTCTTCCCGTTCATCCTCAGGACAAATTGCAACCTGTACGGAACAGGAGGTTAAAGGTGCTGATTCTCCAAGGAGGGAGATTGCTAGTAAAGCGGCTGGAATGGCGAACCCGAGCACAAGGAGATGAGAAATGAGGTGCGTTTTAGAAACCTTTCCCGATCACACGGTGTACCATCTTCTGGGATTCTCATGCATGTTTTCGATGTAGGAAGATGCCCTTGAACCTGGAGATTTGGGACCCATGGGATGGGTACCACGCAGTATTACTCTAAAGGGTCTGCGTTTGCTCACCCAACCTCACCAAACCTCTCAGCCCCAAGAGTGTCCACCCTTATGCCTCAATCAGCTGTGGGTCTAGATATGGTCAATCCAGGTGGCATCACAGCCCTTGAACGAATTTTGTAAGAATTTCTCTCTCTTTCACTGTCTTTGTTTCACGGGTTTTTAAAAGTAATTGATTTTTATAAAGGGGTTTAGCTGTTTTTTACTGCTGTGTTTATGCCGCTTTACACCCACTTGACTCACATACAGAGAGATATCAATACATAGGTTTTAAGATTCTTACTAGTCAGATATATTCTTGGGCGGTGAATAGGGGGTTTTGAGTCCAGATCACTGAGCAAGGAGTAGGTCTTGTCTATTACATATTGGGTTTATGGAACGGTCTCTGAGCTAATTTGAAACCCTTGTTTTATGCATCACCCCACCTCACCTTTCCCGTTAAGCAGCCATAGTGTGTTTTCTAAACGTGTGACTCTGTTCTGTTTTGTAATTCAGTTCAAGGGTAGCGGTTTTACATTCCCTCTATAAGTGATATCTTATGATAAGTGTCGTTTTCTGTGTGGCTTATTTCACTTAGAATCGTCGTACCTAAATCCACTCATCATGCTGCTACTAGCCTTATGACGTTGATTTCATGGCTGAGTGATATTCCATTGTACAAAAGGACCACAACTTCTTTATCCATTTTTCTCTTTCCTGGGATATTTAAGGTGTAACGAAGTGGAGGTTCTTGTCAACAGAGCAGCCCTAAACTTTGGGGTGCCTGTGCCTTGCTGATTTTTAGTTTTCCCAATTTATACGCCCGTGAGAGGAAGTGCCCTATGCTCTCTAAGCTGAGTGTTTTCGATGTTTCAGGACACACCGTACACTTCTGCAGAGTGGCTGTTGGCAATTTACATCCCGCCCATCAGCGTAGCAAGGCTCCCGTTTCTCCATGGCCTGTCCTGCATTTCTGGTTTTGACACTTTATTCAGCATGGCCCTTTTGACCGATGGGAAGCGAGACTTCTTTGTAGCGCTGATTTGCCTTTCCAGGTTGCTTGGTTGGCCAAAAAGGGCGTATGCGTTTTTTCCTGAATATATTCAGGAAAAAACGCATACGCCCTTTTTGGCCAAGGGCATCATTGTCGAGGTTTTGCCGCTTTTCCCGTGCTTTAAAGGCGATTCGAATCTTCCTCCTGAAATCTGTTTCCTGCAATTCTGCCTTGCTTTCAAATCCTCTTTGTTGTCTTCCGTCAATATATTTGTGGACGAGAGTTATCATTTATAACTCTGCAGGTCTGTGAATTGCAGTGCCCCTGAGCTCCATTTTTCAACTCGCTTTCTTGGGAGCTGGCTGCAAAAGCGCAGGATTGCTTCAGGCCCTATTCTGGTCCCGGGCGGCAGGCTGAGCCTGTGGTTAATTCTTCTTCCTGATGGGAAAATAGAGTGACCTGTGCCTGTCCCAACACCTAAAGCTAGTGTCTCATTGGTTCCCCCTCTTCCCGTTCATCCTCAGGACAAATTGCAACCTGTACGGAACAGGAGGTTAAAGGTGCTGATTCTCCAAGGAGGGTGATTGCTAGTAAAGCGGCTGGAATGGCGAACCCGAGCACAAGGAGATGAGAAATGAGCTGCGTTTTAGAAACCTTTCCCGATCACACGGTGTACCATCTTCTGGGATTCTCATGCATGTTTTCGATGTAGGAAGATGCCCTTGAACCTGGAGATTTGGGACCCATGGGATGGGTACCACGCAGTATTACTCTAAAGGGTCTGCGTTTGCTCACCCAACCTCACCAAACCTCTCAGCCCCAAGAGTGTCCACCCTTATGCCTCAATCAGCTGTGGGTCTAGATATGGTCAATCCAGGTGGCATCACAGCCCTTGAACGAATTTTGTAAGAATTTCTCTCTCTTTCACTGTCTTTGTTTCACGGGTTTTTAAAAGTAATTGATTTTTATAAAGGGGTTTAGCTGTTTTTTACTGCTGTGTTTATGCCACTTTACACCCACTTGACTCACATACAGAGAGATATCAATACATAGGTTTTAAGATTCTTACTAGTCAGATATATTCTTGGGCGGTGAATAGGGGGTGTTGAGTCCAGATCACTGAGCAAGGAGTAGGTCTTGTCTATTACATATTGGGTTTATGGAACGGTCTCTGAGCTAATTTAAAACCCTTGTTTTATGCATCACCCCACCTCACCTTTCCCGTTAAGCAGCCATAGTGTGTTTTCTAAACGTGTGACTCTGTTCTGTTTTGTAATTCAGTTCAAGGGTAGCGATTTTTACATTCCCTCTATAAGTGGTATCTTATGATAAGTGTCTTTTTCTGTGTGACTTATTTCACTTAGAATCGTCGTACCTAAATCCACTCATCATGCTGCTACTAGCCTTATGACGTTGATTTCATGGCTGAGTGATATTCCATTGTAAAAAGGACCACAACTTCTTTATCCATTTTTCTCTTTCCTGGGATATTTAAGGTGTAACGAAGTAGAGGTTCTTGTCAACAGAGCAGCCCTAAACTTTGGGGTGCCTGTGCCTTGCTGATTTTTAGTTTTCCCAATTTATACGCCCGTGAGTGGAAGTGCCCTATGCTCTCTAAGCTGAGTGTTTTCGATGTTTCAGGACACACCGTACACTTCTGCAGAGTGGCTGTTGGCAATTTACATCCCGCCCATCAGCGTAGCAAGGCTCCCGTTTCTCCATGGCCTGTCCTGCATTTCTGGGTTTGACACTTTATTCAGCATGGCCCTTTTGACCGAAGGGAAGCGAGACTTCTTTGTAGCGCTGATTTGCCTTTCCAGGTTGCTTGGTTGGCCAAAAAGGGCGTATGCGTTTTTTCCTGAATATATTCAGGAAAAAACGCATACGCCCTTTTTGGCCAAGGGCATCATTGTCGAGGTTTTGCCGCTTTTCCCGTGCTTTAAGGGCGATTCGAATCTACCTCCTGAAATCTGATTCCTGCAATTCTGCCTTGCTTTCAAATCCTCTTCGTTGTCTTCAGTCAATATATTTGTGGACGAGAGTTATCATTTATAACTCTGCAGGTTTGTGAATTGCAGTGCCCCTGAGCTCCATTTTTCAACTCGCTTTCTTGGGAGCTGGCCGCAAAAGCGCAGGATTACTTCAGGCCCTATTCTGGTCCCGGGCGGCAGGCTGAGCCTGTGGTTAATTCTTCTTCCTGATGGGAAAATAGAGTGACCTGTGCCTGTCCCAACACCTAGAGCTAGTGTCTCATTGGTTCCCCCTCTTCCCGTTCATCCTCAGGACAAATTGCAACCTGTACGGAACAGGAGGTTAAAGGTGCTGATTCTCCAAGGAGGGAGATTGCTAGTAAAGCGGCTGGAATGGCGAACCCGAGCACAAGGAGATGAGAAATGAGGTGCGTTTTAGAAACCTTTCCCGATCACACGGTGTACCATCTTCTGGGTTTCTCATGCACGTTTTCGAAGTAGGAAGATGCCCTTGAACCTGGAGATTTGGGACCCATGGGATGGGTACCACGCAGTATTACTCTAAAGGGTCTGCGTTTGCTCACCCAACCTCACCAAACCTCTCAGCCCCAAGAGTGTCCACCCTTATGTCTCAATCAGCTGTGGGTCTAGATATGGTCAATCCAGGTGGCATCACAGCCCCTGAACGAATTTAGTAAGAATTTCTCTATCTTTCACTGTCTTTGTTTCACGGGTTTTTAAAAGTGATTGATTTTTATAAAGGGGTTTAGCTGCTTTTCACTGCTGTGTTTATGCCGCTTTACACCCACTTGACTCACTTACAGAGAGGTATCAATACATAGGTTTTAAGATTCTTACTAGTCAGATATATTCTTGGGCGGTGAATAGGGGGTGTTGAGTCCAGTTCAGTGAGCAAGGAGTAGGTCGTGTCTACTACATATTGGGTTTATGGAACGGTCTCTGAGCTAATTTGAAACCCTTGTTTTATGCATCACCCCACCTCACCTTTCCCGTTAAGCAGCCATAGTGTGTTTTCTAAACGTGCGACTCTGTTCTGTTTTGTAATTCAGTTCAAGGGTAGCGGTTTTTACATTCCCTCTATAAGTGATATCTTATGATAAGTGTCTTTTTCTGTGTGACTTATTTCACTTAGAATCGTCGTACCTAAATCCACTCATCATGTTGCTACTAGCCTTATGACGTTGATTTCATGGCTGAGTGATATTCCATTGTACATAAGGACCACAACTTCTTTATCCATTTTTCTCTTTCCTGGGATATTTAAGGTGTAACGAAGTGGAGGTTCTTGTCAACAGAGCAGCCCTAAACTTTGGGGTGCCTGTGTCTTGCTGATTTTTAGTTTTCCCAATTTATACGCCCATGACTGGAAGTGCCCTATGCTCTCTAAGCTGAGTTTTTTCGATGTTTCAGGACACACCGGACACCTCTCCAGAGTGGCTGTTGGCAATTTACATCCCGCCCATCAGCGTAGCAAGGCTCCCGTTTCTCCATGGCCTGTCCTGCATTTCTGGGTTTGACACTTTATTCAGCGTGGCCTATTTGACCGATGGGAAGCGAGACTTCTTTGTAGCGCTGATTTGCCTTTCCAGGTTGCTCGGTTGGCCAAAAAGGGCGTATGCGTTTTTTCCTGAATATATTCAGGAAAAAACGCATACGCCCTTTTTGGCCAAGGGCATCATTGTCGAGGTTTTGCCGCTTTTCCCGTGCTTTAAAGGCGATTCGAATCTACCTCCTGAAATCTGTTTCCTGCAATTCTGCCTTGCTTTCAAATCCTCTTCGTTGTCTTCCGTCAATATATTTGTGGACGAGAGTTATCATTTATAACTCTGCAGGTTTGTGAATTGCAGTGCCCCTGAGCTCCATTTTTCAACTCGCTTTCTTGGGAGCTGGCCGCAAAAGCGCAGGATTGCTTCAGGCCCTATTCTGGTCCCGGGCGGCAGGCTGAGCCTGTGGTTAATTCTTCTTCCTGATGGGAAAATAGAGTGACCTGTGCCTGTCCCCACACCTAGAGCTAGTGTCTCATTGGTTCCCCCTCTTCCCGTTCATCCTCAGGACAAATTGCAACCTGTACGGAACAGGAGGTTAAAGGTGCTGATTCTCCAAGGAGGGAGATTGCTAGTAAAGCGGCTGGAATGGCGAACCCGAGCACAAGGAGATGAGAAATGAGGTGCGTTTTAGAAACCTTTCCCGATCACACGGTGTACCATCTTCTGGGTTTCTCATGCACGTTTTCGAAGTAGGAAGATGCCCTTGAACCTGGAGATTTGGGACCCATGGGATGGGTACCACGCAGTATTACTCTAAAGGGTCTGCGTTTGCTCACCCAACCTCACCAAACCTCTCAGCCCCAAGAGTGTCCACCCTTATGTCTCAATCAGCTGTGGGTCTAGATATGGTCAATCCAGGTGGCATCACAGCCCCTGAACGAATTTAGTAAGAATTTCTCTATCTTTCACTGTCTTTGTTTCACGGGTTTTTAAAAGTGATTGATTTTTATAAAGGGGTTTAGCTGCTTTTCACTGCTGTGTTTATGCCGCTTTACACCCACTTGACTCACTTACAGAGAGATATCAATACATAGGTTTTAAGATTCTTACTAGTCAGATATATTCTTGGGCGGTGAATAGGGGGTGTTGAGTCCAGTTCACTGAGCAAGGAGTAGGTCGTGTCTACTACATATTGGGTTTATGGAACGGTCTCTGAGCTAATTTGAAACCCTTGTTTTATGCATCACCCCACCTCACCTTTCCCGTTAAGCAGCCATAGTGTGTTTTCTAAACGTGCGACTCTGTTCTGTTTTGTAATTCAGTTCAAGGGTAGCGGTTTTTACATTCCCTCTATAAGTGATATCTTATGATAAGTGTCTTTTTCTGTGTGACTTATTTCACTTAGAATCGTCGTACCTAAATCCACTCATCATGTTGCTACTAGCCTTATGACGTTGATTTCATGGCTGAGTGATATTCCATTGTACATAAGGACCACAACTTCTTTATCCATTTTTCTCTTTCCTGGGATATTTAAGGTGTAACGAAGTGGAGGTTCTTGTCAACAGAGCAGCCCTAAACTTTGGGGTGCCTGTGTCTTGCTGATTTTTAGTTTTCCCAATTTATACGCCCATGACTGGAAGTGCCCTATGCTCTCTAAGCTGAGTTTTTTCGATGTTTCAGGACACACCGGACACTTCTCCAGAGTGGCTGTTGGCAATTTACATCCCGCCCATCAGCGTAGCAAGGCTCCCGTTTCTCCATGGCCTGTCCTGCATTTCTGGGTTTGACACTTTATTCAGCGTGGCCTATTTGACCGATGGGAAGCGAGACCTCTTTGTAGCGCTGATTTGCCTTTCCAGGTTGCTTGGTTGGCCAAAAAGGGCGTATGCGTTTTTCCCTGAATATATTCAGGAAAAAACGCATACGCCCTTTTTGGCCAAGGGCATCATTGTCGAGGTTTTGCCGCTTTTCCCGTGCTTTAAGGGCGATTCGAATCTACCTCCTGAAATCTGTTTCCTGCAATTCTGCCTTGCTTTCAAATCCTCTTCGTTGTCTTCAGTCAATATATTTGTGGACGAGAGTTATCATTTATAACTCTGCAGGTTTGTGAATTGCAGTGCCCCTGAGCTCCATTTTTCAACTCGCTTTCTTGGGAGCTGGCCGCAAAAGCGCAGGATTACTTCAGGCCCTATTCTGGTCCCGGGCGGCAGGCTGAGCCTGTGGTTAATTCTTCTTCCTGATGGGAAAATAGAGTGACCTGTGCCTGTCCCCACACCTAGAGCTAGTGTCCAATTGGTTCCCCCTCTTCCCGTTCATCCTCAGGACAAATTGCAACCTGTACGGAACAGGAGGTTAAAGGTGCTGATTCTCCAAGGAGGGAGATTGCTAGTAAAGAGGCTGGAATGGCGAACCCGAGCACAAGGAGATGAGAAATGAGGTGCGTTTTAGAAACCTTTCCCGATCACACGGTGTACCATCTTCTGGGTTTCTCATGCACGTTTTCGAAGTAGGAAGATGCCCTTGAACCTGGAGATTTGGGACCCATGGGATGGGTACCACGCAGTATTACTCTAAAGGGTCTGCGTTTGCTCACCCAACCTCACCAAACCTCTCAGCCCCAAGAGTGTCCACCCTTATGTCTCAATCAGCTGTGGGTCTAGATATGGTCAATCCAGGTGGCATCACAGCCCCTGAACGAATTTAGTAAGAATTTCTCTATCTTTCACTGTCTTTGTTTCACGGGTTTTTAAAAGTGATTGATTTTTATAAAGGGGTTTAGCTGCTTTTCACTGCTGTGTTTATGCCGCTTTACACCCACTTGACTCACTTACAGAGAGATATCAATACATAGGTTTTAAGATTCTTACTAGTCAGATATATTCTTGGGCGGTGAATAGGGGGTGTTGAGTCCAGTTCACTGAGCAAGGAGTAGGTCGTGTCTACTACATATTGGGTTTATGGAACGGTCTCTGAGCTAATTTGAAACCCTTGTTTTATGCATCACCCCACCTCACCTTTCCCGTTAAGCAGCCATAGTGTGTTTTCTAAACGTGCGACTCTGTTCTGTTTTGTAATTCAGTTCAAGGGTAGCGGTTTTTACATTCCCTCTATAAGTGATATCTTATGATAAGTGTCTTTTTCTGTGTGACTTATTTCACTTAGAATCGTCGTACCTAAATCCACTCATCATGTTGCTACTAGCCTTATGACGTTGATTTCATGGCTGAGTGATATTCCATTGTACATAAGGACCACAACTTCTTTATCCATTTTTCTCTTTCCTGGGATATTTAAGGTGTAACGAAGTGGAGGTTCTTGTCAACAGAGCAGCCCTAAACTTTGGGGTGCCTGTGTCTTGCTGATTTTTAGTTTTCCCAATTTATACGCCCATGACTGGAAGTGCCCTATGCTCTCTAAGCTGAGTTTTTTCGATGTTTCAGGACACACCGGACACTTCTCCAGAGTGGCTGTTGGCAATTTACATCCCGCCCATCAGCGTAGCAAGGCTCCCGTTTCTCCATGGCCTGTCCTGCATTTCTGGGTTTGACACTTTATTCAGCGTGGCCTATTTGACCGATGGGAAGCGAGACCTCTTTGTAGCGCTGATTTGCCTTTCCAGGTTGCTTGGTTGGCCAAAAAGGGCGTATGCGTTTTTCCCTGAATATATTCAGGAAAAAACGCATACGCCCTTTTTGGCCAAGGGCATCATTGTCGAGGTTTTGCCGCTTTTCCCGTGCTTTAAGGGCGATTCGAATCTACCTCCTGAAATCTGTTTCCTGCAATTCTGCCTTGCTTTCAAATCCTCTTCGTTGTCTTCAGTCAATATATTTGTGGACGAGAGTTATCATTTATAACTCTGCAGGTTTGTGAATTGCAGTGCCCCTGAGCTCCATTTTTCAACTCGCTTTCTTGGGAGCTGGCCGCAAAAGCGCAGGATTACTTCAGGCCCTATTCTGGTCCCGGGCGGCAGGCTGAGCCTGTGGTTAATTCTTCTTCCTGATGGGAAAATAGAGTGACCTGTGCCTGTCCCCACACCTAGAGCTAGTGTCCAATTGGTTCCCCCTCTTCCCGTTCATCCTCAGGACAAATTGCAACCTGTACGGAACAGGAGGTTAAAGGTGCTGATTCTCCAAGGAGGGAGATTGCTAGTAAAGCGGCTGGAATGGCGAACCCGAGCACAAGGAGATGAGAAATGAGGTGCGTTTTAGAAACCTTTCCCGATCACACGGTGTACCATCTTCTGGGTTTCTCATGCACGTTTTCGAAGTAGGAAGATGCCCTTGAACCTGGAGATTTGGGACCCATGGGATGGGTACCACGCAGTATTACTCTAAAGGGTCTGCGTTTGCTCACCCAACCTCACCAAACCTCTCAGCCCCAAGAGTGTCCACCCTTATGTCTCAATCAGCTGTGGGTCTAGATATGGTCAATCCAGGTGGCATCACAGCCCCTGAACGAATTTAGTAAGAATTTCTCTATCTTTCACTGTCTTTGTTTCACGGGTTTTTAAAAGTGATTGATTTTTATAAAGGGGTTTAGCTGCTTTTCACTGCTGTGTTTATGCCGCTTTACACCCACTTGACTCACTTACAGAGACATATCAATACATAGGTTTTAAGATTCTTACTAGTCAGATATATTCTTGGGCGGTGAATAGGGGGTGTTGAGTCCAGTTCACTGAGCAAGGAGTAGGTCGTGTCTACTACATATTGGGTTTATGGAACGGTCTCTGAGCTAATTTGAAACCCTTGTTTTATGCATCACCCCACCTCACCTTTCCCGTTAAGCAGCCATAGTGTGTTTTCTAAACGTGCGACTCTGTTCTGTTTTGTAATTCAGTTCAAGGGTAGCGGTTTTTACATTCCCTCTATAAGTGATATCTTATGATAAGTGTCTTTTTCTGTGTGACTTATTTCACTTAGAATCGTCGTACCTAAATCCACTCATCATGTTGCTACTAGCCTTATGACGTTGATTTCATGGCTGAGTGATATTCCATTGTACATAAGGACCACAACTTCTTTATCCATTTTTCTCTTTCCTGGGATATTTAAGGTGTAACGAAGTGGAGGTTCTTGTCAACAGAGCAGCCCTAAACTTTGGGGTGCCTGTGTCTTGCTGATTTTTAGTTTTCCCAATTTATACGCCCATGACTGGAAGTGCCCTATGCTCTCTAAGCTGAGTTTTTTCGATGTTTCAGGACACACCGGACACTTCTCCAGAGTGGCTGTTGGCAATTTACATCCCGCCCATCAGCGTAGCAAGGCTCCCGTTTCTCCATGGCCTGTCCTGCATTTCTGGGTTTGACACTTTATTCAGCGTGGTCTATTTGACCGATGGGAAGCGAGACTTCTTTGTAGCGCTGATTTGCCTTTCCAGGTTGCTTGGTTGGCCAAAAAGGGCGTATGCGTTTTTTCCTGAATATATTCAGGAAAAAACGCATACGCCCTTTTTGGCCAAGGGCATCATTGTCGAGGTTTTGCCGCTTTTCCCGTGCTTTAAAGGCGATTCGAATCTACCTCCTGAAATCTGTTTCCTGCAATTCTGCCTTGCTTTCAAATCCTCTTCGTTGTCTTCCGTCAATATATTTGTGGACGAGAGTTATCATTTATAACTCTGCAGGTTTGTGAATTGCAGTGCCCCTGAGCTCCATTTTTCAACTCGCTTTCTTGGCAGCTGGCCGCAAAAGCGCAGGATTACTTCAGGCCCTATTCTGGTCCCGGGCGGCAGGCTGAGCCTGTGGTTAATTCTTCTTCCTGATGGGAAAATAGAGTGACCTGTGCCTGTCCCCACACCTAGAGCTAGTGTCTCATTGGTTCCCCCTCTTCCCGTTCATCCTCAGGACAAATTGCAACCTGTACGGAACAGGAGGTTAAAGGTGCTGATTCTCCAAGGAGGGAGATTGCTAGTAAAGCGGCTGGAATGGCGAACCCGAGCACAAGGAGATGAGAAATGAGCTGCGTTTTAGAAACCTTTCCCGATCACACGGTGTACCATCTTCTGGGTTTCTCATGCACGTTTTCGAAGTAGGAAGATGCCCTTGAACCTGGAGATTTGGGACCCATGGGATGGGTACCACGCAGTATTACTCTAAAGGGTCTGCGTTTGCTCACCCAACCTCACCAAACCTCTCAGCCCCAAGAGTGTCCACCCTTATGTCTCAATCAGCTGTGGGTCTAGATATGGTCAATCCAGGTGGCATCACAGCCCCTGAACGAATTTAGTAAGAATTTCTCTATCTTTCACTGTCTTTGTTTCACGGGTTTTTAAAAGTGATTGATTTTTATAAAGGGGTTTAGCTGCTTTTCACTGCTGTGTTTATGCCGCTTTACACCCACTTGACTCACTTACAGAGAGATATCAATACATAGGTTTTAAGATTCTTACTAGTCAGATATATTCTTGGGCGGTGAATAGGGGGTGTTGAGTCCAGTTCACTGAGCAAGGAGTAGGTCGTGTCTACTACATATTGGGTTTATGGAACGGTCTCTGAGCTAATTTGAAACCCTTGTTTTATGCATCACCCCACCTCACCTTTCCCGTTAAGCAGCCATAGTGTGTTTTCTAAACGTGCGACTCTGTTCTGTTTTGTAATTCAGTTCAAGGGTAGCGGTTTTTACATTCCCTCTATAAGTGATATCTTATGATAAGTGTCTTTTTCTGTGTGACTTATTTCACTTAGAATCGTCGTACCTAAATCCACTCATCATGCTGCTACTAGCCTTATGACGTTGATTTCATGGCTGAGTGATATTCCATTGTACATAAGGACCACAACTTCTTTATCCATTTTTCTCTTTCCTGGGATATTTAAGGTGTAACGAAGTGGAGGTTCTTGTCAACAGAGCAGCCCTCAACTTTGGGGTGCCTGTGTCTTGCTGATTTTTAGTTTTCCCAATTTATACGCCCATGAGTGGAAGTGCCCTATGCTTTCTAAGCTGAGTTTTTTCGATGTTTCAGGACACACCAGACACTTCTCCAGAGTGGCTGTTGGCAATTTACATCCCGCCCATCAGCGTAGCAAGGCTCCCGTTTCTCCATGGCCTGTCCTGCATTTCTGGGTTTGACACTTTATTCAGCGTGGCCTATTTGACCGATGGGAAGCGAGACTTCTTTGTAGCGCTGATTTGCCTTTCCAGGTTGCTTGGTTGGCCAAAAAGGGCGTATGCGTTTTTTCCTGAATATATTCAGGAAAAAACGCATGCGCCCTTTTTGGCCAAGGGCATCATTGTCGAGGTTTTGCCGCTTTTCCCGTGCTTTAAAGGCGATTCGAATCTACCTCCTGAAATCTGTTTCCTGCAATTCTGCCTTGCTTTCAAATCCTCTTCGTTGTCTTCCGTCAATATATTTGTGGACGAGAGTTATCATTTATAACTCTGCAGGTTTGTGAATTGCAGTGCCCCTGAGCTCCATTTTTCAACTCGCTTTCTTGGGAGCTGGCCGCAAAAGCGCAGGATTACTTCAGGCCCTATTTTGGTCCCGGGCGGCAGGCTGAGCCTGTGGTTAATTCTTCTTCCTGATGGGAAAATAGAGTGACCTGTGCCTTTCCCCACACCTAGAGCTAGTGTCTCATTGGTTCCCCCTCTTCCCGTTCATCCTCAGGACAAATTGCAACCTGTACGGAACAGGAGGTTAAAGGTGCTGATTTTCCAAGGAGGGTGATTGCTAGTAAAGCGGCTGGAATGGCGAACCCGAGCACAAGGAGATGAGAAATGAGGTGCGTTTTAGAAACCTTTCCCGATCACACGGTGTACCATCTTCTGGGTTTCTCATGCACGTTTTCGAAATAGGAAGATGCCCTTGAACCTGGAGATTTGGGACCCATGGGATGGGTACCACGCAGTATTACTCTAAAGGGTCTGCGTTTGCTCACCCAACCTCACCAAACCTCTCAGCCCCAAGAGTGTCCACCCTTATGTCTCAATCAGCTGTGGGTCTAGATATGGTCAATCCAGGTGGCATCACAGCCCCTGAACGAATTTAGTAAGAATTTCTCTATCTTTCACTGTCTTTGTTTCACGGGTTTTTAAAAGTGATTGATTTTTATAAAGGGGTTTAGCTGCTTTTCACTGCTGTGTTTATGCCGCTTTACACCCACTTGACTCACTTACAGAGACATATCAATACATAGGTTTTAAGATTCTTACTAGTCAGATATATTCTTGGGCGGTGAATAGGGGGTGTTGAGTCCAGTTCACTGAGCAAGGAGTAGGTCGTGTCTACTACATATTGGGTTTATGGAACGGTCTCTGAGCTAATTTGAAACCCTTGTTTTATGCATCACCCCACCTCACCTTTCCCGTTAAGCAGCCATAGTGTGTTTTCTAAACGTGCGACTCTGTTCTGTTTTGTAATTCAGTGCAAGGGTAGCGGTTTTTACATTCCCTCTATAAGTGATATCTTATGATAAGTGTCTTTTTCTGTGTGACTTATTTCACTTAGAATCGTCGTACCTAAATCCACTCATCATGCTGCTACTAGCCTTATGACGTTGATTTCATGGCTGAGTGATATTCCATTGTACATAAGGACCACAACTTCTTTATCCATTTTTCTCTTTCCTGGGATATTTAAGGTGTAACGAAGTGGAGGTTCTTGTCAACAGAGCAGCCCTCAACTTTGGGGTGCCTGTGTCTTGCTGATTTTTAGTTTTCCCAATTTATACGCCCATGAGTGGAAGTGCCCTATGCTTTCTAAGCTGAGTTTTTTCGATGTTTCAGGACACACCAGACACTTCTCCAGAGTGGCTGTTGGCAATTTACATCCCGCCCATCAGCGTAGCAAGGCTCCCGTTTCTCCATGGCCTGTCCTGCATTTCTGGGTTTGACACTTTATTCAGCGTGGCCTATTTGACCGATGGGAAGCGAGACTTCTTTGTAGCGCTGATTTGCCTTTCCAGGTTGCTTGGTTGGCCAAAAAGGGCGTATGCGTTTTTTCCTGAATATATTCAGGAAAAAACGCATGCGCCCTTTTTGGCCAAGGGCATCATTGTCGAGGTTTTGCCGCTTTTCCCGTGCTTTAAAGGCGATTCGAATCTACCTCCTGAAATCTGTTTCCTGCAATTCTGCCTTGCTTTCAAATCCTCTTCGTTGTCTTCCGTCAATATATTTGTGGACGAGAGTTATCATTTATAACTCTGCAGGTTTGTGAATTGCAGTGCCCCTGAGCTCCATTTTTCAACTCGCTTTCTTGGGAGCTGGCCGCAAAAGCGCAGGATTGCTTCAGGCCCTATTCTGGTCCCGGGCGGCAGGCTGAGCCTGTGGTTAATTCTTCTTCCTGATGGGAAAATAGTGCGACCTGTGCCTGTCCCCTCACCTAGAGCTAGTGTCTCATTGGTTCCCCCTCTTCCCGTTCATCCTCAGGACAAATTGCAACCTGTACGGAACAGGAGGTTAAAGGTGCTGATTCTCCAAGGAGGGAGATTGCTAGTAAAGCGGCTGGAATGGCGAACCCGAGCACAAGGAGATGAGAAATGAGGTGCGTTTTAGAAACCTTTCCCGATCACACGGTGTACCATCCTCTGGGATTCTCCTGCATGTTTTCGATGTAGGAAGATGCCCTTGAACCTGGAGATTTGGGACCCATGGGATGGGTACCACGCAGTATTACTCTAAAGGGTCTGCGTTTGCTCACCCAACCTCACCAAACCTCTCAGCCCCAAGAGTGTCCACCCTTATGCCTCAATCAGCTGTGGGTCTAGATATGGTCAATCCAGGTGGCATCACAGCCCTTGAACGAATTTTGTAAGAATTTCTCTCTCTTTCACTGTCTTTGTTTCACGGGTTTTTAAAAGTGATTGATTTTTATAAAGGGGTTTAGCTGCTTTTCACTGCTGTGTTTATGCCGCTTTACACCCACTTGACTCACTTACAGAGAGATATCAATACATAGGTTTTAAGATTCTTACTAGTCAGATATATTCTTGGGCGGTGAATAGGGGGTTTTGAGTCCAGATCACTGAGCAAGGAGTAGGTCTTGTCTATTACATATTGGGTTTATGGAACGGTCTCTGAGCTAATTTGAAACCCTTGTTTTATGCATCACCCCACCTCACCTTTCCCGTTAAGCAGCCATAGTGTGTTTTCTAAACGTGTGACTCTGTTCTGTTTTGTAATTCAGTGCAAGGGTAGCGGTTTTTACATTCCCTCTATAAGTGATATCTTATGATAAGTGTCTTTTTCTGTGTGACTTATTTCACTTAGAATCGTCGTACCTAAATCCACTCATCATGCTGCTACTAGCCTTATGACGTTGATTTCATGGCTGAGTGATATTCCATTGTACAAAAGGACCACAACTTCTTTATCCATTTTTCTCTTTCCTGGGATATTTAAGGTGTAACGAAGTGGAGGTTCTTGTCAACAGAGCAGCCCTAAACTTTGGGGTGCCTGTGCCTTGCTGATTTTTAGTTTTCCCAATTTATACGCCCATGAGTGGAAGTGCCCTATGCTGTCTAAGCTGAGTTTTTTCTATGTTTCAGGACACACCGTACACTTCTCCAGAGTGGCTGTTGGCAATTTACGTCACGCCCATCAGCGTAGCAAGTCTCCCGTTTCTCCATGGCCTTTCCTGCATTTCTGGTTTTGACACTTTATTCAGCATGGCCCTTTTGACCGATGGGAAGCGAGACTTCTTTGTAGCGCTGATTTGCCTTTCCAGGTTGCTTGGTTGGCCAAAAAGGGCGCATGCGTTTTTTCCTGAATATATTCAGGAAAAAACGCATGCGCCCTTTTTGGCCAAGGGCATCATTGTCGAGGTTTTGCCGCTTTTCCCGTGCTTTAAAGGCGATTCGAATCTACCTCCTGAAATCTGTTTCCTGCAATTCTGCCTTGCTTTCAAATCCTCTTCGTTGTCTTCCGTCAATATATTTGTGGACGAGAGTTATCATTTATAACTCTGCAGGTTTGTGAATTGCAGTGCCCCTGAGCTCCATTTTTCAACTCGCTTTCTTGGGAGCTGGCCGCAAAAGCGCAGGATTGCTTCAGGCCCTATTCTGGTCCCGGGCGGCAGGCTGAGCCTGTGGTTAATTCTTCTTCCTGATGGGAAAATAGAGTGATCTCTGCCTGTCCCCTCACCTAGAGCTAGTGTCTCATTGGTTCCCCCTCTTCCCGTTCATCCTCAGGACAAATTGCAACCTGTACGGAACAGGAGGTTAAAGGTGCTGATTCTCCAAGGAGGGAGATTGCTAGTAAAGCGGCTGGAATGGCGAACCCGAGCACAAGGAGATGAGAAATGAGGTGCGTTTTAGAAACCTTTCCCGATCACACGGTGTACCATCCTCTGGGATTCTCCTGCATGTTTTCGATGTAGGAAGATGCCCTTGAACCTGGAGATTTGGGACCCATGGGATGGGTACCACGCAGTATTACTCTAAAGGGTCTGCGTTTGCTCACCCAACCTCACCAAACCTCTCAGCCCCAAGAGTGTCCACCCTTATGCCTCAATCAGCTGTGGGTCTAGATATGGTCAATCCAGGTGGCATCACAGCCCTTGAACGAATTTTGTAAGAATTTCTCTCTCTTTCACTGTCTTTGTTTCACGGGTTTTTAAAAGTGATTGATTTTTATAAAGGGGTTTAGCTGCTTTTCACTGCTGTGTTTATGCCGCTTTACACCCACTTGACTCACTTACAGAGAGATATCAATACATAGGTTTTAAGATTCTTACTAGTCAGATATATTCTTGGGCGGTGAATAGGGGGTTTTGAGTCCAGATCACTGAGCAAGGAGTAGGTCTTGTCTATTACATATTGGGTTTATGGAACGGTCTCTGAGCTAATTTGAAACCCTTGTTTTATGCATCACCCCACCTCACCTTTCCCGTTAAGCAGCCATAGTGTGTTTTCTAAACGTGTGACTCTGTTCTGTTTTGTAATTCAGTGCAAGGGTAGCGGTTTTTACATTCCCTCTATAAGTGATATCTTATGATAAGTGTCTTTTTCTGTGTGACTTATTTCACTTAGAATCGTCGTACCTAAATCCACTCATCATGCTGCTACTAGCCTTATGACGTTGATTTCATGGCTGAGTGATATTCCATTGTACAAAAGGACCACAACTTCTTTATCCATTTTTCTCTTTCCTGGGATATTTAAGGTGTAACGAAGTGGAGGTTCTTGTCAACAGAGCAGCCCTAAACTTTGGGGTGCCTGTGCCTTGCTGATTTTTAGTTTTCCCAATTTATACGCCCATGAGTGGAAGTGCCCTATGCTGTCTAAGCTGAGTTTTTTCTATGTTTCAGGACACACCGTACACTTCTCCAGAGTGGCTGTTGGCAATTTACGTCACGCCCATCAGCGTAGCAAGTCTCCCGTTTCTCCATGGCCTTTCCTGCATTTCTGGTTTTGACACTTTATTCAGCATGGCCCTTTTGACCGATGGGAAGCGAGACTTCTTTGTAGCGCTGATTTGCCTTTCCAGGTTGCTTGGTTGGCCAAAAAGGGCGCATGCGTTTTTTCCTGAATATATTCAGGAAAAAACGCATGCGCCCTTTTTGGCCAAGGGCATCATTGTCGAGGTTTTGCCGCTTTTCCCGTGCTTTAAAGGCGATTCGAATCTACCTCCTGAAATCTGTTTCCTGCAATTCTGCCTTGCTTTCAAATCCTCTTCGTTGTCTTCCGTCAATATATTTGTGGACGAGAGTTATCATTTATAACTCTGCAGGTTTGTGAATTGCAGTGCCCCTGAGCTCCATTTTTCAACTCGCTTTCTTGGGAGCTGGCCGCAAAAGCGCAGGATTGCTTCAGGCCCTATTCTGGTCCCGGGCGGCAGGCTGAGCCTGTGGTTAATTCTTCTTCCTGATGGGAAAATAGAGTGATCTCTGCCTGTCCCCTCACCTAGAGCTAGTGTCTCATTGGTTCCCCCTCTTCCCGTTCATCCTCAGGACAAATTGCAACCTGTACGGAACAGGAGGTTAAAGGTGCTGATTCTCCAAGGAGGGAGATTGCTA
This sequence comes from Balaenoptera borealis, assembly GCF_965194805.1. Classification (NCBI taxonomy): domain Eukaryota; kingdom Metazoa; phylum Chordata; class Mammalia; order Artiodactyla; family Balaenopteridae; genus Balaenoptera; species Balaenoptera borealis. The sequence continues at coordinate 373,049 of NW_028123690.1, forward strand.
GTAAAGCGGCTGGAATGGCGAACCCGAGCACAAGGAGATGAGAAATGAGGTGCGTTTTAGAAACCTTTCCCGATCACACGGTGTACCATCCTCTGGGATTCTCCTGCATGTTTTCGATGTAGGAAGATGCCCTTGAACCTGGAGATTTGGGACCCATGGGATGGGTACCACGCAGTATTACTCTAAAGGGTCTGCGTTTGCTCACCCAACCTCACCAAACCTCTCAGCCCCAAGAGTGTCCACCCTTATGCCTCAATCAGCTGTGGGTCTAGATATGGTCAATCCAGGTGGCATCACAGCCCTTGAACGAATTTTGTAAGAATTTCTCTCTCTTTCACTGTCTTTGTTTCACGGGTTTTTAAAAGTGATTGATTTTTATAAAGGGGTTTAGCTGCTTTTCACTGCTGTGTTTATGCCGCTTTACACCCACTTGACTCACTTACAGAGAGATATCAATACATAGGTTTTAAGATTCTTACTAGTCAGATATATTCTTGGGCGGTGAATAGGGGGTTTTGAGTCCAGATCACTGAGCAAGGAGTAGGTCTTGTCTATTACATATTGGGTTTATGGAACGGTCTCTGAGCTAATTTGAAACCCTTGTTTTATGCATCACCCCACCTCACCTTTCCCGTTAAGCAGCCATAGTGTGTTTTCTAAACGTGTGACTCTGTTCTGTTTTGTAATTCAGTGCAAGGGTAGCGGTTTTTACATTCCCTCTATAAGTGATATCTTATGATAAGTGTCTTTTTCTGTGTGACTTATTTCACTTAGAATCGTCGTACCTAAATCCACTCATCATGCTGCTACTAGCCTTATGACGTTGATTTCATGGCTGAGTGATATTCCATTGTACAAAAGGACCACAACTTCTTTATCCATTTTTCTCTTTCCTGGGATATTTAAGGTGTAACGAAGTGGAGGTTCTTGTCAACAGAGCAGCCCTAAACTTTGGGGTGCCTGTGCCTTGCTGATTTTTAGTTTTCCCAATTTATATGCCCATGAGTGGAAGTGCCCTATGCTGTCTAAGCTGAGTTTTTTCTATGTTTCAGGACACACCGTACACTTCTCCAGAGTGGCTGTTGGCAATTTACGTCACGCCCATCAGCGTAGCAAGTCTCCCGTTTCTCCATGGCCTTTCCTGCATTTCTGGTTTTGACACTTTATTCAGCATGGCCCTTTTGACCGATGGGAAGCGAGACTTCTTTGTAGCGCTGATTTGCCTTTCCAGGTTGCTTGGTTGGCCAAAAAGGGCGCATGCGTTTTTTCCTGAATATATTCAGGAAAAAACGCATGCGCCCTTTTTGGCCAAGGGCATCATTGTCGAGGTTTTGCCGCTTTTCCCGTGCTTTAAAGGCGATTCGAATCTACCTCCTGAAATCTGTTTCCTGCAATTCTGCCTTGCTTTCAAATCCTCTTCGTTGTCTTCCGTCAATATATTTGTGGACGAGAGTTATCATTTATAACTCTGCAGGTTTGTGAATTGCAGTGCCCCTGAGCTCCATTTTTCAACTCGCTTTCTTGGGAGCTGGCCGCAAAAGCGCAGGATTGCTTCAGGCCCTATTCTGGTCCCGGGCGGCAGGCTGAGCCTGTGGTTAATTCTTCTTCCTGATGGGAAAATAGAGTGATCTCTGCCTGTCCCCTCACCTAGAGCTAGTGTCTCATTGGTTCCCCCTCTTCCCGTTCATCCTCAGGACAAATTGCAACCTGTACGGAACAGGAGGTTAAAGGTGCTGATTCTCCAAGGAGGGAGATTGCTAGTAAAGCGGCTGGAATGGCGAACCCGAGCACAAGGAGATGAGAAATGAGGTGCGTTTTAGAAACCTTTCCCGATCACACGGTGTACCATCCTCTGGGATTCTCCTGCATGTTTTCGATGTAGGAAGATGCCCTTGAACCTGGAGATTTGGGACCCATGGGATGGGTACCACGCAGTATTACTCTAAAGGGTCTGCGTTTGCTCACCCAACCTCACCAAACCTCTCAGCCCCAAGAGTGTCCACCCTTATGCCTCAATCAGCTGTGGGTCTAGATATGGTCAATCCAGGTGGCATCACAGCCCTTGAACGAATTTTGTAAGAATTTCTCTCTCTTTCACTGTCTTTGTTTCACGGGTTTTTAAAAGTGATTGATTTTTATAAAGGGGTTTAGCTGCTTTTCACTGCTGTGTTTATGCCGCTTTACACCCACTTGACTCACTTACAGAGAGATATCAATACATAGGTTTTAAGATTCTTACTAGTCAGATATATTCTTGGGCGGTGAATAGGGGGTTTTGAGTCCAGATCACTGAGCAAGGAGTAGGTCTTGTCTATTACATATTGGGTTTATGGAACGGTCTCTGAGCTAATTTGAAACCCTTGTTTTATGCATCACCCCACCTCACCTTTCCCGTTAAGCAGCCATAGTGTGTTTTCTAAACGTGTGACTCTGTTCTGTTTTGTAATTCAGTGCAAGGGTAGCGGTTTTTACATTCCCTCTATAAGTGATATCTTATGATAAGTGTCTTTTTCTGTGTGACTTATTTCACTTAGAATCGTCGTACCTAAATCCACTCATCATGCTGCTACTAGCCTTATGACGTTGATTTCATGGCTGAGTGATATTCCATTGTACAAAAGGACCACAACTTCTTTATCCATTTTTCTCTTTCCTGGGATATTTAAGGTGTAACGAAGTGGAGGTTCTTGTCAACAGAGCAGCCCTAAACTTTGGGGTGCCTGTGCCTTGCTGATTTTTAGTTTTCCCAATTTATACGCCCATGAGTGGAAGTGCCCTATGCTGTCGAAGCTGAGTTTTTTCTATGTTTCAGGACACACCGTACACTTCTCCAGAGTGGCTGTTGGCAATTTACGTCACGCCCATCAGCGTAGCAAGTCTCCCGTTTCTCCATGGCCTTTCCTGCATTTCTGGTTTTGACACTTTATTCAGCATGGCCCTTTTGACCGATGGGAAGCGAGACTTCTTTGTAGCGCTGATTTGCCTTTCCAGGTTGCTTGGTTGGCCAAAAAGGGCGCATGCGTTTTTTCCTGAATATATTCAGGAAAAAACGCATGCGCCCTTTTTGGCCAAGGGCATCATTGTCGAGGTTTTGCCGCTTTTCCCGTGCTTTAAAGGCGATTCGAATCTACCTCCTGAAATCTGTTTCCTGCAATTCTGCCTTGCTTTCAAATCCTCTTCGTTGTCTTCCGTCAATATATTTGTGGACGAGAGTTATCATTTATAACTCTGCAGGTTTGTGAATTGCAGTGCCCCTGAGCTCCATTTTTCAACTCGCTTTCTTGGGAGCTGGCCGCAAAAGCGCAGGATTGCTTCAGGCCCTATTCTGGTCCCGGGCGGCAGGCTGAGCCTGTGGTTAATTCTTCTTCCTGATGGGAAAATAGAGTGATCTCTGCCTGTCCCCTCACCTAGAGCTAGTGTCTCATTGGTTCCCCCTCTTCCCGTTCATCCTCAGGACAAATTGCAACCTGTACGGAACAGGAGGTTAAAGGTGCTGATTCTCCAAGGAGGGAGATTGCTAGTAAAGCGGCTGGAATGGCGAACCCGAGCACAAGGAGATGAGAAATGAGGTGCGTTTTAGAAACCTTTCCCGATCACACGGTGTACCATCCTCTGGGATTCTCCTGCATGTTTTCGATGTAGGAAGATGCCCTTGAACCTGGAGATTTGGGACCCATGGGATGGGTACCACGCAGTATTACTCTAAAGGGTCTGCGTTTGCTCACCCAACCTCACCAAACCTCTCAGCCCCAAGAGTGTCCACCCTTATGCCTCAATCAGCTGTGGGTCTAGATATGGTCAATCCAGGTGGCATCACAGCCCTTGAACGAATTTTGTAAGAATTTCTCTCTCTTTCACTGTCTTTGTTTCACGGGTTTTTAAAAGTGATTGATTTTTATAAAGGGGTTTAGCTGCTTTTCACTGCTGTGTTTATGCCGCTTTACACCCACTTGACTCACTTACAGAGAGATATCAATACATAGGTTTTAAGATTCTTACTAGTCAGATATATTCTTGGGCGGTGAATAGGGGGTTTTGAGTCCAGATCACTGAGCAAGGAGTAGGTCTTGTCTATTACATATTGGGTTTATGGAACGGTCTCTGAGCTAATTTGAAACCCTTGTTTTATGCATCACCCCACCTCACCTTTCCCGTTAAGCAGCCATAGTGTGTTTTCTAAACGTGTGACTCTGTTCTGTTTTGTAATTCAGTGCAAGGGTAGCGGTTTTTACATTCCCTCTATAAGTGATATCTTATGATAAGTGTCTTTTTCTGTGTGACTTATTTCACTTAGAATCGTCGTACCTAAATCCACTCATCATGCTGCTACTAGCCTTATGACGTTGATTTCATGGCTGAGTGATATTCCATTGTACAAAAGGACCACAACTTCTTTATCCATTTTTCTCTTTCCTGGGATATTTAAGGTGTAACGAAGTGGAGGTTCTTGTCAACAGAGCAGCCCTAAACTTTGGGGTGCCTGTGCCTTGCTGATTTTTAGTTTTCCCAATTTATACGCCCATGAGTGGAAGTGCCCTATGCTGTCGAAGCTGAGTTTTTTCTATGTTTCAGGACACACCGTACACTTCTCCAGAGTGGCTGTTGGCAATTTACGTCACGCCCATCAGCGTAGCAAGTCTCCCGTTTCTCCATGGCCTTTCCTGCATTTCTGGTTTTGACACTTTATTCAGCATGGCCCTTTTGACCGATGGGAAGCGAGACTTCTTTGTAGCGCTGATTTGCCTTTCCAGGTTGCTTGGTTGGCCAAAAAGGGCGCATGCGTTTTTTCCTGAATATATTCAGGAAAAAACGCATGCGCCCTTTTTGGCCAAGGGCATCATTGTCGAGGTTTTGCCGCTTTTCCCGTGCTTTAAAGGCGATTCGAATCTACCTCCTGAAATCTGTTTCCTGCAATTCTGCCTTGCTTTCAAATCCTCTTCGTTGTCTTCCGTCAATATATTTGTGGACGAGAGTTATCATTTATAACTCTGCAGGTTTGTGAATTGCAGTGCCCCTGAGCTCCATTTTTCAACTCGCTTTCTTGGGAGCTGGCCGCAAAAGCGCAGGATTGCTTCAGGCCCTATTCTGGTCCCGGGCGGCAGGCTGAGCCTGTGGTTAATTCTTCTTCCTGATGGGAAAATAGAGCGACCTGTGCCTGTCCCAACACCTAGAGCTAGTGTCTCATTGGTTCCCCCTCTTCCCGTTCATCCTCAGGACAAATTGCAACCTGTACGGAACAGGAGGTTAAAGGTGCTGATTCTCCAAGGAGGGAGATTGCTAGTAAAGCGGCTGGAATGGCGAACCCGAGCACAAGGAGATGAGAAATGAGGTGCGTTTTAGAAACCTTTCCCGATCACACGGTGTACCATCCTCTGGGATTCTCCTGCATGTTTTCGATGTAGGAAGATGCCCTTGAACCTGGAGATTTGGGACCCATGGGATGGGTACCACGCAGTATTACTCTAAAGGGTCTGCGTTTGCTCACCCAACCTCACCAAACCTCTCAGCCCCAAGAGTGTCCACCCTTATGCCTCAATCAGCTGTGGGTCTAGATATGGTCAATCCAGGTGGCATCACAGCCCTTGAACGAATTTTGTAAGAATTTCTCTCTCTTTCACTGTCTTTGTTTCACGGGTTTTTAAAAGTGATTGATTTTTATAAAGGGGTTTAGCTGCTTTTCACTGCTGTGTTTATGCCGCTTTACACCCACTTGACTCACTTACAGAGAGATATCAATACATAGGTTTTAAGATTCTTACTAGTCAGATATATTCTTGGGCGGTGAATAGGGGGTTTTGAGTCCAGATCACTGAGCAAGGAGTAGGTCTTGTCTATTACATATTGGGTTTATGGAACGGTCTCTGAGCTAATTTGAAACCCTTGTTTTATGCATCACCCCACCTCACCTTTCCCGTTAAGCAGCCATAGTGTGTTTTCTAAACGTGTGACTCTGTTCTGTTTTGTAATTCAGTGCAAGGGTAGCGGTTTTTACATTCCCTCTATAAGTGATATCTTATGATAAGTGTCTTTTTCTGTGTGACTTATTTCACTTAGAATCGTCGTACCTAAATCCACTCATCATGCTGCTACTAGCCTTATGACGTTGATTTCATGGCTGAGTGATATTCCATTGTACAAAAGGACCACAACTTCTTTATCCATTTTTCTCTTTCCTGGGATATTTAAGGTGTAACGAAGTGGAGGTTCTTGTCAACAGAGCAGCCCTAAACTTTGGGGTGCCTGTGCCTTGCTGATTTTTAGTTTTCCCAATTTATACGCCCGTGAGTGGAAGTGCCCTATGCTGTCGAAGCTGAGTTTTTTCTATGTTTCAGGACACACCGTACACTTCTCCAGAGTGGCTGTTGGCAATTTACGTCACGCCCATCAGCGTAGCAAGTCTCCCGTTTCTCCATGGCCTGTCCTGCATTTCTGGTTTTGACACTTTATTCAGCATGGCCCTTTTGACCGATGGGAAGCGAGACTTCTTTGTAGCGCTGATTTGCCTTTCCAGGTTGCTTGGTTGGCCAAAAAGGGCGCATGCGTTTTTTCCTGAATATATTCAGGAAAAAACGCATGCGCCCTTTTTGGCCAAGGGCATCATTGTCGAGGTTTTGCCGCTTTTCCCGTGCTTTAAAGGCGATTCGAATCTACCTCCTGAAATCTGTTTCCTGCAATTCTGCCTTGCTTTCAAATCCTCTTTGTTGTCTTCCGTCAATATATTTGTGGACGAGAGTTATCATTTATAACTCTGCAGGTTTGTGAATTGCAGTGCCCCTGAGCTCCATTTTTCAACTCGCTTTCTTGGGAGCTGGCCGCAAAAGCGCAGGATTGCTTCAGGCCCTATTCTGGTCCCGGGCGGCAGGCTGAGGCTGTGGTTAATTCTTCTTCCTGATGGGAAAATAGAGTGACCTGTGCCTGTCCCAACACCTAGAGCTAGTGTCTCATTGGTTCCCCCTCTTCCCGTTCATCCTCAGGACAAATTGCAACCTGTACGGAACAGGAGGTTAAAGGTGCTGATTCTCCAAGGAGGGAGATTGCTAGTAAAGCGGCTGGAATGGCGAACCCGAGCACAAGGAGATGAGAAATGAGGTGCGTTTTAGAAACCTTTCCCGATCACACGGTGTACCATCTTCTGGGATTCTCATGCATGTTTACGATGTAGGAAGATGCCCTTGAACCTGGAGATTTGGGACCCATGGGATGGGTACCACGCAGTATTACTCTAAAGGGTCTGCGTTTGCTCACCCAACCTCACCAAACCTCTCAGCCCCAAGAGTGTCCACCCTTATGCCTCAATCAGCTGTGGGTCTAGATATGGTCAATCCAGGTGGCATCACAGCCCTTGAACGAATTTTGTAAGAATTTCTCTCTCTTTCACTGTCTTTGTTTCACGGGTTTTTAAAAGTGATTGATTTTTATAAAGAGGTTTAGCTGCTTTTCACTGCTGTGTTTATGCCGCTTTACACCCACTTGACTCACTTACAGAGAGATATCAATATATAGGTTTAAGATTCTTACTAGTCAGATATATTCTTGGGCGGTGAATAAGGGGTGTTGAGTCCAGTTCACTGAGCAAGGTGTAGGTCGTGTCTATTACATATTGTGTTAATGGAACGGTATCTGAGCTAATTTGAAACCCTTGTTTTATGCATCACCCGACCTCACCTTTCCCGTTAAGCAGCCATAGTGTGTTTTCTAAACGTGTGACTCTGTTCTGTTTTGTAATTCAGTTCAAGGGTCGCGGTTTTTACATTCCTTCTATAAGTGATATCTTATGATAAGTGTCTTTTTCTGTGTGACTTATTTCACTTAGAATCGTCGTACCTAAATCCACTCATCATGCTGCTACTAGCCTTATGACGTTGATTTCATGGCTGAGTGATATTCCATTGTACATAAGGACCACAACTTCTTTATCCATTTTTCTCTTTCCTGGGATATTTAAGGTGTAACGAAGTGGAGGTTCTTGTCAACAGAGCAGCCCTAAACTTTGGGGTGCCTGTGCCTTGCTGATTTTTAGTTTTCCCAATTTATACGCCCGTGAGTGGAAGTGCCCTATGCTCTCTAAGCTGAGTGTTTTCGATGTTTCAGGACACACCGTACACTTCTGCAGAGTGGCTGTTGGCAATTTACATCACGCCCATCAGCGTAGCAAGGCTCCCGTTTCTCCATGGCCTGTCCTGCATTTCTGGTTTTGACACTTTATTCAGCATGGCCCTTTTGACCGATGGGAAGCGAGACTTCTTTGTAGCGCTGATTTGCCTTTCCAGGTTGCTTGGTTGGCCAAAAAGGGCGTATGCGTTTTTTCCTGAATATATTCAGGAAAAAACGCATACGCCCTTTTTGGCCAAGGGCATCATTGTCGAGGTTTTGCCACTTTTCCCGTGCTTTAAAGGCGATTCGAATCTACCTCCTGAAATCTGTTTCCTGCAATTCTGCCTTGCTTTCAAATCCTCTTTGTTGTCTTCCGTCAATATATTTGTGGACGAGAGTTATCATTTATAACTCTGCAGGTTTGTGAATTGCAGTGCCCCTGAGCTCCATTTTTCAACTCGCTTTCTTGGGAGCTGGCCGCAAAAGCGCAGGATTGCTTCAGGCCCTATTCTGGTCCCGGGCGGCAGGCTGAGGCTGTGGTTAATTCTTCTTCCTGATGGGAAAATAGAGTGACCTGTGCCTGTCCCAACACCTAGAGCTAGTGTCTCATTGGTTCCCCCTCTTCCCGTTCATCCTCAGGACAAATTGCAACCTGTATGGAACAGGAGGTTAAAGGTGCTGATTCTCCAAGGAGGGAGATTGCTAGTAAAGCGGCTGGAATGGCGAACCCGAGCACAAGGAGATGAGAAACGAGGTGCGTTTTAGAAACCTTTCCCGATCACATGGTGTACCATCTTCAGGGTTTCTCATGCATGTTTTCGATGTAGGAAGATGCCCTTGAACCTGGAGATTTGGGACCCATGGGATGGGTACCACGCAGTATTACTCTAAAGGGTCTGCGTTTGCTCACCCAACCTCACCAAACCTCTCAGCCCCAAGAGTGTCCTCCCTTATGTCTCAATCAGCTGTGGGTCTAGATATGGTCAATCCAGGTGGCATCACAGCCCTTGAACGAATTTTGTAAGAATTTCTCTCTCTTTCACTGTCTTTGTTTCATGGATTTTTAAAAGTTATTGATTTTTATAAAGGGGTTTAGCTGCTTTTCACTGCTGTGTTTATGCCACTTTACACCCACTTGACTCACTTACAGAGACATATCAATACATAGGTTTTAAGATTCTTACTAGTCAGATATATTCTTGGGCGGTGAATAGGGGGTGTTGAGTCCAGTTCACTGAGCAAGGAGTAGGTCGTGTCTATTACTTATTGGGTTTATGGAACGGTCTCTAAGCTAATTTAAAACCCTTCTTTTATGCATCACCGCACCTCACCTTTCCCGTTAAGCAGCCATAGTGTGTTTTCTAAACGTGTGACTCTGTTCTGTTTTGTAATTCAGTTCAAGGGTAGCGGTTTTTACATTCCCTCTATAAGGGATATCTTATGATAAGTGTCTTTTTCTGTGTGACTTATTTCACTGAGAATCGTCGTACCTAAATCCACTCATCATGCTGCTACTAGCCTTATGACGTTGATTTCATGGCTGAGTGATATTCCATTGTACATAAGGACCACAACTTCTTTATCCATTTTTCTCTTTCCTGGGATATTTAAGGTGTAACGAAGTGGAGGTTCTTGTCAACAGAGCAGCCCTAAACTTTGGGGTGCCTGTGTCTTGCTGATTTTTAGTTTTCCCAATTTATACGCCGGTGAGTGGAAGTGCCCTATGCTCTCTAAGCTGAGTTTTTTCGATGTTTCCGGACACACCAGACACTTCTCCAGAGTGGCTGTTGGCAATTTACCTCCCGCCCATCAGCCTAGCAAGGCTCCCGTTTCTCCATGGCCTGTCCTGCATTTCTGGTTTTGACACTTTATTCAGCATGGCCCTTTTGACCGATGGGAAGCGAGACTTTTTTGTAGCGCTGATTGGCCTTTCCAGGTTGCTTGGTTGGTCAAAAGGCGTATGCGTTTTTTCCTGAATATATTCAGGAAAAAACGCATACGCCCTTTTTGGCCAAGGGCATCATTGTCGAGGTTTTGCCGCTTTTCCCGTGCTTTAAAGGCGATTCGAATCTACCTCCTGAAATCTGTTTCCTGCAATTCTGCCTTGCTTTCAAATCCTCTTCGTTGTCTTCCGTCAATATATTGGTGGACGACAGTTATCATTTACAACTCTGCATGTTTGTGAATTGCAGTGCCCCTGAGCTCCATTTTCCAACTCGCTTTCTTGGGAGCTGGCCGCAAAAGCGCAGGATTGCCTCAGGCCCTATTCTGGTCCCGGGCGGCAGGCTGAGGCTGTGGTTAATTCTTCTTCCTGATGGGAAAATAGAGTGACCTGTGCCTGTCTCAACACCTAGAGCTAGTGTCTCATTGGTTCCCCCTCTTCCTGTTCATCCTCAGGACAAATTGCAACCTGTACGGAACAGGAGGTTAAAGGTGCTGATTCTCCAAGGAGGGAGATTGCTAGTAAAGCGGCTGGAATGGCGAACCCGAGCACAAGGAGATGAGAAATGAGGTGCGTTTTAGAAACCTTTCCCGATCACACGGTGTACCATCTTCTGGGATTCTCATGCATGTTTACGATGTAGGAAGATGCCCTTGAACCTGGAGATTTGGGACCCATGGGATGGGTACCACGCAGTATTACTCTAAAGGGTCTGCGTTTGCTCACCCAACCTCACCAAACCTCTCAGCCCCAAGAGTGTCCACCCTTATGCCTCAATCAGCTGTGAGTCTAGATATGGTCAATCCAGGTGGCATCACAGCCCTTGAACGAATTTTGTAAGAATTTCTCTCTCTTTCACTGTCTTTGTTTCATGGGTTTTTAATAGTAATTGATTTTTATAAAGGGGTTTAGCTGTTTTTTACTGCTGTGTTTATGCCGCTTTACACCCACTTGACTCACATACAGAGAGATATCAATACATAGGTTTTAAGATTCTTACTAGTCAGATATATTCTTGGGCGGTGAATAGGGGGTTTTGAGTCCAGATCACTGAGCAAGGAGTAGGTCTTGTCTATTACATATTGGGTTTATGGAACGGTCTCTGAGCTAATTTGAAACCCTTGTTTTATGCATCACCCCACCTCAACTTTCCCGTTAACCAGCCATAGTGTGTTTTCTAAACGTGTGACTCTGTTCTGTTTTGTAATTCAGTTCAAGGGTCGCGGTTTTTACATTCCCTCTATAAGTGATATCTTATGATAAGTGTCTTTTTCTGTGTGACTTATTTCACTTAGAATCGTCGTACCTAAATCCCCTCATCATGCTGCTACTAGCCTTATGACGTTGATTTCATGGCTGAGTGATATTCCATTGTACATAAGGACCACAACTTCTTTATCCATTTTTCTCTTTCCTGGGATATTTAAGGTGTAACGAAGTGGAGGTTCTTGTCAACAGAGCAGCCCTAAACTTTGGGGTGCCTGTGCCTTGCTGATTTTTAGTTTTCCCAATTTATACGCCCGTGAGTGGAAGTGCCCTATGCTGTCTAAGCTGAGTGTTTTCGATGTTTCAGGACACACCGTACACTTCTGCAGAGTGGCTGTTGGCAATTTACATTACGCCCATCAGCGTAGCAAGGCTCCCGTTTCTCCATGGCCTGTCCTGCATTTCTGGTTTTGACACTTTATTCAGCATGGCCCTTTTGACCGATGGGAAGCGAGACTTCTTTGTAGCGCTGATTTGCCTTTCCAGGTTGCTTGGTTGGCCAAAAAGGGCGTATGCGTTTTTTCCTGAATATATTCAGGAGAAAACGCATACGCCCTTTTTGGCCAAGGGCATCATTGTCGAGGTTTTGCCACTTTTCCCGTGCTTTAAAGGCGATTCGAATCTACCTCCTGAAATCTGTTTCCTGCAATTCTGCCTTGCTTTCAAATCCTCTTTGTTGTCTTCCGTCAATATATTTGTGGACGAGAGTTATCATTTATAACTCTGCAGGTTTGTGAATTGCAGTGCCCCTGAGCTCCATTTTTCAACTCGCTTTCTTGGGAGCTGGCCGCAAAAGCGCAGGATTGCTTCAGGCCCTATTCTGGTCCCGGGCGGCAGGCTGAGGCTGTGGTTAATTCTTCTTCCTGATGGGAAAATAGAGTGACCTGTGCCTGTCCCAACACCTAGAGCTAGTGTCTCATTGGTTCCCCCTCTTCCCGTTCATCCTCAGGACAAATTGCAACCTGTATGGAACAGGAGGTTAAAGGTGCTGATTCTCCAAGGAGGGAGATTGCTAGTAAAGCGGCTGGAATGGCGAACCCGAGCACAAGGAGATGAGAAACGAGGTGCGTTTTAGAAACCTTTCCCGATCACATGGTGTACCATCTTCAGGGTTTCTCATGCATGTTTTCGATGTAGGAAGATGCCCTTGAACCTGGAGATTTGGGACCCATGGGATGGGTACCACGCAGTATTACTCTAAAGGGTCTGCGTTTGCTCACCCAACCTCACCAAACCTCTCAGCCCCAAGAGTGTCCTCCCTTATGTCTCAATCAGCTGTGGGTCTAGATATGGTCAATCCAGGTGGCATCACAGCCCTTGAACGAATTTTGTAAGAATTTCTCTCTCTTTCACTGTCTTTGTTTCATGGATTTTTAAAAGTTATTGATTTTTATAAAGGGGTTTAGCTGCTTTTCACTGCTGTGTTTATGCCACTTTACACCCACTTGACTCACTTACAGAGACATATCAATACATAGGTTTTAAGATTCTTACTAGTCAGAAATATTCTTGGGCGGTGAATAGGGGGTGTTGAGTCCAGTTCACTGAGCAAGGAGTAGGTCGTGTCTATTTCTTATTGGGTTTATGGAACGGTCTCTAAGCTAATTTAAAACCCTTCTTTTATGCATCACCGCACCTCACCTTTCCCGTTAAGCAGCCATAGTGTGTTTTCTAAACGTGTGACTCTGTTCTGTTTTGTAATTCAGTTCAAGGGTAGCGGTTTTTACATTCCCTCTATAAGTGATATCTTATGATAAGTGTCTTTTTCTGTGTGACTTATTTCACTTAGAATCGTCGTACCTAAATCCACTCATCATGCTGCTACTAGCCTTATGACGTTGATTTCATGGCTGAGTGATATTCCATTGTACATAAGGACCACAACTTCTTGATCCATTTTTCTCTTTCCTGGGATATTTAAGGTGTAACGAAGTGGAGGTTCTTGTCAACAGAGCAGCCCTAAACTTTGGGGTGCCTGTGCCTTGCTGATTTTTAGTTTTCCCAATTTATACGCCCGTGAGTGGAAGTGCCCTATGCTGTCTAAGCTGAGTGTTTTCGATGTTTCAGGACACACCGTACACTTCTGCAGAGTGGCTGTTGGCAATTTACATTACGCCCATCAGCGTAGCAAGGCTCCCGTTTCTCCATGGCCTGTCCTGCATTTCTGGTTTTGACACTTTATTCAGCATGGCCCTTTTGACCGATGGGAAGCGAGACTTCTTTGTAGCGCTGATTTGCCTTTCCAGGTTGCTTGGTTGGCCAAAAAGGGCGTATGCGTTTTTTCCTGAATATATTCAGGAAAAAACGCATACGCCCTTTTTGGCCAAGGGCATCATTGTCGAGGTTTTGCCACTTTTCCCGTGCTTTAAAGGCGATTCGAATCTACCTCCTGAAATCTGTTTCCTGCAATTCTGCCTTGCTTTCAAATCCTCTTTGTTGTCTTCCGTCAATATATTTGTGGACGAGAGTTATCATTTATAACTCTGCAGGTTTGTGAATTGCAGTGCCCCTGAGCTCCATTTTTCAACTCGCTTTCTTGGGAGCTGGCCGCAAAAGCGCAGGATTGCTTCAGGCCCTATTCTGGTCCCGGGCGGCAGGCTGAGGCTGTGGTGAATTCTTCTTCCTGATGGGAAAATAGAGTGACCTGTGCCTGTCCCAACACCTAGAGCTAGTGTCTCATTGGTTCCCCCTCTTCCCGTTCATCCTCAGGACAAATTGCAACCTGTATGGAACAGGAGGTTAAAGGTGCTGATTCTCCAAGGAGGGAGATTGCTAGTAAAGCGGCTGGAATGGCGAACCCGAGCACAAGGAGATGAGAAACGAGGTGCGTTTTAGAAACCTTTCCCGATCACATGGTGTACCATCTTCAGGGTTTCTCATGCATGTTTTCGATGTAGGAAGATGCCCTTGAACCTGGAGATTTGGGACCCATGGGATGGGTACCACGCAGTATTACTCTAAAGGGTCTGCGTTTGCTCACCCAACCTCACCAAACCTCTCAGCCCCACGAGTGTCCTCCCTTATGTCTCAATCAGCTGTGGGTCTAGATATGGTCAATCCAGGTGGCATCACAGCCCTTGAACGAATTTTGTAAGAATTTCTCTCTCTTTCACTGTCTTTGTTTCATGGATTTTTAAAAGTTATTGATTTTTATAAAGGGGTTTAGCTGCTTTTCACTGCTGTGTTTATGCCACTTTACACCCACTTGACTCACTTACAGAGACATATCAATACATAGGTTTTAAGATTCTTACTAGTCAGATATATTCTTGGGCGGTGAATAGGGGGTGTTGAGTCCAGTTCACTGAGCAAGGAGTAGGTCGTGTCTATTACTTATTGGGTTTATGGAACGGTCTCTAAGCTAATTTAAAACCCTTCTTTTATGCATCACCGCACCTCACCTTTCCCGTTAAGCAGCCATAGTGTGTTTTCTAAACGTGTGACTCTGTTCTGTTCTGTAATTCAGTTCAAGGGTAGCGGTTTTTACATTCCCTCTATAAGTGATATCTTATGATAAGTGTCTTTTTCTGTGTGACTTATTTCACTGAGAATCGTCGTACCTAAATCCACTCATCATGCTGCTACTAGCCTTATGACGTTGATTTCATGGCTGAGTGATATTCCATTGTACATAAGGACCACAACTTCTTTATCCATTTTTCTCTTTCCTGGGATATTTAAGGTGTAACGAAGTGGAGGTTCTTGTCAACAGAGCAGCCCTAAACTTTGGGGTGCCTGTGTCTTGCTGATTTTTAGTTTTCCCAATTTATACGCCGGTGAGTGGAAGTGCCCTATGCTCTCTAAGCTGAGTTTTTTCGATGTTTCCGGACACACCAGACACTTCTCCAGAGTGGCTGTTGGCAATTTACCTCCCGCCCATCAGCCTAGCAAGGCTCCCGTTTCTCCATGGCCTGTCCTGCATTTCTGGTTTTGACACTTTATTCAGCATGGCCCTTTTGACCGATGGGAAGCGAGACTTTTTTGTAGCGCTGATTGGCCTTTCCAGGTTGCTTGGTTGGTCAAAAGGCGTATGCGTTTTTTCCTGAATATATTCAGGAAAAAACGCATACGCCCTTTTTGGCCAAGGGCATCATTGTCGAGGTTTTGCCGCTTTTCCCGTGCTTTAAAGGCGATTCGAATCTACCTCCTGAAATCTGTTTCCTGCAATTCTGCCTTGCTTTCAAATCCTCTTCGTTGTCTTCCGTCAATATATTGGTGGACGACAGTTATCATTTACAACTCTGCATGTTTGTGAATTGCAGTGCCCCTGAGCTCCATTTTCCAACTCGCTTTCTTGGGAGCTGGCCGCAAAAGCGCAGGATTGCCTCAGGCCCTATTCTGGTCCCGGGCGGCAGGCTGAGCCTGTGGTTAATTCTTCTTCCTGATGGGAAAATAGAGTGACCTGTGCCTGTCTCAACACCTAGAGCTAGTGTCTCATTGGTTCCCCCTCTTCCTGTTCATCCTCAGGACAAATTGCAACCTGTACGGAACAGGAGGTTAAAGGTGCTGATTCTCCAAGGAGGGAGATTGCTAGTAAAGCGGCTGGAATGGCGAACCCGAGCACAAGGAGATGAGAAATGAGGTGCGTTTTAGAAACCTTTCCCGATCACACGGTGTACCATCTTCTGGGATTCTCATGCATGTTTACGATGTAGGAAGATGCCCTTGAACCTGGAGATTTGGGACCCATGGGATGGGTACCACGCAGTATTACTCTAAAGGGTCTGCGTTTGCTCACCCAACCTCACCAAACCTCTCAGCCCCAAGAGTGTCCACCCTTATGCCTCAATCAGCTGTGAGTCTAGATATGGTCAATCCAGGTGGCATCACAGCCCTTGAACGAATTTTGTAAGAATTTCTCTCTCTTTCACTGTCTTTGTTTCATGGGTTTTTAATAGTAATTGATTTTTATAAAGGGGTTTAGCTGTTTTTTACTGCTGTGTTTATGCCGCTTTACACCCACTTGACTCACATACAGAGAGATATCAATACATAGGTTTTAAGATTCTTACTAGTCAGATATATTCTTGGGCGGTGAATAGGGGGTTTTGAGTCCAGATCACTGAGCAAGGAGTAGGTCTTGTCTATTACATATTGGGTTTATGGAACGGTCTCTGAGCTAATTTGAAACCCTTGTTTTATGCATCACCCCACCTCAACTTTCCCGTTAACCAGCCATAGTGTGTTTTCTAAACGTGTGACTCTGTTCTGTTTTGTAATTCAGTTCAAGGGTCACGGTTTTTACATTCCCTCTATAAGTGATATCTTATGATAAGTGTCTTTTTCTGTGTGACTTATTTCACTTAGAATCGTCGTACCTAAATCCCCTCATCATGCTGCTACTAGCCTTATGACGTTGATTTCATGGCTGAGTGATATTCCATTGTACATAAGGACCACAACTTCTTTATCCATTTTTCTCTTTCCTGGGATATTTAAGGTGTAACGAAGTGGAGGTTCTTGTCAACAGAGCAGCCCTAAACTTTGGGGTGCCTGTGCCTTGCTGATTTTTAGTTTTCCCAATTTATACGCCCGTGAGTGGAAGTGCCCTATGCTGTCTAAGCTGAGTGTTTTCGATGTTTCAGGACACACCGTACACTTCTGCAGAGTGGCTGTTGGCAATTTACATTACGCCCATCAGCGTAGCAAGGCTCCCGTTTCTCCATGGCCTGTCCTGCATTTCTGGTTTTGACACTTTATTCAGCATGGCCCTTTTGACCGATGGGAAGCGAGACTTCTTTGTAGCGCTGATTTGCCTTTCCAGGTTGCTTGGTTGGCCAAAAAGGGCGTATGCGTTTTTTCCTGAATATATTCAGGAGAAAACGCATACGCCCTTTTTGGCCAAGGGCATCATTGTCGAGGTTTTGCCACTTTTCCCGTGCTTTAAAGGCGATTCGAATCTACCTCCTGAAATCTGTTTCCTGCAATTCTGCCTTGCTTTCAAATCCTCTTTGTTGTCTTCCGTCAATATATTTGTGGACGAGAGTTATCATTTATAACTCTGCAGGTTTGTGAATTGCAGTGCCCCTGAGCTCCATTTTTCAACTCGCTTTCTTGGGAGCTGGCCGCAAAAGCGCAGGATTGCTTCAGGCCCTATTCTGGTCCCGGGCGGCAGGCTGAGGCTGTGGTTAATTCTTCTTCCTGATGGGAAAATAGAGTGACCTGTGCCTGTCCCAACACCTAGAGCTAGTGTCTCATTGGTTCCCCCTCTTCCCGTTCATCCTCAGGACAAATTGCAACCTGTATGGAACAGGAGGTTAAAGGTGCTGATTCTCCAAGGAGGGAGATTGCTAGTAAAGCGGCTGGAATGGCGAACCCGAGCACAAGGAGATGAGAAACGAGGTGCGTTTTAGAAACCTTTCCCGATCACATGGTGTACCATCTTCAGGGTTTCTCATGCATGTTTTCGATGTAGGAAGATGCCCTTGAACCTGGAGATTTGGGACCCATGGGATGGGTACCACGCAGTATTACTCTAAAGGGTCTGCGTTTGCTCACCCAACCTCACCAAACCTCTCAGCCCCAAGAGTGTCCTCCCTTATGTCTCAATCAGCTGTGGGTCTAGATATGGTCAATCCAGGTGGCATCACAGCCCTTGAACGAATTTTGTAAGAATTTCTCTCTCTTTCACTGTCTTTGTTTCATGGATTTTTAAAAGTTATTGATTTTTATAAAGGGGTTTAGCTGCTTTTCACTGCTGTGTTTATGCCACTTTACACCCACTTGACTCACTTACAGAGACATATCAATACATAGGTTTTAAGATTCTTACTAGTCAGAAATATTCTTGGGCGGTGAATAGGGGGTGTTGAGTCCAGTTCACTGAGCAAGGAGTAGGTCGTGTCTATTTCTTATTGGGTTTATGGAACGGTCTCTAAGCTAATTTAAAACCCTTCTTTTATGCATCACCGCACCTCACCTTTCCCGTTAAGCAGCCATAGTGTGTTTTCTAAACGTGTGACTCTGTTCTGTTTTGTAATTCAGTTCAAGGGTAGCGGTTTTTACATTCCCTCTATAAGTGATATCTTATGATAAGTGTCTTTTTCTGTGTGACTTATTTCACTTAGAATCGTCGTACCTAAATCCACTCATCATGCTGCTACTAGCCTTATGACGTTGATTTCATGGCTGAGTGATATTCCATTGTACATAAGGACCACAACTTCTTGATCCATTTTTCTCTTTCCTGGGATATTTAAGGTGTAACGAAGTGGAGGTTCTTGTCAACAGAGCAGCCCTAAACTTTGGGGTGCCTGTGCCTTGCTGATTTTTAGTTTTCCCAATTTATACGCCCGTGAGTGGAAGTGCCCTATGCTGTCTAAGCTGAGTGTTTTCGATGTTTCAGGACACACCGTACACTTCTGCAGAGTGGCTGTTGGCAATTTACATTACGCCCATCAGCGTAGCAAGGCTCCCGTTTCTCCATGGCCTGTCCTGCATTTCTGGTTTTGACACTTTATTCAGCATGGCCCTTTTGACCGATGGGAAGCGAGACTTCTTTGTAGCGCTGATTTGCCTTTCCAGGTTGCTTGGTTGGCCAAAAAGGGCGTATGCGTTTTTTCCTGAATATATTCAGGAAAAAACGCATACGCCCTTTTTGGCCAAGGGCATCATTGTCGAGGTTTTGCCACTTTTCCCGTGCTTTAAAGGCGATTCGAATCTACCTCCTGAAATCTGTTTCCTGCAATTCTGCCTTGCTTTCAAATCCTCTTTGTTGTCTTCCGTCAATATATTTGTGGACGAGAGTTATCATTTATAACTCTGCAGGTTTGTGAATTGCAGTGCCCCTGAGCTCCATTTTTCAACTCGCTTTCTTGGGAGCTGGCCGCAAAAGCGCAGGATTGCTTCAGGCCCTATTCTGGTCCCGGGCGGCAGGCTGAGGCTGTGGTGAATTCTTCTTCCTGATGGGAAAATAGAGTGACCTGTGCCTGTCCCAACACCTAGAGCTAGTGTCTCATTGGTTCCCCCTCTTCCCGTTCATCCTCAGGACAAATTGCAACCTGTATGGAACAGGAGGTTAAAGGTGCTGATTCTCCAAGGAGGGAGATTGCTAGTAAAGCGGCTGGAATGGCGAACCCGAGCACAAGGAGATGAGAAACGAGGTGCGTTTTAGAAACCTTTCCCGATCACATGGTGTACCATCTTCAGGGTTTCTCATGCATGTTTTCGATGTAGGAAGATGCCCTTGAACCTGGAGATTTGGGACCCATGGGATGGGTACCACGCAGTATTACTCTAAAGGGTCTGCGTTTGCTCACCCAACCTCACCAAACCTCTCAGCCCCACGAGTGTCCTCCCTTATGTCTCAATCAGCTGTGGGTCTAGATATGGTCAATCCAGGTGGCATCACAGCCCTTGAACGAATTTTGTAAGAATTTCTCTCTCTTTCACTGTCTTTGTTTCATGGATTTTTAAAAGTTATTGATTTTTATAAAGGGGTTTAGCTGCTTTTCACTGCTGTGTTTATGCCACTTTACACCCACTTGACTCACTTACAGAGACATATCAATACATAGGTTTTAAGATTCTTACTAGTCAGATATATTCTTGGGCGGTGAATAGGGGGTGTTGAGTCCAGTTCACTGAGCAAGGAGTAGGTCGTGTCTATTACTTATTGGGTTTATGGAACGGTCTCTAAGCTAATTTAAAACCCTTCTTTTATGCATCACCGCACCTCACCTTTCCCGTTAAGCAGCCATAGTGTGTTTTCTAAACGTGTGACTCTGTTCTGTTCTGTAATTCAGTTCAAGGGTAGCGGTTTTTACATTCCCTCTATAAGTGATATCTTATGATAAGTGTCTTTTTCTGTGTGACTTATTTCACTTAGAATCGTCGTACCTAAATCCACTCATCATGCTGCTACTAGCCTTATGACGTTGATTTCATGGCTGAGTGATATTCCATTGTACATAAGGACCACAACTTCTTTATCCATTTTTCTCTTTCCTGGGATATTTAAGGTGTAACGAAGTGGAGGTTCTTGTCAACAGAGCAGCCCTAAACTTTGGGGTGCCTGTGTCTTGCTGATTTTTAGTTTTCCCAATTTATACGCCCATGAGTGGAAGTGCCCTATGCTCTGTAAGCTGAGTTTTTTCGATGTTTCAGGACACACCGTACACTTCTCCAGAGTGGCTGTTGGCAATTTACATCCCGCCCATCAGCGTAGCAAGGCTCCCGTTTCTCCATGGCCTGTCCTGCATTTCTGGTTTTGACACTTTATTCAGCATGGCCCTTTTGGCCGATGGGAAGCGAGACTTTTTTGTAGCGCTGATTGGTCTTTCCAGGTTGCTTGGTTGGCCAAAAAGGGCGTATGCGTTTTTTCCTGAATATATTCAGGAAAAAACGCATACGCCCTTTTTGGCCAAGGGCATCATTGTCGAGGTTTTGCCGCTTTTCCCGTGCTTTAAAGGCGATTCGAATCTACCTCCTGAAATCTGTTTCCTGCAATTCTGCCTTGCTTTCAAATCCTCTTCGTTGTCTTCCGTCAAAATATTGGTGGACGACAGTTATCATTTACAACTCTGCATGTTTGTGAATTGCAGTGCCCCTGAGCTCCATTTTCCAACTCGCTTTCTTGGGAGCTGGCCGCAAAAGCGCAGGATTGCCTCAGGCCCTATTCTGGTCCCGGGCGGGAGGCTGAGCCTGTGGTTAATTCTTCTTCCTGATGGGAAAATAGAGTGACCTGTGCCTTTCCCAACACCTAGAGCTAGTGTCTCATTGGTTCCCCCTCTTCCTGTTCATCCTCAGGACAAATTGCAACCTGTACGGAACAGGAGGTTAAAGGTGCTGATTCTCCAAGGAGGGAGATTGCTAGTAAAGCGGCTGGAATGGCGAACCCGAGCACAAGGAGATGAGAAATGAGGTGCGTGTTAGAAACCTTTCCCGATCACACGGTGTACCATCTTCTGGGATTCTCATGCATGTTTACGATGTAGGAAGATGCCCTTGAACCTGGAGATTTGGGACCCATGGGATGGGTACCACGCAGTATTACTCTAAAGGGTCTGCGTTTGCTCACCCAACCTCACCAAACCTCTCAGCCCCAAGAGTGTCCACCCTTATGCCTCAATCAGCTGTGGGTCTAGATATGGTCAATCCAGGTGGCATCACAGCCCTTGAACGAATTTTGTAAGAATTTCTCTCTCTTTCACTGTCTTTGTTTCACGGGTTTTTAAAAGTAATGGATTTTTATAAAGGGGTTTAGCTGTTTTTTACTGCTGTGTTTATGCCGCTTTTCACCCACTTGACTCACATACAGACAGATATCAATACATAGGTTTTAAGATTCTTACTAGTCAGATATATTCTTGGGCGGTGAATAGGGGGTTTTGAGTCCAGATCACTGAGCAAGGAGTAGGTCTTGTCTATTACATATTGGGTTTATGGAACGGTCTCTGAGCTAATTTGAAACCCTTGTTTTATGCATCACCCCACCTCACCTTTCCCGTTAAGCAGCCATAGTGTGTTTTCTAAACGTGTGACTCTGTTCTGTTTTGTAATTCAGTTCAAGGGTAGCGGTTTTTACATTCCCTCTATAAGTGATATCTTATGATAAGTGTCTTTTTCTGTGTGACTTATTTCACTTAGAATCGTCGTACCTAAATCCACTCATCATGCTGCTACTAGCCTTATGACGTTGATTTCATGGCTGAGTGATATTCCATTGTACATAAGGACCACAACTTCTTTATCCATTTTTCTCTTTCCTGGGATATTTAAGGTGTAACGAAGTGGAGGTTCTTGTCAACAGAGCAGCCCTAAACTTTGGGGTGCCTGTGTCTTGCTGATTTTTAGTTTTCCCAATTTATACGCCCGTGAGTGGAAGTGCCCTATGCTGTCTAAGCTGAGTTTTTTCGATGTTTCAGGACACACCGTACACTTCTCCAGAGTGGCTGTTGGCAATTTACATCCCGCCCATCAGCGTAGCAAGGCTCCCGTTTCTCCATGGCCTGTCCTGCATTTCTGGTTTTGACACTTTATTCAGCATGGCCCTTTTGACCGATGGGAAGCGAGACTTCTTTGTAGCGCTGATTTGCCTTTCCAGGTTGCTTGGTTGGCCAAAAAGGGCGAATGCGTTTTTTCCTGAATATATTCAGGAAAAAACGCATACGCCCTTTTTGGCCAAGGGCATCATTGTTGAGGTTTTGCCGCTTTTCCCGTGCTTTAAAGGCGATTCGAATCTTCCTCCTGAAATCTGTTTCCTGCAATTCTGCCTTGCTTTCAAATCCTCTTTGTTGTCTTCCGTCAATATATTTGTGGACGAGAGTTATCATTTATAACTCTGCAGGTTTGTGAATTGCAGTGCCCCTGAGCTCCATTTTTCAACTCGCTTTCTTGGGAGCTGGCCGCAAAAGCGCAGGATTGCTTCAGGCCCTATTCTGGTCCCGGGCGGCAGGCTGAGCCTGTGGTTAATTCTTCTTCCTGATGGGAAAATAGAGTGACCTGTGCCTGTCCCAACACCTAGAGCTAGTGTCTCATTGGTTCCCCCTCTTCCCGTTCATCCTCAGGACAAATTGCAACCTGTACGGAACAGGAGGTTAAAGGTGCTGATTCTCCAAGGAGGGAGAATGCTAGTAAAGCGGCTGGAATGGCGAACCCGAGCACAAGGAGATGAGAAATGAGGTGCGTGTTAGAAACCTTTCCCGATCACACGGTGTACCATCTTCTGGGATTCTCATGCATGTTTTCGATGTAGGAAGATGCCCTTGAACCTGGAGATTTGGGACCCATGGGATGGGTACCACGCAGTATTACTCTAAAGGGTCTGCGTTTGCTCACCCAACCTCACCAAACCTCTCAGCCCCAAGAGTGTCCACCCTTATGCCTCAATCAGCTGTGGGTCTAGATATGGTCAATCCAGGTGGCATCACAGCCCTTGAACGAATTTTGTAAGAATTTCTCTCTCTTTCACTGTCTTTGTTTCACGGGTTTTTAAAAGTAATGGATTTTTATAAAGGGGTTTAGCTGTTTTTTACTGCTGTGTTTATGCCGCTTTACACCCACTTGACTCACATACAGAGAGATATCAATACATAGGTTTTAAGATTCTTACTAGTCAGATATATTCTTGGGCGGTGAATAGGGGGTTTTGAGTCCAGATCACTGAGCAAGGAGTAGGTCTTGTCTATTACATATTGGGTTTATGGAACGGTCTCTGAGCTAATTTGAAACCCTTGTTTTATGCATCACCCCACCTCACCTTTCCCGTTAAGCAGCCATAGTGTGTTTTCTAAACGTGTGACTCTGTTCTGTTTTGTAATTCAGTTCAAGGGTAGCGGTTTTACATTCCCTCTATAAGTGATATCTTATGATAAGTGTCGTTTTCTGTGTGGCTTATTTCACTTAGAATCGTCGTACCTAAATCCACTCATCATGCTGCTACTAGCCTTATGACGTTGATTTCATGGCTGAGTGATATTCCATTGTACATAAGGACCACAACTTCTTTATCCATTTTTCTCTTTCCTGGGATATTTAAGGTGTAACGAACTGGAGGTTCTTGTCAACAGAGCAGCCCTAAACTTTGGGGTGCCTGTGCCTTGCTGATTTTTAGTTTTCCCAATTTATACGCCCGTGAGTGGAAGTGCCCTATGCTGTCTAAGCTGAGTGTTTTCGATGTTTCAGGACACACCGTACACTTCTGCAGAGTGGCTGTTGGCAATTTACATCACGCCCATCAGCGTAGCAAGGCTCCCGTTTCTCCATGGCCTGTCCTGCATTTCTGGTTTTGACACTTTATTCAGCATGGCCCTTTTGACCGATGGGAAGCGAGACTTCTTTGTAGCGCTGATTTGCCTTTCCAGGTTGCTTGGTTGGCCAAAAAGGGCGTATGCGTTTTTTCCTGAATATATTCAGGAAAAAACGCATACGCCCTTTTTGGCCAAGGGCATCATTGTCTAGGTTTTGCCGCTTTTCCCGTGCTTTAAAGGCGATTCGAATCTACCTCCTGAAATCTGTTTCCTGCAATTCTGCCTTGCTTTCAAATCCTCTTTGTTGTCTTCCGTCAATATATTTGTGGACGAGAGTTATCATTTATAACTCTGCAGGTTTGTGAATTGCAGTGCCCCTGAGCTCCATTTTTCAACTCGCTTTCTTGGGAGCTGGCCGCAAAAGCGCAGGATTGCTTCAGGCCCTATTCTGGTCCCGGGCGGCAGGCTGAGGCTGTGGTTAATTCTTCTTCCTGATGGGAAAATAGAGTGACCTGTGCCTGTCCCAACACCTAGAGCTAGTGTCTCATTGGTTCCCCCTCTTCCCGTTCATCCTCAGGACAAATTGCAACCTGTACGGAACAGGAGGTTAAAGGTGCTGATTCTCCAAGGAGGGAGATTGCTAGTAAAGCGGCTGGAATGGCGAACCCGAGCACAAGGAGATGAGAAATGAGGTGCGTTTTAGAAACCTTTCCCGATCACACGGTGTACCATCTTCTGGGATTCTCATGCATGTTTACGATGTAGGAAGATGCCCTTGAACCTGGAGATTTGGGACCCATGGGATGGGTACCACGCAGTATTACTCTAAAGGGTCTGCGTTTGCTCACCCAACCTCACCAAACCTCTCAGCCCCAAGAGTGTCCACCCTTATGCCTCAATCAGCTGTGGGTCTAGATATGGTCAATCCAGGTGGCATCACAGCCCTTGAACGAATTTTGTAAGAATTTCTCTCTCTTTCACTGTCTTTGTTTCACGGGTTTTTAAAAGTGATTGATTTTTATAAAGAGGTTTAGCTGCTTTTCACTGCTGTGTTTATGCCGCTTTACACCCACTTGACTCACTTACAGAGAGATATCAATATATAGGTTTAAGATTCTTACTAGTCAGATATATTCTTGGGCGGTGAATAAGGGGTGTTGAGTCCAGTTCACTGAGCAAGGTGTAGGTCGTGTCTATTACATATTGGGTTAATGGAACGGTATCTGAGCTAATTTGAAACCCTTGTTTTATGCATCACCCGACCTCACCTTTCCCGTTAAGCAGCCATAGTGTGTTTTCTAAACGTGTGACTCTGTTCTGTTTTGTAATTCAGTTCAAGGGTCGCGGTTTTTACATTCCTTCTATAAGTGATATCTTATGATAAGGGTCTTTTTCTGTGTGACTTATTTCACTTAGAATCGTCGTACCTAAATCCACTCATCATGCTGCTACTAGCCTTATGACGTTGATTTCATGGCTGAGTGATATTCCATTGTACATAAGGACCACAACTTCTTTATCCATTTTTCTCTTTCCTGGGATATTTAAGGTGTAACGAAGTGGAGGTTCTTGTCAACAGAGCAGCCCTAAACTTTGGGGTGCCTGTGCCTTGCTGATTTTTAGTTTTCCCAATTTATACGCCCGTGAGTGGAAGTGCCCTATGCTGTCTAAGCTGAGTGTTTTCGATGTTTCAGGACACACCGTACACTTCTGCAGAGTGGCTGTTGGCAATTTACATCCCGCCCATCAGTGTAGCAAGGCTCCCGTTTCTCCATGGCCTGTCCTGCATTTCTGGTTTTGACACTTTATTCAGCATGGCCCTTTTGACCGATGGGAAGCGAGACTTCTTTGTAGCGCTGATTTGCCTTTCCAGGTTGCTTGGTTGGCCAAAAAGGGCGTATGCGTTTTTTCCTGAATATATTCAGGAAAAAACGCATACGCCCTTTTTGGCCAAGGGCATCATTGTCGAGGTTTTGCCGCTTTTCCCGTGCTTTAAAGGCGATTCGAATCTTCCTCCTGAAATCTGTTTCCTGCAATTCTGCCTTGCTTTCAAATCCTCTTTGTTGTCTTCCGTCAATATATTTGTGGACGAGAGTTATCATTTATAACTCTGCAGGTTTGTGAATTGCAGTGCCCCTGAGCTCCATTTTTCAACTCGCTTTCTTGGGAGCTGGCCGCAAAAGCGCAGGATTGCTTCAGGCCCTATTCTGGTCCCGGGCGGCAGGCTGAGGCTGTGGTTAATTCTTCTTCCTGATGGGAAAATAGAGTGACCTGTGCCTGTCCCCACACCTAGAGCTAGTGTCTCATTGGTTCCCCCTCTTCCCGTTCATCCTCAGGACAAATTGCAACCTGTACGGAACAGGAGGTTAAAGGTGCTGATTCTCCAAGGAGGGAGATTGCTAGTAAAGCGGCTGGAATGGCGAACCCGAGCACAAGGAGATGAGAAATGAGGTGCGTGTTAGAAACCTTTCCCGATCACACGGTGTACCATCTTCTGGGATTCTCATGCATGTTTTCGATGTAGGAAGATGCCCTTGAACCTGGAGATTTGGGACCCATGGGATGGGTACCACGCAGTATTACTCTAAAGGGTCTGCGTTTGCTCACCCAACCTCACCAAACCTCTCAGCCCCAAGAGTGTCCACCCTTATGCCTCAATCAGCTGTGGGTCTAGATATGGTCAATCCAGGTGGCATCACAGCCCTTGAACGAATTTTGTAAGAATTTCTCTCTCTTTCACTGTCTTTGTTTCACGGGTTTTTAAAAGTAATTGATTTTTATAAAGGGGTTTAGCTGTTTTATACTGCTGTGTTTATGCCGCTTTACACCCACTTGACTCACATACAGAGAGATATCAATACATAGGTTTTAAGATTCTTACTAGTCAGATATATTCTTGGGCGGTGAATAGGGGGTTTTGAGTCCAGATCACTGAGCAAGGAGTAGGTCTTGTCTATTACATATTGGGTTTATGGAACGGTCTCTGAGCTAATTTGAAACCCTTGTTTTATGCATCACCCCACCTCACCTTTCCCGTTAAGCAGCCATAGTGTGTTTTCTAAACGTGTGACTCTGTTCTGTTTTGTAATTCAGTTCAAGGGTAGCGGTTTTTACATTCCCTCTATAAGTGATATCTTATGATAAGTGTCTTTTTCTGTGTGACTTATTTCACTTAGAATCGTCGTACCTAAATCCACTCATCATGCTGCTACTAGCCTTATGACGTTGATTTCATGGCTGAGTGATATTCCATTGTACATAAGGACCACAACTTCTTTATCCATTTTTCTCTTTCCTGGGATATTTAAGGTGTAACGAAGTGGAGGTTCTTGTCAACAGAGCAGCCCTAAACTTTGGGGTGCCTGTGTCTTGCTGATTTTTAGTTTTCCCAATTTATACGCCCATGAGTGGAAGTGCCCTATGCTCTCTAAGCTGAGTTTTTTCGATGTTTCAGGACACACCGTACACTTCTCCAGAGTGGCTGTTGGCATTTTACATCCCGCCCATCAGCGTAGCAAGGCTCCCGTTTCTCCATGGCCTGTCCTGCATTTCTGGTTTTGACACTTTATTCAGCATGGCCCTTTTGACCGATGGGAAGCGAGACTTTTTTGTAGCGCTGATTGGCCTTTCCAGGTTGCTTGGTTGGCCAAAAAGGGCGTATGCGTTTTTTCCTGAATATATTCAGGAAAAAACGCATACGCCCTTTTTGGCCAAGGGCATCATTGTTGAGGTTTTGCCGCTTTTCCCGTGCTTTAAAGGCGATTCGAATCTACCTCCTGAAATCTGTTTCCTGCAATTCTGCCTTGCTTTCAAATCCTCTTCGTTGTCTTCCGTCAAAATATTGGTGGACGACAGTTATCATTTACAACTCTGCATGTTTGTGAATTGCAGTGCCCCTGAGCTCCATTTTCCAACTCGCTTTCTTGGGAGCTGGCCGCAAAAGCGCAGGATTGCCTCAGGCCCTATTCTGGTCCTGGGCGGGAGGCTGAGCCTGTGGTTAATTCTTCTTCCTGATGGGAAAATAGAGTGACCTGTGCCTTTCCCAACACCTAGAGCTAGTGTCTCATTGGTTCCCCCTCTTCCTGTTCATCCTCAGGACAAATTGCAACCTGTACGGAACAGGAGGTTAAAGGTGCTGATTCTCCAAGGAGGGAGATTGCTAGTAAAGCGGCTGGAATGGCGAACCCGAGCACAAGGAGATGAGAAATGAGGTGCGTGTTAGAAACCTTTCCCGATCACACGGTGTACCATCTTCTGGGATTCTCATGCATGTTTACGATGTAGGAAGATGCCCTTGAACCTGGAGATTTGGGACCCATGGGATGGGTACCACGCAGTATTACTCTAAAGGGTCTGCGTTTGCTCACCCAACCTCACCAAACCTCTCAGCCCCAAGAGTGTCCACCCTTATGCCTCAATCAGCTGTGGGTCTAGATATGGTCAATCCAGGTGGCATCACAGCCCTTGAACGAATTTTGTAAGAATTTCTCTCTCTTTCACTGTCTTTGTTTCACGGGTTTTTAAAAGTAATTGATTTTTATAAAGGGGTTTAGCTGTTTTTTACTGCTGTGTTTATGCCGCTTTTAACCCACTTGACTCACATACAGACAGATATCAATACATAGGTTTTAAGATTCTTACTAGTCAGATATATTCTTGGGCGGTGAATAGGGGGTTTTGAGTCCAGATCACTGAGCAAGGAGTAGGTCTTGTCTATTACATATTGGGTTTATGGAACGGTCTCTGAGCTAATTTGAAATCCTTGTTTTATGCATCACCCCACCTCACCTTTCCCGTTAAGCAGCCATAGTGTGTTTTCTAAACCTGTGACTCTGTTCTGTTTTGTAATTCAGTTCAAGGGTAGCGGTTTTTACATTCCCTCTATAAGTGATATCTTATGATAAGTGTCTTTTTCTGTGTGACTTATTTCACTTAGAATCGTCGTACCTAAATCCACTCATCATGCTGCTACTAGCCTTATGACGTTGATTTCATGGCTGAGTGATATTCCATTGTACAAAAGGACCACAACTTCTTTATCCATTTTTCTCTTTCCTGGGATATTTAAGGTGTATCGAAGTGGAGGTTCTTGTCAACAGAGCAGCCCTAAACTTTGGGGTGCCTGTGCCTTGATGATTTTTAGTTTTCCCAATTTATACGCCCGTGAGTGGAAGTGCCCTATGCTGTCTAAGCTGAGTGTTTTCGATGTTTCAGGACACACCGTACACTTCTGCAGAGTGGCTGTTGGCAATTTACATCCCGCCCATCAGCGTAGCAAGGCTCCCGTTTCTCCATGGCCTGTCCTGCATTTCTGGTTTTGACACTTTATTCAGCATGGCCCTTTTGACCGATGGGAAGCGAGACTTCTTTGTAGCGCTGATTTGCCTTTCCAGGTTGCTTGGTTGCCCAAAAGGGGCGTATGCGTTTTTTCCTGAATATATTCAGGAAAAAACGCATACGCCCTTTTTGGCCAAGGGCATCATTGTCGAGGTTTTGCCGCTTTTCCCGTGCTTTAAAGGCGATTCGAATCTACCTCCTGAAATCTGTTTCCTGCAATTCTGCCTTGCTTTCAAATCCTCTTCGTTGTCTTCCGTCAAAATATTGGTGGACGACAGTTATCATTTACAACTCTGCATGTTTGTGAATTGCAGTGCCCCTGAGCTCCATTTTCCAACTCGCTTTCTTGGGAGCTGGCCGCAAAAGCGCAGGATTGCCTCAGGCCCTATTCTGGTCCCGGGCGGGAGGCTGAGCCTGTGGTTAATTCTTCTTCCTGATGGGAAAATAGAGTGACCTGTGCCTTTCCCAACACCTAGAGCTAGTGTCTCATTGGTTCCCCCTCTTCCCGTTCATCCTCAGGACAAATTGCAACCTGTACGGAACAGGAGGTTAAAGGTGCTGATTCTCCAAGGAGGGAGATTGCTAGTAAAGCGGCTGGAATGGCGAACCCGAGCACAAGGAGATGAGAAATGAGGTGCGTGTTAGAAACCTTTCCCGATCACACGGTGTACCATCTTCTGGGATTCTCATGCATGTTTACGATGTAGGAAGATGCCCTTGAACCTGGAGATTTGGGACCCATGGGATGGGTACCACGCAGTATTACTCTAAAGGGTCTGCGTTTGCTCACCCAACCTCACCAAACCTCTCAGCCCCAAGAGTGTCCACCCTTATGCCTCAATCAGCTGTGGGTCTAGATATGGTCAATCCAGGTGGCATCACAGCCCTTGAACGAATTTTGTAAGAATTTCTCTCTCTTTCACTGTCTTTGTTTCACGGGTTTTTAAAAGTAATTGATTTTTATAAAGGGGTTTAGCTGTTTTTTACTGCTGTGTTTATGCCGCTTTTAACCCACTTGACTCACATACAGACAGATATCAATACATAGGTTTTAAGATTCTTACTAGTCAGATATATTCTTGGGCGGTGAATAGGGGGTTTTGAGTCCAGATCACTGAGCAAGGAGTAGGTCTTGTCTATTACATATTGGGTTTATGGAACGGTCTCTGAGCTAATTTGAAATCCTTGTTTTATGCATCACCCCACCTCACCTTTCCCGTTAAGCAGCCATAGTGTGTTTTCTAAACCTGTGACTCTGTTCTGTTTTGTAATTCAGTTCAAGGGTAGCGGTTTTTACATTCCCTCTATAAGTGATATCTTATGATAAGTGTCTTTTTCTGTGTGACTTATTTCACTTAGAATCGTCGTACCTAAATCCACTCATCATGCTGCTACTAGCCTTATGACGTTGATTTCATGGCTGAGTGATATTCCATTGTACAAAAGGACCACAACTTCTTTATCCATTTTTCTCTTTCCTGGGATATTTAAGGTGTATCGAAGTGGAGGTTCTTGTCAACAGAGCAGCCCTAAACTCTGGGGTGCCTGTGCCTTGATGATTTTTAGTTTTCCCAATTTATACGCCCGTGAGTGGAAGTGCCCTATGCTGTCTAAGCTGAGTGTTTTCGATGTTTCAGGACACACCGTACACTTCTGCAGAGTGGCTGTTGGCAATTTACATCCCGCCCATCAGCGTAGCAAGGCTCCCGTTTCTCCATGGCCTGTCCTGCATTTCTGGTTTTGACACTTTATTCAGCATGGCCCTTTTGACCGATGGGAAGCGAGACTTCTTTGTAGCGCTGATTTGCCTTTCCAGGTTGCTTGGTTGCCCAAAAGGGGCGTATGCGTTTTTTCCTGAATATATTCAGGAAAAAACGCATACGCCCTTTTTGGCCAAGGGCATCATTGTCGAGGTTTTGCCGCTTTTCCCGTGCTTTAAAGGCGATTCGAATCTACCTCCTGAAATCTGTTTCCTGCAATTCTGCCTTGCTTTCAAATCCTCTTCGTTGTCTTCCGTCAATATATTTGTGGACGAGAGTTATCATTTATAACTCTGCAGGTTTGTGAATTGCAGTGCCCCTGAGCTCCATTTTCCAACTCGCTTTCTTGGGAGCTGGCCGCAAAAGCGCAGGATTGCTTCAGGCCCTATTCTGGTCCCGGGCGGCAGGCTGAGGCTGTGGTTAATTCTTCTTCCTGATGGGAAAATAGAGTGACCTGTGCCTGTCCCAACACCTAGAGCTAGTGTCTCATTGGTTCCCCCTCTTCCCGTTCATCCTCAGGACAAATTGCAACCTGTACGGAACAGGAGGTTAAAGGTGCTGATTCTCCAAGGAGGGAGATTGCTAGTAAAGCGGCTGGAATGGCGAACCCGAGCACAAGGAGATGAGAAATGAGGTGCGTGTTAGAAACCTTTCCCGATCACACGGTGTACCATCTTCTGGGATTCTCATGCATGTTTACGATGTAGGAAGATGCCCTTGAACCTGGAGATTTGGGACCCATGGGATGGGTACCACGCAGTATTACTCTAAAGGGTCTGCGTTTGCTCACCCAACCTCACCAAACCTCTCAGCCCCAAGAGTGTCCACCCTTATGCCTCAATCAGCTGTGGGTCTAGATATGGTCAATCCAGGTGGCATCACAGCCCTTGAACGAATTTTGTAAGAATTTCTCTCTCTTTCACTGTCTTTGTTTCACGGGTTTTTAAAAGTAATTGATTTTTATAAAGGGGTTTAGCTGTTTTTTACTGCTGTGTTTATGCCGCTTTTAACCCACTTGACTCACATACAGACAGATATCAATACATAGGTTTTAAGATTCTTTCTAGTCAGATATATTCTTGGGCGGTGAATAGGGGGTTTTGAGTGCAGATCACTGAGCAAGGAGTAGGTCTTGTCTATTACATATTGGGTTTATGGAACGGTCTCTGAGCTAATTTGAAATCCTTGTTTTATGCATCACCCCACCTCACCTTTCCCGTTAAGCAGCCATAGTGTGTTTTCTAAACCTGTGACTCTGTTCTGTTTTGTAATTCAGTTCAAGGGTAGCGGTTTTTACATTCCCTCTATAAGTGATATCTTATGATAAGTGTCTTTTTCTGTGTGACTTATTTCACTTAGAATCGTCGTACCTAAATCCACTCATCATGCTGCTACTAGCCTTATGACGTTGATTTCATGGCTGAGTGATATTCCATTGTACAAAAGGACCACAACTTCTTTATCCATTTTTCTCTTTCCTGGGATATTTAAGGTGTATCGAAGTGGAGGTTCTTGTCAACAGAGCAGCCCTAAACTCTGGGGTGCCTGTGCCTTGATGATTTTTAGTTTTCCCAATTTATACGCCCGTGAGTGGAAGTGCCCTATGCTGTCTAAGC
The DNA here is from genome assembly GCF_965194805.1 of Balaenoptera borealis. Lineage (NCBI taxonomy): Eukaryota > Metazoa > Chordata > Mammalia > Artiodactyla > Balaenopteridae > Balaenoptera > Balaenoptera borealis. The sequence goes on from NW_028123690.1 coordinate 405,753, forward strand.
TGAGTGTTTTCGATGTTTCAGGACACACCGTACACTTCTGCAGAGTGGCTGTTGGCAATTTACATCCCGCCCATCAGCGTAGCAAGGCTCCCGTTTCTCCATGGCCTGTCCTGCATTTCTGGTTTTGACACTTTATTCAGCATGGCCCTTTTGACCGATGGGAAGCGAGACTTCTTTGTAGCGCTGATTTGCCTTTCCAGGTTGCTTGGTTGCCCAAAAGGGGCGTATGCGTTTTTTCCTGAATATATTCAGGAAAAAACGCATACGCCCTTTTTGGCCAAGGGCATCATTGTCGAGGTTTTGCCGCTTTTCCCGTGCTTTAAAGGCGATTCGAATCTACCTCCTGAAATCTGTTTCCTGCAATTCTGCCTTGCTTTCAAATCCTCTTCGTTGTCTTCCGTCAATATATTTGTGGACGAGAGTTATCATTTATAACTCTGCAGGTTTGTGAATTGCAGTGCCCCTGAGCTCCATTTTCCAACTCGCTTTCTTGGGAGCTGGCCGCAAAAGCGCAGGATTGCTTCAGGCCCTATTCTGGTCCCGGGCGGCAGGCTGAGGCTGTGGTTAATTCTTCTTCCTGATGGGAAAATAGAGTGACCTGTGCCTGTCCCAACACCTAGAGCTAGTGTCTCATTGGTTCCCCCTCTTCCCGTTCATCCTCAGGACAAATTGCAACCTGTACGGAACAGGAGGTTAAAGGTGCTGATTCTCCAAGGAGGGAGATTGCTAGTAAAGCGGCTGGAATGGCGAACCCGAGCACAAGGAGATGAGAAATGAGGTGCGTGTTAGAAACCTTTCCCGATCACACGGTGTACCATCTTCTGGGATTCTCATGCATGTTTACGATGTAGGAAGATGCCCTTGAACCTGGAGATTTGGGACCCATGGGATGGGTACCACGCAGTATTACTCTAAAGGGTCTGCGTTTGCTCACCCAACCTCACCAAACCTCTCAGCCCCAAGAGTGTCCACCCTTATGCCTCAATCAGCTGTGGGTCTAGATATGGTCAATCCAGGTGGCATCACAGCCCTTGAACGAATTTTGTAAGAATTTCTCTCTCTTTCACTGTCTTTGTTTCACGGGTTTTTAAAAGTAATTGATTTTTATAAAGGGGTTTAGCTGTTTTTTACTGCTGTGTTTATGCCGCTTTTAACCCACTTGACTCACATACAGACAGATATCAATACATAGGTTTTAAGATTCTTACTAGTCAGATATATTCTTGGGCGGTGAATAGGGGGTTTTGAGTCCAGATCACTGAGCAAGGAGTAGGTCTTGTCTATTACATATTGGGTTTATGGAACGGTCTCTGAGCTAATTTGAAATCCTTGTTTTATGCATCACCCCACCTCACCTTTCCCGTTAAGCAGCCATAGTGTGTTTTCTAAACCTGTGACTCTGTTCTGTTTTGTAATTCAGTTCAAGGGTAGCGGTTTTTACATTCCCTCTATAAGTGATATCTTATGATAAGTGTCTTTTTCTGTGTGACTTATTTCACTTAGAATCGTCGTACCTAAATCCACTCATCATGCTGCTACTAGCCTTATGACGTTGATTTCATGGCTGAGTGATATTCCATTGTACAAAAGGACCACAACTTCTTTATCCATTTTTCTCTTTCCTGGGATATTTAAGGTGTATCGAAGTGGAGGTTCTTGTCAACAGAGCAGCCCTAAACTCTGGGGTGCCTGTGCCTTGATGATTTTTAGTTTTCCCAATTTATACGCCCGTGAGTGGAAGTGCCCTATGCTGTCTAAGCTGAGTGTTTTCGATGTTTCAGGACACACCGTACACTTCTGCAGAGTGGCTGTTGGCAATTTACATCCCGCCCATCAGCGTAGCAAGGCTCCCGTTTCTCCATGGCCTGTCCTGCATTTCTGGTTTTGACACTTTATTCAGCATGGCCCTTTTGACCGATGGGAAGCGAGACTTCTTTGTAGCGCTGATTTGCCTTTCCAGGTTGCTTGGTTGCCCAAAAGGGGCGTATGCGTTTTTTCCTGAATATATTCAGGAAAAAACGCATACGCCCTTTTTGGCCAAGGGCATCATTGTCGAGGTTTTGCCGCTTTTCCCGTGCTTTAAAGGCGATTCGAATCTACCTCCTGAAATCTGTTTCCTGCAATTCTGCCTTGCTTTCAAATCCTCTTCGTTGTCTTCCGTCAATATATTTGTGGACGAGAGTTATCATTTATAACTCTGCAGGTTTGTGAATTGCAGTGCCCCTGAGCTCCATTTTCCAACTCGCTTTCTTGGGAGCTGGCCGCAAAAGCGCAGGATTGCTTCAGGCCCTATTCTGGTCCCGGGCGGCAGGCTGAGGCTGTGGTTAATTCTTCTTCCTGATGGGAAAATAGAGTGACCTGTGCCTGTCCCAACACCTAGAGCTAGTGTCTCATTGGTTCCCCCTCTTCCCGTTCATCCTCAGGACAAATTGCAACCTGTACGGAACAGGAGGTTAAAGGTGCTGATTCTCCAAGGAGGGAGATTGCTAGTAAAGCGGCTGGAATGGCGAACCCGAGCACAAGGAGATGAGAAATGAGGTGCGTGTTAGAAACCTTTCCCGATCACACGGTGTACCATCTTCTGGGATTCTCATGCATGTTTTCGATGTAGGAAGATGCCCTTGAACCTGGAGATTTGGGACCCATGGGATGGGTACCACGCAGTATTACTCTAAAGGGTCTGCGTTTGCTCACCCAACCTCACCAAACCTCTCAGCCCCAAGAGTGTCCACCCTTATGCCTCAATCAGCTGTGGGTCTAGATATGGTCAATCCAGGTGGCATCACAGCCCTTGAACGAATTTTGTAAGAATTTCTCTCTCTTTCACTGTCTTTGTTTCACGGGTTTTTAAAAGTGATTGATTTTTATAAAGGGGTTTAGCTGCTTTTCATTGCTGTGTTTATGCCGCTTTACACCCACTTGACTCACTTACAGAGGGATATCAGTACATAGGTTTTAAGATTCTTACTAGTCAGATATATTCTTGGGCGGTGAATAGGGGGTTTTGAGTCCAGATCACTGAGCAAGGAGTAGGTCTTGTCTATTACATATTGGGTTTATGGAACGGTCTCTGAGCTAATTTGAAACCCTTGTTTTAGGCATCACCCCACCTCACCTTTCCCGTTAAGCAGCCATAGTGTGTTTTCTAAACGTGTGACTCTGTTCTGTTTTGTAATTCAGTTCAAGGGTAGCGGTTTTTACATTCCCTCTATAAGTGATATCTTATGATAAGTGTCTTTTTCTGTGTGACTTATTTCACTTAGAATCGTCGTACCTAAATCCACTCATCATGCTGCTACTAGCCTTATGACGTTGATTTCATGGCTGAGTGATATTCCATTGTACAAAAGGACCACAACTTCTTTATCCATTTTTCTCTTTCCTGGGATATTTAAGGTGTAACGAAGTGGAGGTTCTTGTCAACAGAGCAGCCCTAAACTTTGGGGTGCCTGTGCCTTGCTGATTTTTAGTTTTCCCAATTTATACGCCCGTGAGTGGAAGTGCCCTATGCTCTCTAAGCTGAGTTTTTTCGATGTTTCAGGACACACCGTACACTTCTGCAGAGTGGCTGTTGGCAATTTACATCCCGCCCATCACCGTAGCAAGGCTCCCGTTTCTCCATGGACTGTCCTGCATTTCTGGTTTTGACACTTTATTCAGCATGGCCCTTTTGACCGATGGGAAGCGAGACTTCCTTGTAGCGCTGATTTGCCTTTCCAGGTTGCTTGGTTGGCCAAAAAGGGCGTATGCGTTTTTTCCTGAATATATTCAGGAAAAAACGCATACGCCCTTTTTGGCCAAGGGCATCATTGTCGAGGTTTTGCCGCTTTTCCTGTGCTTTAAAGGCGATTCGAATCTACCTCCTGAAATCTGTTTCCTGCAATTCTGCCTTGCTTTCAAATCCTCTCTGTTGTCTTCCGTCAATATATTTGTGGACGAGAGTTATCATTTATAACTCTGCAGGTTTGTGAATTGCAGTGCCCCTGAGCTCCATTTTTCAACTCGCTTTCTTGGGAGCTGGCCGCAAAAGCGCAGGATTGCTTCAGGCCCTATTCTGGTCCCGGGCGGCAGGCTGAGGCTGTGGTTAATTCTTCTTCCTGATGGGAAAATAGAGTGACCTGTGCCTGTCCCAACACCTAGAGCTAGTGTCTCATTGGTTCCCCCTCTTCCCGTTCATCCTCAGGACAAATTGCAACCTGTACGGAACAGGAGGTTAAAGGTGCTGATTCTCAAGGAGGGAGATTGCTAGTAAAGCGGCTGGAATGGCGAACCCGAGCACAAGGAGATGAGAAATGAGGTGCGTTTTAGAAACCTTTCCCGATCACACGATGTACCATCTTCTGGGATTCTCATGCATGTTTTCGATGTAGGAAGATGCCCTTGAACCTGGAGATTTGGGACCCATGGGATGGGTACCACACAGTATTACTCTAAAGGGTCTGCATTTGCTCACCCAACCTCACCAAACCTCTCAGCCCCAAGAGTGTCCACCCTTATGCCTCAATCAGCTGTGGGTCTAGATATGGTCAATCCAGGTGGCATCACAGCCCTTGAACGAATTTTGTAAGAATTTCTCTCTCTTTCACTGTCTTTGTTTCACGGGTTTTTAAAAGTGATTGATTTTTATAAAGGGGTTTAGCTGCTTTTCACTGCTGTGTTTATGCCGCTTTACACCCACTTGACTCACTTACAGAGGGATATCAGTACATAGGTTTTAAGATTCTTACTAGTCAGATATATTCTTGGGCGGTGAATAGGGGGTTTTGAGTCCAGATCACTGAGCAAGGAGTAGGTCTTGTCTATTACATATTGGGTTTATGGAACGGTCTCTGAGCTAATTTGAAACCCTTGTTTTAGGCATCACCCCACCTCACCTTTCCCGTTAAGCAGCCATAGTGTGTTTTCTAAACCTGTGACTCTGTTCTGTTTTGTAATTCAGTTCAAGGGTAGCGGTTTTTACATTCCCTCTATAAGTGATATCTTATGATAAGTGTCTTTTTCTGTGTGACTTATTTCACTTAGAATCGTCGTACCTAAATCCACTCATCATGCTGCTACTAGCCTTATGACGTTGATTTCATGGCTGAGTGATATTCCATTGTACAAAAGGACCACAACTTCTTTATCCATTTTTCTCTTTCCTGGGATATTTAAGGTGTATCGAAGTGGAGGTTCTTGTCAACAGAGCAGCCCTAAACTCTGGGGTGCCTGTGCCTTGATGATTTTTAGTTTTCCCAATTTATACGCCCGTGAGTGGAAGTGCCCTATGCTCTCTAAGCTGAGTGTTTTCGATGTTTCAGGACACACCGTACACTTCTGCAGAGTGGCTGTTGGCAATTTACATCCCGCCCATCAGCGTAGCAAGGCTCCCGTTTCTCCATGGCCTGTCCTGCATTTCTGGTTTTGACACTTTATTCAGCATGGCCCTTTTGACCGATGGGAAGCGAGACTTCTTTGTAGCGCTGATTTGCCTTTCCAGGTTGCTTGGTTGCCCAAAAGGGGCGTATGCGTTTTTTCCTGAATATATTCAGGAAAAAACGCATACGCCCTTTTTGGCCAAGGGCATCATTGTCGAGGTTTTGCCGCTTTTCCCGTGCTTTAAAGGCGATTCGAATCTACCTCCTGAAATCTGTTTCCTGCAATTCTGCCTTGCTTTCAAATCCTCTTCGTTGTCTTCCGTCAATATATTTGTGGACGAGAGTTATCATTTATAACTCTGCAGGTTTGTGAATTGCAGTGCCCCTGAGCTCCATTTTCCAACTCGCTTTCTTGGGAGCTGGCCGCAAAAGCGCAGGATTGCTTCAGGCCCTATTCTGGTCCCGGGCGGCAGGCTGAGGCTGTGGTTAATTCTTCTTCCTGATGGGAAAATAGAGTGACCTGTGCCTGTCCCAACACCTAGAGCTAGTGTCTCATTGGTTCCCCCTCTTCCCGTTCATCCTCAGGACAAATTGCAACCTGTACGGAACAGGAGGTTAAAGGTGCTGATTCTCCAAGGAGGGAGATTGCTAGTAAAGCGGCTGGAATGGCGAACCCGAGCACAAGGAGATGAGAAATGAGGTGCGTGTTAGAAACCTTTCCCGATCACACGGTGTACCATCTTCTGGGATTCTCATGCATGTTTACGATGTAGGAAGATGCCCTTGAACCTGGAGATTTGGGACCCATGGGATGGGTACCACGCAGTATTACTCTAAAGGGTCTGCGTTTGCTCACCCAACCTCACCAAACCTCTCAGCCCCAAGAGTGTCCACCCTTATGCCTCAATCAGCTGTGGGTCTAGATATGGTCAATCCAGGTGGCATCACAGCCCTTGAACGAATTTTGTAAGAATTTCTCTCTCTTTCACTGTCTTTGTTTCACGGGTTTTTAAAAGTAATTGATTTTTATAAAGGGGTTTAGCTGTTTTTTACTGCTGTGTTTATGCCGCTTTTAACCCACTTGACTCACATACAGACAGATATCAATACATAGGTTTTAAGATTCTTACTAGTCAGATATATTCTTGGGCGGTGAATAGGGGGTTTTGAGTCCAGATCACTGAGCAAGGAGTAGGTCTTGTCTATTACATATTGGGTTTATGGAACGGTCTCTGAGCTAATTTGAAATCCTTGTTTTATGCATCACCCCACCTCACCTTTCCCGTTAAGCAGCCATAGTGTGTTTTCTAAACCTGTGACTCTGTTCTGTTTTGTAATTCAGTTCAAGGGTAGCGGTTTTTACATTCCCTCTATAAGTGATATCTTATGATAAGTGTCTTTTTCTGTGTGACTTATTTCACTTAGAATCGTCGTACCTAAATCCACTCATCATGCTGCTACTAGCCTTATGACGTTGATTTCATGGCTGAGTGATATTCCATTGTACAAAAGGACCACAACTTCTTTATCCATTTTTCTCTTTCCTGGGATATTTAAGGTGTATCGAAGTGGAGGTTCTTGTCAACAGAGCAGCCCTAAACTCTGGGGTGCCTGTGCCTTGATGATTTTTAGTTTTCCCAATTTATACGCCCGTGAGTGGAAGTGCCCTATGCTGTCTAAGCTGAGTGTTTTCGATGTTTCAGGACACACCGTACACTTCTGCAGAGTGGCTGTTGGCAATTTACATCCCGCCCATCAGCGTAGCAAGGCTCCCGTTTCTCCATGGCCTGTCCTGCATTTCTGGTTTTGACACTTTATTCAGCATGGCCCTTTTGACCGATGGGAAGCGAGACTTCTTTGTAGCGCTGATTTGCCTTTCCAGGTTGCTTGGTTGCCCAAAAGGGGCGTATGCGTTTTTTCCTGAATATATTCAGGAAAAAACGCATACGCCCTTTTTGGCCAAGGGCATCATTGTCGAGGTTTTGCCGCTTTTCCCGTGCTTTAAAGGCGATTCGAATCTACCTCCTGAAATCTGTTTCCTGCAATTCTGCCTTGCTTTCAAATCCTCTTCGTTGTCTTCCGTCAATATATTTGTGGACGAGAGTTATCATTTATAACTCTGCAGGTTTGTGAATTGCAGTGCCCCTGAGCTCCATTTTCCAACTCGCTTTCTTGGGAGCTGGCCGCAAAAGCGCAGGATTGCTTCAGGCCCTATTCTGGTCCCGGGCGGCAGGCTGAGGCTGTGGTTAATTCTTCTTCCTGATGGGAAAATAGAGTGACCTGTGCCTGTCCCAACACCTAGAGCTAGTGTCTCATTGGTTCCCCCTCTTCCCGTTCATCCTCAGGACAAATTGCAACCTGTACGGAACAGGAGGTTAAAGGTGCTGATTCTCCAAGGAGGGAGATTGCTAGTAAAGCGGCTGGAATGGCGAACCCGAGCACAAGGAGATGAGAAATGAGGTGCGTGTTAGAAACCTTTCCCGATCACACGGTGTACCATCTTCTGGGATTCTCATGCATGTTTTCGATGTAGGAAGATGCCCTTGAACCTGGAGATTTGGGACCCATGGGATGGGTACCACGCAGTATTACTCTAAAGGGTCTGCGTTTGCTCACCCAACCTCACCAAACCTCTCAGCCCCAAGAGTGTCCACCCTTATGCCTCAATCAGCTGTGGGTCTAGATATGGTCAATCCAGGTGGCATCACAGCCCTTGAACGAATTTTGTAAGAATTTCTCTCTCTTTCACTGTCTTTGTTTCACGGGTTTTTAAAAGTGATTGATTTTTATAAAGGGGTTTAGCTGCTTTTCATTGCTGTGTTTATGCCGCTTTACACCCACTTGACTCACTTACAGAGGGATATCAGTACATAGGTTTTAAGATTCTTACTAGTCAGATATATTCTTGGGCGGTGAATAGGGGGTTTTGAGTCCAGATCACTGAGCAAGGAGTAGGTCTTGTCTATTACATATTGGGTTTATGGAACGGTCTCTGAGCTAATTTGAAACCCTTGTTTTAGGCATCACCCCACCTCACCTTTCCCGTTAAGCAGCCATAGTGTGTTTTCTAAACGTGTGACTCTGTTCTGTTTTGTAATTCAGTTCAAGGGTAGCGGTTTTTACATTCCCTCTATAAGTGATATCTTATGATAAGTGTCTTTTTCTGTGTGACTTATTTCACTTAGAATCGTCGTACCTAAATCCACTCATCATGCTGCTACTAGCCTTATGACGTTGATTTCATGGCTGAGTGATATTCCATTGTACAAAAGGACCACAACTTCTTTATCCATTTTTCTCTTTCCTGGGATATTTAAGGTGTAACGAAGTGGAGGTTCTTGTCAACAGAGCAGCCCTAAACTTTGGGGTGCCTGTGCCTTGCTGATTTTTAGTTTTCCCAATTTATACGCCCGTGAGTGGAAGTGCCCTATGCTCTCTAAGCTGAGTTTTTTCGATGTTTCAGGACACACCGTACACTTCTGCAGAGTGGCTGTTGGCAATTTACATCCCGCCCATCACCGTAGCAAGGCTCCCGTTTCTCCATGGCCTGTCCTGCATTTCTGGTTTTGACACTTTATTCAGCATGGCCCTTTTGACCGATGGGAAGCGAGACTTCCTTGTAGCGCTGATTTGCCTTTCCAGGTTGCTTGGTTGGCCAAAAAGGGCGTATGCGTTTTTTCCTGAATATATTCAGGAAAAAACGCATACGCCCTTTTTGGCCAAGGGCATCATTGTCGAGGTTTTGCCGCTTTTCCTGTGCTTTAAAGGCGATTCGAATCTACCTCCTGAAATCTGTTTCCTGCAATTCTGCCTTGCTTTCAAATCCTCTCTGTTGTCTTCCGTCAATATATTTGTGGACGAGAGTTATCATTTATAACTCTGCAGGTTTGTGAATTGCAGTGCCCCTGAGCTCCATTTTTCAACTCGCTTTCTTGGGAGCTGGCCGCAAAAGCGCAGGATTGCTTCAGGCCCTATTCTGGTCCCGGGCGGCAGGCTGAGGCTGTGGTTAATTCTTCTTCCTGATGGGAAAATAGAGTGACCTGTGCCTGTCCCAACACCTAGAGCTAGTGTCTCATTGGTTCCCCCTCTTCCCGTTCATCCTCAGGACAAATTGCAACCTGTACGGAACAGGAGGTTAAAGGTGCTGATTCTCAAGGAGGGAGATTGCTAGTAAAGCGGCTGGAATGGCGAACCCGAGCACAAGGAGATGAGAAATGAGGTGCGTTTTAGAAACCTTTCCCGATCACACGATGTACCATCTTCTGGGATTCTCATGCATGTTTTCGATGTAGGAAGATGCCCTTGAACCTGGAGATTTGGGACCCATGGGATGGGTACCACACAGTATTACTCTAAAGGGTCTGCATTTGCTCACCCAACCTCACCAAACCTCTCAGCCCCAAGAGTGTCCACCCTTATGCCTCAATCAGCTGTGGGTCTAGATATGGTCAATCCAGGTGGCATCACAGCCCTTGAACGAATTTTGTAAGAATTTCTCTCTCTTTCACTGTCTTTGTTTCACGGGTTTTTAAAAGTGATTGATTTTTATAAAGGGGTTTAGCTGCTTTTCACTGCTGTGTTTATGCCGCTTTACACCCACTTGACTCACTTACAGAGGGATATCAGTACATAGGTTTTAAGATTCTTACTAGTCAGATATATTCTTGGGCGGTGAATAGGGGGTTTTGAGTCCAGATCACTGAGCAAGGAGTAGGTCTTGTCTATTACATATTGGGTTTATGGAACGGTCTCTGAGCTAATTTGAAACCCTTGTTTTAGGCATCACCCCACCTCACCTTTCCCGTTAAGCAGCCATAGTGTGTTTTCTAAACGTGTGACTCTGTTCTGTTTTGTAATTCAGTTCAAGGGTAGCGGTTTTTACATTCCCTCTATAAGTGATATCTTATGATAAGTGTCTTTTTCTGTGTGACTTAGTTCACTTAGAATCGTCGTACCTAAATCCACTCATCATGCTGCTACTAGCCTTATGACGTTGATTTCATGGCTGAGTGATATTCCATTGTACAAAAGGACCACAACTTCTTTATCCATTTTTCTCTTTCCTGGGATATTTAAGGTGTAACGAAGTGGAGGTTCTTGTCAACAGAGCAGCCCTAAACTTTGGGGTGCCTGTGCCTTGCTGATTTTTAGTTTTCCCAATTTATACGCCCGTGAGTGGAAGTGCCCTATGCTCTCTAAGCTGAGTTTTTTCGATGTTTCAGGACACACCGTACACTTCTGCAGAGTGGCTGTTGGCAATTTACATCCCGCCCATCACCGTAGCAAGGCTCCCGTTTCTCCATGGCCTGTCCTGCATTTCTGGTTTTGACACTTTATTCAGCATGGCCCTTTTGACCGATGGGAAGCGAGACTTCCTTGTAGCGCTGATTTGCCTTTCCAGGTTGCTTGGTTGGCCAAAAAGGGCGTATGCGTTTTTTCCTGAATATATTCAGGAAAAAACGCATACGCCCTTTTTGGCCAAGGGCATCATTGTCGAGGTTTTGCCGCTTTTCCCGTGCTTTAAAGGCGATTCGAATCTACCTCCTGAAATCTGTTTCCTGCAATTCTGCCTTGCTTTCAAATCCTCTCTGTTGTCTTCCGTCAATATATTTGTGGACGAGAGTTATCATTTATAACTCTGCAGGTTTGTGAATTGCAGTGCCCCTGAGCTCCATTTTTCAACTCGCTTTCTTGGGAGCTGGCCGCAAAAGCGCAGGATTGCTTCAGGCCCTATTCTGGTCCCGGGCGGCAGGCTGAGCCTGTGGTTAATTCTTCTTCCTGATGGGAAAATAGAGTGACCTGTGCCTGTCCCAACACCTAGAGCTAGTGTCTCATTGGTTCCCCCTCTTCCCGTTCATCCTCAGGACAAATTGCAACCTGTACGGAACAGGAGGTTAAAGGTGCTGATTCTCAAGGAGGGAGATTGCTAGTAAAGCGGCTGGAATGGCGAACCCGAGCACAAGGAGATGAGAAATGAGGTGCGTTTTAGAAACCTTTCCCGATCACACGGTGTACCATCTTCTGGGATTCTCATGCATGTTTTCGATGTAGGAAGATGCCCTTGAACCTGGAGATTTGGGACCCATGGGATGGGTACCACGCAGTATTACTCTAAAGGGTCTGCGTTTGCTCACCCAACCTCACCAAACCTCTCAGCCCCAAGAGTGTCCACCCTTATGCCTCAATCAGCTGTGGGTCTAGATATGGTCAATCCAGGTGGCATCACAGCCCTTGAACGAATTTTGTAAGAATTTCTCTCTCTTTCACTGTCTTTGTTTCACGGGATTTTAAAAGTGATTGATTTTTATAAAGGGGTTTAGCTGCTTTTCATTGCTGTGTTTATGCCGCTTTACACCCACTTGACTCACTTACAGAGGGATATCAGTACATAGGTTTTAAGATTCTTACTAGTCAGATATATTCTTGGGCGGTGAATAGGGGGTTTTGAGTCCAGATCACTGAGCAAGGAGTAGGTCTTGTCTATTACATATTGGGTTTATGGAACGGTCTCTGAGCTAATTTGAAACCCTTGTTTTAGGCATCACCCCACCTCACCTTTCCCGTTAAGCAGCCATAGTGTGTTTTCTAAACGTGTGACTCTGTTCTGTTTTGTAATTCAGTTCAAGGGTAGCGGTTTTTACATTCCCTCTATAAGTGATATCTTATGATAAGTGTCTTTTTCTGTGTGACTTATTTCACTTAGAATCGTCGTACCTAAATCCACTCATCATGCTGCTACTAGCCTTATGACGTTGATTTCATGACTGAGTGATATTCCATTGTACAAAAGGACCACAACTTCTTTATCCATTTTTCTCTTTCCTGGGATATTTAAGGTGTAACGAAGTGGAGGTTCTTGTCAACAGAGCAGCCCTAAACTTTGGGGTGCCTGTGCCTTGCTGATTTTTAGTTTTCCCAATTTATACGCCCGTGAGTGGAAGTGCCCTATGCTCTCTAAGCTGAGTTTTTTCGATGTTTCAGGACACACCGTACACTTCTGCAGAGTGGCTGTTGGCAATTTACATCCCGCCCATCAGCGTAGCAAGGCTCCCGTTTCTCCATGGCCTGTCCTGCATTTCTGGTTTTGACACTTTATTCAGCATGGCCCTTTTGACCGATGGGAAGCGAGACTTCTTTGTAGCGCTGATTTGCCTTTCCAGGTTGCTTGGTTGGCCAAAAAGGGCGTATGCGTTTTTTCCTGAATATATTCAGGAAAAAACGCATACGCCCTTTTTGGCCAAGGGCATCATTGTCGAGGTTTTGCCGCTTTTCCCGTGCTTTAAAGGCGATTCGAATCTACCTCCTGAAATCTGTTTCCTGCAATTCTGCCTTGCTTTCAAATCCTCTCTGTTGTCTTCCGTCAATATATTTGTGGACGAGAGTTATCATTTATAACTCTGCAGGTTTGTGAATTGCAGTGCCCCTGAGCTCCATTTTTCAACTCGCTTTCTTGGGAGCTGGCCGCAAAAGCGCAGGATTGCTTCAGGCCCTATTCTGGTCCCGGGCGGCAGGCTGAGCCTGTGGTTAATTCTTCTTCCTGATGGGAAAATAGAGTGACCTGTGCCTGTCCCAACACCTAGAGCTAGTGTCTCATTGGTTCCCCCTCTTCCCGTTCATCCTCAGGACAAATTGCAACCTGTACGGAACAGGAGGTTAAAGGTGCTGATTCTCAAGGAGGGAGATTGCTAGTAAAGCGGCTGGAATGGCGAACCCGAGCACAAGGAGATGAGAAATGAGGTGCGTTTTAGAAACCTTTCCCGATCACACGATGTACCATCTTCTGGGATTCTCATGCATGTTTTCGATGTAGGAAGATGCCCTTGAACCTGGAGATTTGGAACCCATGGGATGGGTACCACGCAGTATTACTCTAAAGGGTCTGCGTTTGCTCACCCAACCTCACCAAACCTCTCAGCCCCAAGAGTGTCCACCCTTATGCCTCAATCAGCTGTGGATCTAGATATGGTCAATCCAGGTGGCATCACAGCCCTTGAACGAATTTTGTAAGAATTTCTCTCTCTTTCACTGTCTTTGTTTCACGGGTTTTTAAAAGTGATTGATTTTTATAAAGGGGTTTAGCTGCTTTTCATTGCTGTGTTTATGCCGCTTTACACCCACTTGACTCACTTACAGAGGGATATCAGTACATAGGTTTTAAGATTCTTACTAGTCAGATATATTCTTGGGCGGTGAATAGGGGGTTTTGAGTCCAGATCACTGAGCAAGGAGTAGGTCTTGTCTATTACATATTGGGTTTATGGAACGGTCTCTGAGCTAATTTGAAACCCTTGTTTTAGGCATCACCCCACCTCACCTTTCCCGTTAAGCAGCCATAGTGTGTTTTCTAAACGTGTGACTCTGTTCTGTTTTGTAATTCAGTTCAAGGGTAGCGGTTTTTACATTCCCTCTATAAGTGATATCTTATGATAAGTGTCTTTTTCTGTGTGACTTATTTCACTTAGAATCGTCGTACCTAAATCCACTCATCATGCTGCTACTAGCCTTATGACGTTGATTTCATGGCTGAGTGATATTCCATTGTACAAAAGGACCACAACTTCTTTATCCATTTTTCTCTTTCCTGGGATATTTAAGGTGTAACGAAGTGGAGGTTCTTGTCAACAGAGCAGCCCTAAACTTTGGGGTGCCTGTGCCTTGCTGATTTTTAGTTTTCCCAATTTATACGCCCGTGAGTGGAAGTGCCCTATGCTCTCTAAGCTGAGTTTTTTCGATGTTTCAGGACACACCGTACACTTCTGCAGAGTGGCTGTTGGCAATTTACATCCCGCCCATCACCGTAGCAAGGCTCCCGTTTCTCCATGGCCTGTCCTGCATTTCTGGTTTTGACACTTTATTCAGCATGGCCCTTTTGACCGATGGGAAGCGAGACTTCCTTGTAGCGCTGATTTGCCTTTCCAGGTTGCTTGGTTGGCCAAAAAGGGCGTATGCGTTTTTTCCTGAATATATTCAGGAAAAAACGCATACGCCCTTTTTGGCCAAGGGCATCATTGTCGAGGTTTTGCCGCTTTTCCTGTGCTTTAAAGGCGATTCGAATCTACCTCCTGAAATCTGTTTCCTGCAATTCTGCCTTGCTTTCAAATCCTCTCTGTTGTCTTCCGTCAATATATTTGTGGACGAGAGTTATCATTTATAACTCTGCAGGTTTGTGAATTGCAGTGCCCCTGAGCTCCATTTTTCAACTCGCTTTCTTGGGAGCTGGCCGCAAAAGCGCAGGATTGCTTCAGGCCCTATTCTGGTCCCGGGCGGCAGGCTGAGCCTGTGGTTAATTCTTCTTCCTGATGGGAAAATAGAGTGACCTGTGCCTGTCCCAACACCTAGAGCTAGTGTCTCATTGGTTCCCCCTCTTCCCGTTCATCCTCAGGACAAATTGCAACCTGTACGGAACAGGAGGTTAAAGGTGCTGATTCTCAAGGAGGGAGATTGCTAGTAAAGCGGCTGGAATGGCGAACCCGAGCACAAGGAGATGAGAAATGAGGTGCGTTTTAGAAACCTTTCCCGATCACACGATGTACCATCTTCTGGGATTCTCATGCATGTTTTCGATGTAGGAAGATGCCCTTGAACCTGGAGATTTGGGACCCATGGGATGGGTACCACACAGTATTACTCTAAAGGGTCTGCATTTGCTCACCCAACCTCACCAAACCTCTCAGCCCCAAGAGTGTCCACCCTTATGCCTCAATCAGCTGTGGGTCTAGATATGGTCAATCCAGGTGGCATCACAGCCCTTGAACGAATTTTGTAAGAATTTCTCTCTCTTTCACTGTCTTTGTTTCACGGGTTTTTAAAAGTGATTGATTTTTATAAAGGGGTTTAGCTGCTTTTCACTGCTGTGTTTATGCCGCTTTACACCCACTTGACTCACTTACAGAGGGATATCAGTACATAGGTTTTAAGATTCTTACTAGTCAGATATATTCTTGGGCGGTGAATAGGGGGTTTTGAGTCCAGATCACTGAGCAAGGAGTAGGTCTTGTCTATTACATATTGGGTTTATGGAACGGTCTCTGAGCTAATTTGAAACCCTTGTTTTAGGCATCACCCCACCTCACCTTTCCCGTTAAGCAGCCATAGTGTGTTTTCTAAACGTGTGACTCTGTTCTGTTTTGTAATTCAGTTCAAGGGTAGCGGTTTTTACATTCCCTCTATAAGTGATATCTTATGATAAGTGTCTTTTTCTGTGTGACTTATTTCACTTAGAATCGTCGTACCTAAATCCACTCATCATGCTGCTACTAGCCTTATGACGTTGATTTCATGACTGAGTGATATTCCATTGTACAAAAGGACCACAACTTCTTTATCCATTTTTCTCTTTCCTGGGATATTTAAGGTGTAACGAAGTGGAGGTTCTTGTCAACAGAGCAGCCCTAAACTTTGGGGTGCCTGTGCCTTGCTGATTTTTAGTTTTCCCAATTTATACGCCCGTGAGTGGAAGTGCCCTATGCTCTCTAAGCTGAGTTTTTTCGATGTTTCAGGACACACCGTACACTTCTGCAGAGTGGCTGTTGGCAATTTACATCCCGCCCATCAGCGTAGCAAGGCTCCCGTTTCTCCATGGCCTGTCCTGCATTTCTGGTTTTGACACTTTATTCAGCATGGCCCTTTTGACCGATGGGAAGCGAGACTTCTTTGTAGCGCTGATTTGCCTTTCCAGGTTGCTTGGTTGGCCAAAAAGGGCGTATGCGTTTTTTCCTGAATATATTCAGGAAAAAACGCATACGCCCTTTTTGGCCAAGGGCATCATTGTCGAGGTTTTGCCGCTTTTCCCGTGCTTTAAAGGCGATTCGAATCTACCTCCTGAAATCTGTTTCCTGCAATTCTGCCTTGCTTTCAAATCCTCTCTGTTGTCTTCCGTCAATATATTTGTGGACGAGAGTTATCATTTATAACTCTGCAGGTTTGTGAATTGCAGTGCCCCTGAGCTCCATTTTTCAACTCGCTTTCTTGGGAGCTGGCCGCAAAAGCGCAGGATTGCTTCAGGCCCTATTCTGGTCCCGGGCGGCAGGCTGAGCCTGTGGTTAATTCTTCTTCCTGATGGGAAAATAGAGTGACCTGTGCCTGTCCCAACACCTAGAGCTAGTGTCTCATTGGTTCCCCCTCTTCCCGTTCATCCTCAGGACAAATTGCAACCTGTACGGAACAGGAGGTTAAAGGTGCTGATTCTCAAGGAGGGAGATTGCTAGTAAAGCGGCTGGAATGGCGAACCCGAGCACAAGGAGATGAGAAATGAGGTGCGTTTTAGAAACCTTTCCCGATCACACGATGTACCATCTTCTGGGATTCTCATGCATGTTTTCGATGTAGGAAGATGCCCTTGAACCTGGAGATTTGGAACCCATGGGATGGGTACCACGCAGTATTACTCTAAAGGGTCTGCGTTTGCTCACCCAACCTCACCAAACCTCTCAGCCCCAAGAGTGTCCACCCTTATGCCTCAATCAGCTGTGGATCTAGATATGGTCAATCCAGGTGGCATCACAGCCCTTGAACGAATTTTGTAAGAATTTCTCTCTCTTTCACTGTCTTTGTTTCACGGGTTTTTAAAAGTGATTGATTTTTATAAAGGGGTTTAGCTGCTTTTCATTGCTGTGTTTATGCCGCTTTACACCCACTTGACTCACTTACAGAGGGATATCAGTACATAGGTTTTAAGATTCTTACTAGTCAGATATATTCTTGGGCGGTGAATAGGGGGTTTTGAGTCCAGATCACTGAGCAAGGAGTAGGTCTTGTCTATTACATATTGGGTTTATGGAACGGTCTCTGAGCTAATTTGAAACCCTTGTTTTAGGCATCACCCCACCTCACCTTTCCCGTTAAGCAGCCATAGTGTGTTTTCTAAACGTGTGACTCTGTTCTGTTTTGTAATTCAGTTCAAGGGTAGCGGTTTTTACATTCCCTCTATAAGTGATATCTTATGATAAGTGTCTTTTTCTGTGTGACTTATTTCACTTAGAATCGTCGTACCTAAATCCACTCATCATGCTGCTACTAGCCTTATGACGTTGATTTCATGGCTGAGTGATATTCCATTGTACAAAAGGACCACAACTTCTTTATCCATTTTTCTCTTTCCTGGGATATTTAAGGTGTAACGAAGTGGAGGTTCTTGTCAACAGAGCAGCCCTAAACTTTGGGGTGCCTGTGCCTTGCTGATTTTTAGTTTTCCCAATTTATACGCCCGTGAGTGGAAGTGCCCTATGCTCTCTAAGCTGAGTTTTTTCGATGTTTCAGGACACACCGTACACTTCTGCAGAGTGGCTGTTGGCAATTTACATCCCGCCCATCACCGTAGCAAGGCTCCCGTTTCTCCATGGCCTGTCCTGCATTTCTGGTTTTGACACTTTATTCAGCATGGCCCTTTTGACCGATGGGAAGCGAGACTTCCTTGTAGCGCTGATTTGCCTTTCCAGGTTGCTTGGTTGGCCAAAAAGGGCGTATGCGTTTTTTCCTGAATATATTCAGGAAAAAACGCATACGCCCTTTTTGGCCAAGGGCATCATTGTCGAGGTTTTGCCGCTTTTCCCGTGCTTTAAAGGCGATTCGAATCTACCTCCTGAAATCTGTTTCCTGCAATTCTGCCTTGCTTTCAAATCCTCTCTGTTGTCTTCCGTCAATATATTTGTGGACGAGAGTTATCATTTATAACTCTGCAGGTTTGTGAATTGCAGTGCCCCTGAGCTCCATTTTTCAACTCGCTTTCTTGGGAGCTGGCCGCAAAAGCGCAGGATTGCTTCAGGCCCTATTCTGGTCCCGGGCGGCAGGCTGAGGCTGTGGTTAATTCTTCTTCCTGATGGGAAAATAGAGTGACCTGTGCCTGTCCCAACACCTAGAGCTAGTGTCTCATTGGTTCCCCCTCTTCCCGTTCATCCTCAGGACAAATTGCAACCTGTACGGAACAGGAGGTTAAAGGTGCTGATTCTCAAGGAGGGAGATTGCTAGTAAAGCGGCTGGAATGGCGAACCCGAGCACAAGGAGATGAGAAATGAGGTGCGTTTTAGAAACCTTTCCCGATCACACGATGTACCATCTTCTGGGATTCTCATGCATGTTTTCGATGTAGGAAGATGCCCTTGAACCTGGAGATTTGGGACCCATGGGATGGGTACCACACAGTATTACTCTAAAGGGTCTGCATTTGCTCACCCAACCTCACCAAACCTCTCAGCCCCAAGAGTGTCCACCCTTATGCCTCAATCAGCTGTGGGTCTAGATATGGTCAATCCAGGTGGCATCACAGCCCTTGAACGAATTTTGTAAGAATTTCTCTCTCTTTCACTGTCTTTGTTTCACGGGTTTTTAAAAGTGATTGATTTTTATAAAGGGGTTTAGCTGCTTTTCACTGCTGTGTTTATGCCGCTTTACACCCACTTGACTCACTTACAGAGGGATATCAGTACATAGGTTTTAAGATTCTTACTAGTCAGATATATTCTTGGGCGGTGAATAGGGGGTTTTGAGTCCAGATCACTGAGCAAGGAGTAGGTCTTGTCTATTACATATTGGGTTTATGGAACGGTCTCTGAGCTAATTTGAAACCCTTGTTTTAGGCATCACCCCACCTCACCTTTCCCGTTAAGCAGCCATAGTGTGTTTTCTAAACGTGTGACTCTGTTCTGTTTTGTAATTCAGTTCAAGGGTAGCGGTTTTTACATTCCCTCTATAAGTGATATCTTATGATAAGTGTCTTTTTCTGTGTGACTTATTTCACTTAGAATCGTCGTACCTAAATCCACTCATCATGCTGCTACTAGCCTTATGACGTTGATTTCATGGCTGAGTGATATTCCATTGTACAAAAGGACCACAACTTCTTTATCCATTTTTCTCTTTCCTGGGATATTTAAGGTGTAACGAAGTGGAGGTTCTTGTCAACAGAGCAGCCCTAAACTTTGGGGTGCCTGTGCCTTGCTGATTTTTAGTTTTCCCAATTTATACGCCCATGAGTGGAAGTGCCCTATGCTGTCTAAGCTGAGTTTTTTCGATGTTTCAGGACACACCGTACACTTCTGCAGAGTGGCTGTTGGCAATTTACATCCCGCCCATCAGCGTAGCAAGGCTCCCGTTTCTCCATGGCCTGTCCTGCATTTCTGGTTTTGACACTTTATTCAGCATGGCCTTTTTAACCGATGGGAAGCGAGACTTCTTTGTAGCGCTGATTTGCCTTTCCAGGTTGCTTGGTTGGCCAAAAAGGGCGTATGCGTTTTTTCCTGAATATATTCAGGAAAAAACGCATACGCCCTTTTTGGCCAAGGGCATCATTGTCGAGGTTTTGCCGCTTTTCCCGTGCTTTAAAGGCGATTCGAATCTACCTCCTGAAATCTGTTTCCTGCAATTCTGCCTTGCTTTCAAATCCTCTCTGTTGTCTTCCGTCAATATATTTGTGGACGAGAGTTATCATTTATAACTCTGCA
Source organism: Balaenoptera borealis (assembly GCF_965194805.1). NCBI lineage: Eukaryota > Metazoa > Chordata > Mammalia > Artiodactyla > Balaenopteridae > Balaenoptera > Balaenoptera borealis. The sequence continues at coordinate 425,548 of NW_028123690.1, forward strand.
GGTTTGTGAATTGCAGTGCCCCTGAGCTCCATTTTTCAACTCGCTTTCTTGGGAGCTGGCCGCAAAAGCGCAGGATTGCTTCAGGCCCTATTCTGGTCCCGGGCGGCAGGCTGAGCCTGTGGTTAATTCTTCTTCCTGATGGGAAAATAGAGTGACCTGTGCCTGTCCCAACACCTAGAGCTAGTGTCTCATTGGTTCCCCCTCTTCCCGTTCATCCTCAGGACAAATTGCAACCTGTACGGAACAGGAGGTTAAAGGTGCTGATTCTCAAGGAGGGAGATTGCTAGTAAAGCGGCTGGAATGGCGAACCCGAGCACAAGGAGATGAGAAATGAGGTGCGTCTTAGAAACCTTTCCCGATCACACGATGTACCATCTTCTGGGATTCTCATGCATGTTTTCGATGTAGGAAGATGCCCTTGAACCTGGAGATTTGGGACCCATGGGATGGGTACCACACAGTATTACTCTAAAGGGTCTGCGTTTGCTCACCCAACCTCACCAAACCTCTCAGCCCCAAGAGTGTCCACCCTTATGCCTCAATCAGCTGTGGGTCTAGATATGGTCAATCCAGGTGGCATCACAGCCCTTGAACGAATTTTGTAAGAATTTCTCTCTCTTTCACTGTCTTTGTTTCACGGGTTTTTAAAAGTGATTGATTTTTATAAAGGGGTTTAGCTGCTTTTCACTGCTGTGTTTATGCCGCTTTACACCCACTTGACTCACTTACAGAGGGATATCAGTACATAGGTTTTAAGATTCTTACTAGTCAGATATATTCTTGGGCGGTGAATAGGGGGTTTTGAGTCCAGATCACTGAGCAAGGAGTAGGTCTTGTCTATTACATATTGGGTTTATGGAACGGTCTCTGAGCTAATTTGAAACCCTTGTTTTAGGCATCACCCCACCTCACCTTTCCCGTTAAGCAGCCATAGTGTGTTTTCTAAACGTGTGACTCTGTTCTGTTTTGTAATTCAGTTCAAGGGTAGCGGTTTTTACATTCCCTCTATAAGTGATATCTTATGATAAGTGTCTTTTTCTGTGTGACTTATTTCACTTAGAATCGTCGTACCTAAATCCACTCATCATGCTGCTACTAGCCTTATGACGTTGATTTCATGGCTGAGTGATATTCCATTGTACAAAAGGACCACAACTTCTTTATCCATTTTTCTCTTTCCTGGGATATTTAAGGTGTAACGAAGTGGAGGTTCTTGTCAACAGAGCAGCCCTAAACTTTGGGGTGCCTGTGCCTTGCTGATTTTTAGTTTTCCCAATTTATACGCCCGTGAGTGGAAGTGCCCTATGCTCTCTAAGCTGAGTTTTTTCGATGTTTCAGGACACACCGTACACTTCTGCAGAGTGGCTGTTGGCAATTTACATGCCGCCCATCAGCGTAGCAAGGCTCCCGTTTCTCCATGGCCTGTCCTGCATTTCTGGTTTTGACACTTTATTCAGCATGGCCCTTTTGACCGATGGGAAGCGAGACTTCCTTGTAGCGCTGATTTGCCTTTCCAGGTTGCTTGGTTGGCCAAAAAGGGCGTATGCGTTTTTTCCTGAATATATTCAGGAAAAAACGCATACGCCCTTTTTGGCCAAGGGCATCATTGTCGAGGTTTTGCCGCTTTTCCCGTGCTTTAAAGGCGATTCGAATCTACCTCCTGAAATCTGTTTCCTGCAATTCTGCCTTGCTTTCAAATCCTCTCTGTTGTCTTCCGTCAATATATTTGTGGACGAGAGTTATCATTTATAACTCTGCAGGTTTGTGAATTGCAGTGCCCCTGAGCTCCATTTTTCAACTCGCTTTCTTGGGAGCTGGCCGCAAAAGCGCAGGATTGCTTCAGGCCCTATTCTGGTCCCGGGCGGCAGGCTGAGCCTGTGGTTAATTCTTCTTCCTGATGGGAAAATAGAGTGACCTGTGCCTGTCCCAACACCTAGAGCTAGTGTCTCATTGGTTCCCCCTCTTCCCGTTCATCCTCAGGACAAATTGCAACCTGTACGGAACAGGAGGTTAAAGGTGCTGATTCTCAAGGAGGGAGATTGTTAGTAAAGCGGCTGGAATGGCGAACCCGAGCACAAGGAGATGAGAAATGAGGTGCGTTTTAGAAACCTTTCCCGATCACACGGTGTACCATCTTCTGGGATTCTCATGCATGTTTTCGATGTAGGAAGATGCCCTTGAACCTGGAGATTTGGGACCCATGGGATGGGTACCACGCAGTATTACTCTAAAGGGTCTGCGTTTGCTCACCCAACCTCACCAAACCTCTCAGCCCCAAGAGTGTCCACCCTTATGCCTCAATCAGCTGTGGGTCTAGATATGGTCAATCCAGGTGGCATCACAGCCCTTGAACGAATTTTGTAAGAATTTCTCTCTCTTTCACTGTCTTTGTTTCACGGGTTTTTAAAAGTGATTGATTTTTATAAAGGGGTTTAGCTGCTTTTCATTGCTGTGTTTATGCCGCTTTACACCCACTTGACTCACTTACAGAGGGATATCAGTACATAGGTTTTAAGATTCTTACTAGTCAGATATATTCTTGGGCGGTGAATAGGGGGTTTTGAGTCCAGATCACTGAGCAAGGAGTAGGTCTTGTCTATTACATATTGGGTTTATGGAACGGTCTCTGAGCTAATTTGAAACCCTTGTTTTAGGCATCACCCCACCTCACCTTTCCCGTTAAGCAGCCATAGTGTGTTTTCTAAACGTGTGACTCTGTTCTGTTTTGTAATTCAGTTCAAGGGTAGCGGTTTTTACATTCCCTCTATAAGTGATATCTTATGATAAGTGTCTTTTTCTGTGTGACTTATTTCACTTAGAATCGTCGTACCTAAATCCACTCATCATGCTGCTACTAGCCTTATGACGTTGATTTCATGGCTGAGTGATATTCCATTGTACAAAAGGACCACAACTTCTTTATCCATTTTTCTCTTTCCTGGGATATTTAAGGTGTAACGAAGTGGAGGTTCTTGTCAACAGAGCAGCCCTAAACTTTGGGGTGCCTGTGCCTTGCTGATTTTTAGTTTTCCCAATTTATACGCCCGTGAGTGGAAGTGCCCTATGCTCTCTAAGCTGAGTTTTTTCGATGTTTCAGGACACACCGTACACTTCTGCAGAGTGGCTGTTGGCAATTTACATCCCGCCCATCACCGTAGCAAGGCTCCCGTTTCTCCATGGCCTGTCCTGCATTTCTGGTTTTGACACTTTATTCAGCATGGCCCTTTTGACCGATGGGAAGCGAGACTTCCTTGTAGCGCTGATTTGCCTTTCCAGGTTGCTTGGTTGGCCAAAAAGGGCGTATGCGTTTTTTCCTGAATATATTCAGGAAAAAACGCATACGCCCTTTTTGGCCAAGGGCATCATTGTCGAGGTTTTGCCGCTTTTCCTGTGCTTTAAAGGCGATTCGAATCTACCTCCTGAAATCTGTTTCCTGCAATTCTGCCTTGCTTTCAAATCCTCTCTGTTGTCTTCCGTCAATATATTTGTGGACGAGAGTTATCATTTATAACTCTGCAGGTTTGTGAATTGCAGTGCCCCTGAGCTCCATTTTTCAACTCGCTTTCTTGGGAGCTGGCCGCAAAAGCGCAGGATTGCTTCAGGCCCTATTCTGGTCCCGGGCGGCAGGCTGAGGCTGTGGTTAATTCTTCTTCCTGATGGGAAAATAGAGTGACCTGTGCCTGTCCCCTCACCTAGAGCTAGTGTCTCATTGGTTCCCCCTCTTCCCGTTAATCCTCAGGACAAATTGCAACCTGTACGGAACAGGAGGTTAAAGGTGCTGATTCTCAAGGAGGGAGATTGCTAGTAAAGCGGCTGGAATGGCGAACCCGAGCACAAGGAGATGAGAAATGAGGTGCGTTTTAGAAACCTTTCCCGATCACACGATGTACCATCTTCTGGGATTCTCATGCATGTTTTCGATGTAGGAAGATGCCCTTGAACCTGGAGATTTCGGACCCATGGGATGGGTACCACACAGTATTACTCTAAAGGGTCTGCATTTGCTCACCCAACCTCACCAAACCTCTCAGCCCCAAGAGTGTCCACCCTTATGCCTCAATCAGCTGTGGGTCTAGATATGGTCAATCCAGGTGGCATCACAGCCCTTGAACGAATTTTGTAAGAATTTCTCTCTCTTTCACTGTCTTTGTTTCACGGGTTTTTAAAAGTGATTGATTTTTATAAAGGGGTTTAGCTGCTTTTCACTGCTGTGTTTATGCCGCTTTACACCCACTTGACTCACTTACAGAGGGATATCAGTACATAGGTTTTAAGATTCTTACTAGTCAGATATATTCTTGGGCGGTGAATAGGGGGTTTTGAGTCCAGATCACTGAGCAAGGAGTAGGTCTTGTCTATTACATATTGGGTTTATGGAACGGTCTCTGAGCTAATTTGAAACCCTTGTTTTAGGCATCACCCCACCTCACCTTTCCCGTTAAGCAGCCATAGTGTGTTTTCTAAACGTGTGACTCTGTTCTGTTTTGTAATTCAGTTCAAGGGTAGCGGTTTTTACATTCCCTCTATAAGTGATATCTTATGATAAGTGTCTTTTTCTGTGTGACTTATTTCACTTAGAATCGTCGTACCTAAATCCACTCATCATGCTGCTACTAGCCTTATGACGTTGATTTCATGGCTGAGTGATATTCCATTGTACAAAAGGACCACAACTTCTTTATCCATTTTTCTCTTTCCTGGGATATTTAAGGTGTAACGAAGTGGAGGTTCTTGTCAACAGAGCAGCCCTAAACTTTGGGGTGCCTGTGCCTTGCTGATTTTTAGTTTTCCCAATTTATACGCCCGTGAGTGGAAGTGCCCTATGCTCTCTAAGCTGAGTTTTTTCGATGTTTTAGGACACACCGTACACTTCTGCAGAGTGGCTGTTGGCAATTTACATCCCGCCCATCACCGTAGCAAGGCTCCCGTTTCTCCATGGCCTGTCCTGCATTTCTGGTTTTGACACTTTATTCAGCATGGCCCTTTTGACCGATGGGAAGCGAGACTTCCTTGTAGCGCTGATTTGCCTTTCCAGGTTGCTTGGTTGGCCAAAAAGGGCGTATGCGTTTTTTCCTGAATATATTCAGGAAAAAACGCATACGCCCTTTTTGGCCAAGGGCATCATTGTCGAGGTTTTGCCGCTTTTCCCGTGCTTTAAAGGCGATTCGAATCTACCTCCTGAAATCTGTTTCCTGCAATTCTGCCTTGCTTTCAAATCCTCTCTGTTGTCTTCCGTCAATATATTTGTGGACGAGAGTTATCATTTATAACTCTGCAGGTTTGTGAATTGCAGTGCCCCTGAGCTCCATTTTTCAACTCGCTTTCTTGGGAGCTGGCCGCAAAAGCGCAGGATTGCTTCAGGCCCTATTCTGGTCCCGGGCGGCAGGCTGAGCCTGTGGTTAATTCTTCTTCCTGATGGGAAAATAGAGTGACCTGTGCCTGTCCCAACACCTAGAGCTAGTGTCTCATTGGTTCCCCCTCTTCCCGTTCATCCTCAGGACAAATTGCAACCTGTACGGAACAGGAGGTTAAAGGTGCTGATTCTCAAGGAGGGAGATTGCTAGTAAAGCGGCTGGAATGGCGAACCCGAGCACAAGGAGATGAGAAATGAGGTGCGTTTTAGAAACCTTTCCCGATCACACGGTGTACCATCTTCTGGGATTCTCATGCATGTTTTCGATGTAGGAAGATGCCCTTGAACCTGGAGATTTGGGACCCATGGGATGGGTACCACGCAGTATTACTCTAAAGGGTCTGCGTTTGCTCACCCAACCTCACCAAACCTCTCAGCCCCAAGAGTGTCCACCCTTATGCCTCAATCAGCTGTGGGTCTAGATATGGTCAATCCAGGTGGCATCACAGCCCTTGAACGAATTTTGTAAGAATTTCTCTCTCTTTCACTGTCTTTGTTTCACGGGATTTTAAAAGTGATTGATTTTTATAAAGGGGTTTAGCTGCTTTTCATTGCTGTGTTTATGCCGCTTTACACCCACTTGACTCACTTACAGAGGGATATCAGTACATAGGTTTTAAGATTCTTACTAGTCAGATATATTCTTGGGCGGTGAATAGGGGGTTTTGAGTCCAGATCACTGAGCAAGGAGTAGGTCTTGTCTATTACATATTGGGTTTATGGAACGGTCTCTGAGCTAATTTGAAACCCTTGTTTTAGGCATCACCCCACCTCACCTTTCCCGTTAAGCAGCCATAGTGTGTTTTCTAAACGTGTGACTCTGTTCTGTTTTGTAATTCAGTTCAAGGGTAGCGGTTTTTACATTCCCTCTATAAGTGATATCTTATGATAAGTGTCTTTTTCTGTGTGACTTATTTCACTTAGAATCGTCGTACCTAAATCCACTCATCATGCTGCTACTAGCCTTATGACGTTGATTTCATGACTGAGTGATATTCCATTGTACAAAAGGACCACAACTTCTTTATCCATTTTTCTCTTTCCTGGGATATTTAAGGTGTAACGAAGTGGAGGTTCTTGTCAACAGAGCAGCCCTAAACTTTGGGGTGCCTGTGCCTTGCTGATTTTTAGTTTTCCCAATTTATACGCCCGTGAGTGGAAGTGCCCTATGCTCTCTAAGCTGAGTTTTTTCGATGTTTCAGGACACACTGTACACTTCTGCAGAGTGGCTGTTGGCAATTTACATCCCGCCCATCAGCGTAGCAAGGCTCCCGTTTCTCCATGGCCTGTCCTGCATTTCTGGTTTTGACACTTTATTCAGCATGGCCCTTTTGACCGATGGGAAGCGAGACTTCTTTGTAGCGCTGATTTGCCTTTCCAGGTTGCTTGGTTGGCCAAAAAGGGCGTATGCGTTTTTTCCTGAATATATTCAGGAAAAAACGCATACGCCCTTTTTGGCCAAGGGCATCATTGTCGAGGTTTTGCCGCTTTTCCCGTGCTTTAAAGGCGATTCGAATCTACCTCCTGAAATCTGTTTCCTGCAATTCTGCCTTGCTTTCAAATCCTCTCTGTTGTCTTCCGTCAATATATTTGTGGACGAGAGTTATCATTTATAACTCTGCAGGTTTGTGAATTGCAGTGCCCCTGAGCTCCATTTTTCAACTCGCTTTCTTGGGAGCTGGCCGCAAAAGCGCAGGATTGCTTGAGGCCCTATTCTGGTCCCGGGCGGCAGGCTGAGCCTGTGGTTAATTCTTCTTCCTGATGGGAAAATAGAGTGACCTGTGCCTGTCCCAACACCTAGAGCTAGTGTCTCATTGGTTCCCCCTCTTCCCGTTCATCCTCAGGACAAATTGCAACCTGTACGGAACAGGAGGTTAAAGGTGCTGATTCTCAAGGAGGGAGATTGCTAGTAAAGCGGCTGGAATGGCGAACCCGAGCACAAGGAGATGAGAAATGAGGTGCGTTTTAGAAACCTTTCCCGATCACACGATGTACCATCTTCTGGGATTCTCATGCATGTTTTCGATGTAGGAAGATGCCCTTGAACCTGGAGATTTGGGACCCATGGGATGGGTACCACGCAGTATTACTCTAAAGGGTCTGCGTTTGCTCACCCAACCTCACCAAACCTCTCAGCCCCAAGAGTGTCCACCCTTATGCCTCAATCAGCTGTGGATCTAGATATGGTCAATCCAGGTGGCATCACAGCCCTTGAACGAATTTTGTAAGAATTTCTCTCTCTTTCACTGTCTTTGTTTCACGGGTTTTTAAAAGTGATTGATTTTTATAAAGGGGTTTAGCTGCTTTTCATTGCTGTGTTTATGCCGCTTTACACCCACTTGACTCACTTACAGAGGGATATCAGTACATAGGTTTTAAGATTCTTACTAGTCAGATATATTCTTGGGCGGTGAATAGGGGGTTTTGAGTCCAGATCACTGAGCAAGGAGTAGGTCTTGTCTATTACATATTGGGTTTATGGAACGGTCTCTGAGCTAATTTGAAACCCTTGTTTTAGGCATCACCCCACCTCACCTTTCCCGTTAAGCAGCCATAGTGTGTTTTCTAAACGTGTGACTCTGTTCTGTTTTGTAATTCAGTTCAAGGGTAGCGGTTTTTACATTCCCTCTATAAGTGATATCTTATGATAAGTGTCTTTTTCTGTGTGACTTATTTCACTTAGAATCGTCGTACCTAAATCCACTCATCATGCTGCTACTAGCCTTATGACGTTGATTTCATGGCTGAGTGATATTCCATTGTACAAAAGGACCACAACTTCTTTATCCATTTTTCTCTTTCCTGGGATATTTAAGGTGTAACGAAGTGGAGGTTCTTGTCAACAGAGCAGCCCTAAACTTTGGGGTGCCTGTGCCTTGCTGATTTTTAGTTTTCCCAATTTATACGCCCGTGAGTGGAAGTGCCCTATGCTCTCTAAGCTGAGTTTTTTCGATGTTTCAGGACACACCGTACACTTCTGCAGAGTGGCTGTTGGCAATTTACATGCCGCCCATCAGCGTAGCAAGGCTCCCGTTTCTCCATGGCCTGTCCTGCATTTCTGGTTTTGACACTTTATTCAGCATGGCCCTTTTGACCGATGGGAAGCGAGACTTCCTTGTAGCGCTGATTTGCCTTTCCAGGTTGCTTGGTTGGCCAAAAAGGGCGTATGCGTTTTTTCCTGAATATATTCAGGAAAAAACGCATACGCCCTTTTTGGCCAAGGGCATCATTGTCGAGGTTTTGCCGCTTTTCCCGTGCTTTAAAGGCGATTCGAATCTACCTCCTGAAATCTGTTTCCTGCAATTCTGCCTTGCTTTCAAATCCTCTCTGTTGTCTTCCGTCAATATATTTGTGGACGAGAGTTATCATTTATAACTCTGCAGGTTTGTGAATTGCAGTGCCCCTGAGCTCCATTTTTCAACTCGCTTTCTTGGGAGCTGGCCGCAAAAGCGCAGGATTGCTACAGGCCCTATTCTGGTCCCGGGCGGCAGGCTGAGCCTGTGGTTAATTCTTCTTCCTGATGGGAAAATAGAGTGACCTGTGCCTGTCCCCACACCTAGAGCTAGTGTCTCATTGGTTCCCCCTCTTCCCGTTCATCCTCAGGACAAATTGCAACCTGTACGGAACAGGAGGTTAAAGGTGCTGATTCTCAAGGAGGGAGATTGCTAGTAAAGCGGCTGGAATGGCGAACCCGAGCACAAGGAGATGAGAAATGAGGTGCGTTTTAGAAACCTTTCCCGATCACACGATGTACCATCTTCTGGGATTCTCATGCATGTTTTCGATGTAGGAAGATGCCCTTGAACCTGGAGATTTGGGACCCATGGGATGGGTACCACACAGTATTACTCTAAAGGGTCTGCATTTGCTCACCCAACCTCACCAAACCTCTCAGCCCCAAGAGTGTCCACCCTTATGCCTCAATCAGCTGTGGGTCTAGATATGGTCAATCCAGGTGGCATCACAGCCCTTGAACGAATTTTGTAAGAATTTCTCTCTCTTTCACTGTCTTTGTTTCACGGGTTTTTAAAAGTGATTGATTTTTATAAAGGGGTTTAGCTGCTTTTCACTGCTGTGTTTATGCCGCTTTACACCCACTTGACTCACTTACAGAGGGATATCAGTACATAGGTTTTAAGATTCTTACTAGTCAGATATATTCTTGGGCGGTGAATAGGGGGTTTTGAGTCCAGATCACTGAGCAAGGAGTAGGTCTTGTCTATTACATATTGGGTTTATGGAACGGTCTCTGAGCTAATTTGAAACCCTTGTTTTAGGCATCACCCCACCTCACCTTTCCCGTTAAGCAGCCATAGTGTGTTTTCTAAACGTGTGACTCTGTTCTGTTTTGTAATTCAGTTCAAGGGTAGCGGTTTTTACATTCCCTCTATAAGTGATATCTTATGATAAGTGTCTTTTTCTGTGTGACTTATTTCACTTAGAATCGTCGTACCTAAATCCACTCATCATGCTGCTACTAGCCTTATGACGTTGATTTCATGGCTGAGTGATATTCCATTGTACAAAAGGACCACAACTTCTTTATCCATTTTTCTCTTTCCTGGGATATTTAAGGTGTAACGAAGTGGAGGTTCTTGTCAACAGAGCAGCCCTAAACTTTGGGGTGCCTGTGCCTTGCTGATTTTTAGTTTTCCCAATTTATACGCCCGTGAGTGGAAGTGCCCTATGCTCTCTAAGCTGAGTTTTTTCGATGTTTCAGGACACACCGTACACTTCTGCAGAGTGGCTGTTGGCAATTTACATCCCGCCCATCAGCGTAGCAAGGCTCCCGTTTCTCCATGGCCTGTCCTGCATTTCTGGTTTTGACACTTTATTCAGCATGGCCCTTTTGACCGATGGGAAGCGAGACTTCTTTGTAGCGCTGATTTGCCTTTCCAGGTTGCTTGGTTGGCCAAAAAGGGCGTATGCGTTTTTTCCTGAATATATTCAGGAAAAAACGCATACGCCCTTTTTGGCCAAGGGCATCATTGTCGAGGTTTTGCCGCTTTTCCCGTGCTTTAAAGGCGATTCGAATCTACCTCCTGAAATCTGTTTCCTGCAATTCTGCCTTGCTTTCAAATCCTCTCTGTTGTCTTCCGTCAATATATTTGTGGACGAGAGTTATCATTTATAACTCTGCAGGTTTGTGAATTGCAGTGCCCCTGAGCTCCATTTTTCAACTCGCTTTCTTGGGAGCTGGCCGCAAAAGCGCAGGATTGCTTCAGGCCCTATTCTGGTCCCGGGCGGCAGGCTGAGCCTGTGGTTAATTCTTCTTCCTGATGGGAAAATAGAGTGACCTGTGCCTGTCCCCACACCTAGAGCTAGTGTCTCATTGGTTCCCCCTCTTCCCGTTCATCCTCAGGACCAATTGCAACCTGTACGGAACAGGAGGTTAAAGGTGCTGATTCTCAAGGAGGGAGATTGCTAGTAAAGCGGCTGGAATGGCGAACCCGAGCACAAGGAGATGAGAAATGAGGTGCGTTTTAGAAACCTTTCCCGATCACACGATGTACCATCTTCTGGGATTCTCATGCATGTTTTCGATGTAGGAAGATGCCCTTGAACCTGGAGATTTGGGACCCATGGGATGGGTACCACGCAGTATTACTCTAAAGGGTCTGCATTTGCTCACCCAACCTCACCAAACCTCTCAGCCCCAAGAGTGTCCACCCTTATGCCTCAATCAGCTGTGGGTCTAGATATGGTCAATCCAGGTGGCATCACAGCCCTTGAACGAATTTTGTAAGAATTTCTCTCTCTTTCACTGTCTTTGTTTCACGGGATTTTAAAAGTGATTGATTTTTATAAAGGGGTTTAGCTGCTTTTCACTGCTGTGTTTATGCCGCTTTACACCCACTTGACTCACTTACAGAGGGATATCAGTACATAGGTTTTAAGATTCTTACTAGTCAGATATATTCTTGGGCGGTGAATAGGGGGTTTTGAGTCCAGATCACTGAGCAAGGAGTAGGTCTTGTCTATTACATATTGGGTTTATGGAACGGTCTCTGAGCTAATTTGAAACCCTTGTTTTAGGCATCACCCCACCTCACCTTTCCCGTTAAGCAGCCATAGTGTGTTTTCTAAACGTGTGACTCTGTTCTGTTTTGTAATTCAGTTCAAGGGTAGCGGTTTTTACATTCCCTCTATAAGTGATATCTTATGATAAGTGTCTTTTTCTGTGTGACTTATTTCACTTAGAATCGTCGTACCTAAATCCACTCATCATGCTGCTACTAGCCTTATGACGTTGATTTCATGGCTGAGTGATATTCCATTGTACAAAAGGACCACAACTTCTTTATCCATTTTTCTCTTTCCTGGGATATTTAAGGTGTAACGAAGTGGAGGTTCTTGTCAACAGAGCAGCCCTAAACTTTGGGGTGCCTGTGCCTTGCTGATTTTTAGTTTTCCCAATTTATACGCCCGTGAGTGGAAGTGCCCTATGCTCTCTAAGCTGAGTTTTTTCGATGTTTCAGGACACACCGTACACTTCTGCAGAGTGGCTGTTGGCAATTTACATGCCGCCCATCAGCGTAGCAAGGCTCCCGTTTCTCCATGGCCTGTCCTGCATTTCTGGTTTTGACACTTTATTCAGCATGGCCCTTTTGACCGATGGGAAGCGAGACTTCCTTGTAGCGCTGATTTGCCTTTCCAGGTTGCTTGGTTGGCCAAAAAGGGCGTATGCGTTTTTTCCTGAATATATTCAGGAAAAAACGCATACGCCCTTTTTGGCCAAGGGCATCATTGTCGAGGTTTTGCCGCTTTTCCCGTGCTTTAAAGGCGATTCGAATCTACCTCCTGAAATCTGTTTCCTGCAATTCTCCCTTGCTTTCAAATCCTCTCTGTTGTCTTCCGTCAATATATTTGTGGACGAGAGTTATCATTTATAACTCTGCAGGTTTGTGAATTGCAGTGCCCCTGAGCTCCATTTTTCAACTCGCTTTCTTGGGAGCTGGCCGCAAAAGCGCAGGATTGCTTCAGGCCCTATTCTGGTCCCGGGCGGCAGGCTGAGCCTGTGGTTAATTCTTCTTCCTGATGGGAAAATAGAGTGACCTGTGCCTGTCCCAACACCTAGAGCTAGTGTCTCATTGGTTCCCCCTCTTCCCGTTCATCCTCAGGACAAATTGCAACCTGTACGGAACAGGAGGTTAAAGGTGCTGATTCTCAAGGAGGGAGATTGTTAGTAAAGCGGCTGGAATGGCGAACCCGAGCACAAGGAGATGAGAAATGAGGTGCGTTTTAGAAACCTTTCCCGATCACACGGTGTACCATCTTCTGGGATTCTCATGCATGTTTTCGATGTAGGAAGATGCCCTTGAACCTGGAGATTTGGGACCCATGGGATGGGTACCACGCAGTATTACTCTAAAGGGTCTGCGTTTGCTCACCCAACCTCACCAAACCTCTCAGCCCCAAGAGTGTCCACCCTTATGCCTCAATCAGCTGTGGGTCTAGATATGGTCAATCCAGGTGGCATCACAGCCCTTGAACGAATTTTGTAAGAATTTCTCTCTCTTTCACTGTCTTTGTTTCACGGGTTTTTAAAAGTGATTGATTTTTATAAAGGGGTTTAGCTGCTTTTCATTGCTGTGTTTATGCCGCTTTACACCCACTTGACTCACTTACAGAGGGATATCAGTACATAGGTTTTAAGATTCTTACTAGTCAGATATATTCTTGGGCGGTGAATAGGGGGTTTTGAGTCCAGATCACTGAGCAAGGAGTAGGTCTTGTCTATTACATATTGGGTTTATGGAACGGTCTCTGAGCTAATTTGAAACCCTTGTTTTAGGCATCACCCCACCTCACCTTTCCCGTTAAGCAGCCATAGTGTGTTTTCTAAACGTGTGACTCTGTTCTGTTTTGTAATTCAGTTCAAGGGTAGCGGTTTTTACATTCCCTCTATAAGTGATATCTTATGATAAGTGTCTTTTTCTGTGTGACTTATTTCACTTAGAATCGTCGTACCTAAATCCACTCATCATGGTGCTACTAGCCTTATGACGTTGATTTCATGGCTGAGTGATATTCCATTGTACAAAAGGACCACAACTTCTTTATCCATTTTTCTCTTTCCTGGGATATTTAAGGTGTAACGAAGTGGAGGTTCTTGTCAACAGAGCAGCCCTAAACTTTGGGGTGCCTGTGCCTTGCTGATTTTTAGTTTTCCCAATTTATACGCCCGTGAGTGGAAGTGCCCTATGCTCTCTAAGCTGAGTTTTTTCGATGTTTCAGGACACACCGTACACTTCTGCAGAGTGGCTGTTGGCAATTTACATCCCGCCCATCAGCGTAGCAAGGCTCCCGTTTCTCCATGGCCTGTCCTGCATTTCTGGTTTTGACACTTTATTCAGCATGGCCCTTTTGACCGATGGGAAGCGAGACTTCCTTGTAGCGCTGATTTGCCTTTCCAGGTTGCTTGGTTGGCCAAAAAGGGCGTATGCGTTTTTTCCTGAATATATTCAGGAAAAAACGCATACGCCCTTTTTGGCCAAGGGCATCATTGTCGAGGTTTTGCCGCTTTTCCCGTGCTTTAAAGGCGATTCGAATCTACCTCCTGAAATCTGTTTCCTGCAATTCTGCCTTGCTTTCAAATCCTCTCTGTTGTCTTCCGTCAATATATTTGTGGACGAGAGTTATCATTTATAACTCTGCAGGTTTGTGAATTGCAGTGCCCCTGAGCTCCATTTTTCAACTCGCTTTCTTGGGAGCTGGCCGCAAAAGCGCAGGATTGCTTGAGGCCCTATTCTGGTCCCGGGCGGCAGGCTGAGGCTGTGGTTAATTCTTCTTCCTGATGGGAAAATAGAGTGACCTGTGCCTGTCCCCTCACCTAGAGCTAGTGTCTCATTGGTTCCCCCTCTTCCCGTTCATCCTCAGGACAAATTGCAACCTGTACGGAACAGGAGGTTAAAGGTGCTGATTCTCAAGGAGGGAGATTGCTAGTAAAGCGGCTGGAATGGCGAACCCGAGCACAAGGAGATGAGAAATGAGGTGCGTTTTAGAAACCTTTCCCGATCACACGATGTACCATCTTCTGGGATTCTCATGCATGTTTTCGATGTAGGAAGATGCCCTTGAACCTGGAGATTTCGGACCCATGGGATGGGTACCACACAGTATTACTCTAAAGGGTCTGCATTTGCTCACCCAACCTCACCAAACCTCTCAGCCCCAAGAGTGTCCACCCTTATGCCTCAATCAGCTGTGGGTCTAGATATGGTCAATCCAGGTGGCATCACAGCCCTTGAACGAATTTTGTAAGAATTTCTCTCTCTTTCACTGTCTTTGTTTCACGGGTTTTTAAAAGTGATTGATTTTTATAAAGGGGTTTAGCTGCTTTTCACTGCTGTGTTTATGCCGCTTTACACCCACTTGACTCACTTACAGAGGGATATCAGTACATAGGTTTTAAGATTCTTACTAGTCAGATATATTCTTGGGCGGTGAATAGGGGGTTTTGAGTCCAGATCACTGAGCAAGGAGTAGGTCTTGTCTATTACATATTGGGTTTATGGAACGGTCTCTGAGCTAATTTGAAACCCTTGTTTTAGGCATCACCCCACCTCACCTTTCCCGTTAAGCAGCCATAGTGTGTTTTCTAAACGTGTGACTCTGTTCTGTTTTGTAATTCAGTTCAAGGGTAGCGGTTTTTACATTCCCTCTATAAGTGATATCTTATGATAAGTGTCTTTTTCTGTGTGACTTATTTCACTTAGAATCGTCGTACCTAAATCCACTCATCATGCTGCTACTAGCCTTATGACGTTGATTTCATGGCTGAGTGATATTCCATTGTACAAAAGGACCACAACTTCTTTATCCATTTTTCTCTTTCCTGGGATATTTAAGGTGTAACGAAGTGGAGGTTCTTGTCAACAGAGCAGCCCTAAACTTTGGGGTGCCTGTGCCTTGCTGATTTTTAGTTTTCCCAATTTATACGCCCGTGAGTGGAAGTGCCCTATGCTCTCTAAGCTGAGTTTTTTCGATGTTTTAGGACACACCGTACACTTCTGCAGAGTGGCTGTTGGCAATTTACATCCCGCCCATCACCGTAGCAAGGCTCCCGTTTCTCCATGGCCTGTCCTGCATTTCTGGTTTTGACACTTTATTCAGCATGGCCCTTTTGACCGATGGGAAGCGAGACTTCCTTGTAGCGCTGATTTGCCTTTCCAGGTTGCTTGGTTGGCCAAAAAGGGCGTATGCGTTTTTTCCTGAATATATTCAGGAAAAAACGCATACGCCCTTTTTGGCCAAGGGCATCATTGTCGAGGTTTTGCCGCTTTTCCCGTGCTTTAAAGGCGATTCGAATCTACCTCCTGAAATCTGTTTCCTGCAATTCTGCCTTGCTTTCAAATCCTCTCTGTTGTCTTCCGTCAATATATTTGTGGACGAGAGTTATCATTTATAACTCTGCAGGTTTGTGAATTGCAGTGCCCCTGAGCTCCATTTTTCAACTCGCTTTCTTGGGAGCTGGCCGCAAAAGCGCAGGATTGCTTCAGGCCCTATTCTGGTCCCGGGCGGCAGGCTGAGCCTGTGGTTAATTCTTCTTCCTGATGGGAAAATAGAGTGACCTGTGCCTGTCCCAACACCTAGAGCTAGTGTCTCATTGGTTCCCCCTCTTCCCGTTCATCCTCAGGACAAATTGCAACCTGTACGGAACAGGAGGTTAAAGGTGCTGATTCTCAAGGAGGGAGATTGCTAGTAAAGCGGCTGGAATGGCGAACCCGAGCACAAGGAGATGAGAAATGAGGTGCGTTTTAGAAACCTTTCCCGATCACACGGTGTACCATCTTCTGGGATTCTCATGCATGTTTTCGATGTAGGAAGATGCCCTTGAACCTGGAGATTTGGGACCCATGGGATGGGTACCACGCAGTATTACTCTAAAGGGTCTGCGTTTGCTCACCCAACCTCACCAAACCTCTCAGCCCCAAGAGTGTCCACCCTTATGCCTCAATCAGCTGTGGGTCTAGATATGGTCAATCCAGGTGGCATCACAGCCCTTGAACGAATTTTGTAAGAATTTCTCTCTCTTTCACTGTCTTTGTTTCACGGGTTTTTAAAAGTGATTGATTTTTATAAAGGGGTTTAGCTGCTTTTCACTGCTGTGTTTATGCCGCTTTACACCCACTTGACTCACTTACAGAGGGATATCAGTACATAGGTTTTAAGATTCTTACTAGTCAGATATATTCTTGGGCGGTGAATAGGGGGTTTTGAGTCCAGATCACTGAGCAAGGAGTAGGTCTTGTCTATTACATATTGGGTTTATGGAACGGTCTCTGAGCTAATTTGAAACCCTTGTTTTAGGCATCACCCCACCTCACCTTTCCCGTTAAGCAGCCATAGTGTGTTTTCTAAACGTGTGACTCTGTTCTGTTTTGTAATTCAGTTCAAGGGTAGCGGTTTTTACATTCCCTCTATAAGTGATATCTTATGATAAGTGTCTTTTTCTGTGTGACTTATTTCACTTAGAATCGTCGTACCTAAATCCACTCATCATGCTGCTACTAGCCTTATGACGTTGATTTCATGGCTGAGTGATATTCCATTGTACAAAAGGACCACAACTTCTTTATCCATTTTTCTCTTTCCTGGGATATTTAAGGTGTAACGAAGTGGAGGTTCTTGTCAACAGAGCAGCCCTAAACTTTGGGGTGCCTGTGCCTTGCTGATTTTTAGTTTTCCCAATTTATACGCCCGTGAGTGGAAGTGCCCTATGCTCTCTAAGCTGAGTTTTTTCGATGTTTCAGGACACACCGTACACTTCTGCAGAGTGGCTGTTGGCAATTTACATCCCGCCCATCAGCGTAGCAAGGCTCCCGTTTCTCCATGGCCTGTCCTGCATTTCTGGTTTTGACACTTTATTCAGCATGGCCCTTTTGACCGATGGGAAGCGAGACTTCTTTGTAGCGCTGATTTGCCTTTCCAGGTTGCTTGGTTGGCCAAAAAGGGCGTATGCGTTTTTTCCTGAATATATTCAGGAAAAAACGCATACGCCCTTTTTGGCCAAGGGCATCATTGTCGAGGTTTTGCCGCTTTTCCCGTGCTTTAAAGGCGATTCGAATCTACCTCCTGAAATCTGTTTCCTGCAATTCTGCCTTGCTTTCAAATCCTCTCTGTTGTCTTCCGTCAATATATTTGTGGACGAGAGTTATCATTTATAACTCTGCAGGTTTGTGAATTGCAGTGCCCCTGAGCTCCATTTTTCAACTCGCTTTCTTGGGAGCTGGCCGCAAAAGCGCAGGATTGCTTCAGGCCCTATTCTGGTCCCGGGCGGCAGGCTGAGCCTGTGGTTAATTCTTCTTCCTGATGGGAAAATAGAGTGACCTGTGCCTGTCCCCACACCTAGAGCTAGTGTCTCATTGGTTCCCCCTCTTCCCGTTCATCCTCAGGACCAATTGCAACCTGTACGGAACAGGAGGTTAAAGGTGCTGATTCTCAAGGAGGGAGATTGCTAGTAAAGCGGCTGGAATGGCGAACCCGAGCACAAGGAGATGAGAAATGAGGTGCGTTTTAGAAACCTTTCCCGATCACACGATGTACCATCTTCTGGGATTCTCATGCATGTTTTCGATGTAGGAAGATGCCCTTGAACCTGGAGATTTGGGACCCATGGGATGGGTACCACGCAGTATTACTCTAAAGGGTCTGCATTTGCTCACCCAACCTCACCAAACCTCTCAGCCCCAAGAGTGTCCACCCTTATGCCTCAATCAGCTGTGGGTCTAGATATGGTCAATCCAGGTGGCATCACAGCCCTTGAACGAATTTTGTAAGAATTTCTCTCTCTTTCACTGTCTTTGTTTCACGGGATTTTAAAAGTGATTGATTTTTATAAAGGGGTTTAGCTGCTTTTCACTGCTGTGTTTATGCCGCTTTACACCCACTTGACTCACTTACAGAGGGATATCAGTACATAGGTTTTAAGATTCTTACTAGTCAGATATATTCTTGGGCGGTGAATAGGGGGTTTTGAGTCCAGATCACTGAGCAAGGAGTAGGTCTTGTCTATTACATATTGGGTTTATGGAACGGTCTCTGAGCTAATTTGAAACCCTTGTTTTAGGCATCACCCCACCTCACCTTTCCCGTTAAGCAGCCATAGTGTGTTTTCTAAACGTGTGACTCTGTTCTGTTTTGTAATTCAGTTCAAGGGTAGCGGTTTTTACATTCCCTCTATAAGTGATATCTTATGATAAGTGTCTTTTTCTGTGTGACTTATTTCACTTAGAATCGTCGTACCTAAATCCACTCATCATGCTGCTACTAGCCTTATGACGTTGATTTCATGGCTGAGTGATATTCCATTGTACAAAAGGACCACAACTTCTTTATCCATTTTTCTCTTTCCTGGGATATTTAAGGTGTAACGAAGTGGAGGTTCTTGTCAACAGAGCAGCCCTAAACTTTGGGGTGCCTGTGCCTTGCTGATTTTTAGTTTTCCCAATTTATACGCCCGTGAGTGGAAGTGCCCTATGCTCTCTAAGCTGAGTTTTTTCGATGTTTCAGGACACACCGTACACTTCTGCAGAGTGGCTGTTGGCAATTTACATGCCGCCCATCAGCGTAGCAAGGCTCCCGTTTCTCCATGGCCTGTCCTGCATTTCTGGTTTTGACACTTTATTCAGCATGGCCCTTTTGACCGATGGGAAGCGAGACTTCCTTGTAGCGCTGATTTGCCTTTCCAGGTTGCTTGGTTGGCCAAAAAGGGCGTATGCGTTTTTTCCTGAATATATTCAGGAAAAAACGCATACGCCCTTTTTGGCCAAGGGCATCATTGTCGAGGTTTTGCCGCTTTTCCCGTGCTTTAAAGGCGATTCGAATCTACCTCCTGAAATCTGTTTCCTGCAATTCTCCCTTGCTTTCAAATCCTCTCTGTTGTCTTCCGTCAATATATTTGTGGACGAGAGTTATCATTTATAACTCTGCAGGTTTGTGAATTGCAGTGCCCCTGAGCTCCATTTTTCAACTCGCTTTCTTGGGAGCTGGCCGCAAAAGCGCAGGATTGCTTCAGGCCCTATTCTGGTCCCGGGCGGCAGGCTGAGCCTGTGGTTAATTCTTCTTCCTGATGGGAAAATAGAGTGACCTGTGCCTGTCCCAACACCTAGAGCTAGTGTCTCATTGGTTCCCCCTCTTCCCGTTCATCCTCAGGACAAATTGCAACCTGTACGGAACAGGAGGTTAAAGGTGCTGATTCTCAAGGAGGGAGATTGTTAGTAAAGCGGCTGGAATGGCGAACCCGAGCACAAGGAGATGAGAAATGAGGTGCGTTTTAGAAACCTTTCCCGATCACACGGTGTACCATCTTCTGGGATTCTCATGCATGTTTTCGATGTAGGAAGATGCCCTTGAACCTGGAGATTTGGGACCCATGGGATGGGTACCACGCAGTATTACTCTAAAGGGTCTGCGTTTGCTCACCCAACCTCACCAAACCTCTCAGCCCCAAGAGTGTCCACCCTTATGCCTCAATCAGCTGTGGGTCTAGATATGGTCAATCCAGGTGGCATCACAGCCCTTGAACGAATTTTGTAAGAATTTCTCTCTCTTTCACTGTCTTTGTTTCACGGGTTTTTAAAAGTGATTGATTTTTATAAAGGGGTTTAGCTGCTTTTCATTGCTGTGTTTATGCCGCTTTACACCCACTTGACTCACTTACAGAGGGATATCAGTACATAGGTTTTAAGATTCTTACTAGTCAGATATATTCTTGGGCGGTGAATAGGGGGTTTTGAGTCCAGATCACTGAGCAAGGAGTAGGTCTTGTCTATTACATATTGGGTTTATGGAACGGTCTCTGAGCTAATTTGAAACCCTTGTTTTAGGCATCACCCCACCTCACCTTTCCCGTTAAGCAGCCATAGTGTGTTTTCTAAACGTGTGACTCTGTTCTGTTTTGTAATTCAGTTCAAGGGTAGCGGTTTTTACATTCCCTCTATAAGTGATATCTTATGATAAGTGTCTTTTTCTGTGTGACTTATTTCACTTAGAATCGTCGTACCTAAATCCACTCATCATGGTGCTACTAGCCTTATGACGTTGATTTCATGGCTGAGTGATATTCCATTGTACAAAAGGACCACAACTTCTTTATCCATTTTTCTCTTTCCTGGGATATTTAAGGTGTAACGAAGTGGAGGTTCTTGTCAACAGAGCAGCCCTAAACTTTGGGGTGCCTGTGCCTTGCTGATTTTTAGTTTTCCCAATTTATACGCCCGTGAGTGGAAGTGCCCTATGCTCTCTAAGCTGAGTTTTTTCGATGTTTCAGGACACACCGTACACTTCTGCAGAGTGGCTGTTGGCAATTTACATCCCGCCCATCAGCGTAGCAAGGCTCCCGTTTCTCCATGGCCTGTCCTGCATTTCTGGTTTTGACACTTTATTCAGCATGGCCCTTTTGACCGATGGGAAGCGAGACTTCCTTGTAGCGCTGATTTGCCTTTCCAGGTTGCTTGGTTGGCCAAAAAGGGCGTATGCGTTTTTTCCTGAATATATTCAGGAAAAAACGCATACGCCCTTTTTGGCCAAGGGCATCATTGTCGAGGTTTTGCCGCTTTTCCTGTGCTTTAAAGGCGATTCGAATCTACCTCCTGAAATCTGTTTCCTGCAATTCTGCCTTGCTTTCAAATCCTCTCTGTTGTCTTCCGTCAATATATTTGTGGACGAGAGTTATCATTTATAACTCTGCAGGTTTGTGAATTGCAGTGCCCCTGAGCTCCATTTTTCAACTCGCTTTCTTGGGAGCTGGCCGCAAAAGCGCAGGATTGCTTCAGGCCCTATTCTGGTCCCGGGCGGCAGGCTGAGGCTGTGGTTAATTCTTCTTCCTGATGGGAAAATAGAGTGACCTGTGCCTGTCCCCTCACCTAGAGCTAGTGTCTCATTGGTTCCCCCTCTTCCCGTTCATCCTCAGGACAAATTGCAACCTGTACGGAACAGGAGGTTAAAGGTGCTGATTCTCAAGGAGGGAGATTGCTAGTAAAGCGGCTGGAATGGCGAACCCGAGCACAAGGAGATGAGAAATGAGGTGCGTTTTAGAAACCTTTCCCGATCACACGATGTACCATCTTCTGGGATTCTCATGCATGTTTTCGATGTAGGAAGATGCCCTTGAACCTGGAGATTTCGGACCCATGGGATGGGTACCACACAGTATTACTCTAAAGGGTCTGCATTTGCTCACCCAACCTCACCAAACCTCTCAGCCCCAAGAGTGTCCACCCTTATGCCTCAATCAGCTGTGGGTCTAGATATGGTCAATCCAGGTGGCATCACAGCCCTTGAACGAATTTTGTAAGAATTTCTCTCTCTTTCACTGTCTTTGTTTCACGGGTTTTTAAAAGTGATTGATTTTTATAAAGGGGTTTAGCTGCTTTTCACTGCTGTGTTTATGCCGCTTTACACCCACTTGACTCACTTACAGAGGGATATCAGTACATAGGTTTTAAGATTCTTACTAGTCAGATATATTCTTGGGCGGTGAATAGGGGGTTTTGAGTCCAGATCACTGAGCAAGGAGTAGGTCTTGTCTATTACATATTGGGTTTATGGAACGGTCTCTGAGCTAATTTGAAACCCTTGTTTTAGGCATCACCCCACCTCACCTTTCCCGTTAAGCAGCCATAGTGTGTTTTCTAAACGTGTGACTCTGTTCTGTTTTGTAATTCAGTTCAAGGGTAGCGGTTTTTACATTCCCTCTATAAGTGATATCTTATGATAAGTGTCTTTTTCTGTGTGACTTATTTCACTTAGAATCGTCGTACCTAAATCCACTCATCATGCTGCTACTAGCCTTATGACGTTGATTTCATGGCTGAGTGATATTCCATTGTACAAAAGGACCACAACTTCTTTATCCATTTTTCTCTTTCCTGGGATATTTAAGGTGTAACGAAGTGGAGGTTCTTGTCAACAGAGCAGCCCTAAACTTTGGGGTGCCTGTGCCTTGCTGATTTTTAGTTTTCCCAATTTATACGCCCGTGAGTGGAAGTGCCCTATGCTCTCTAAGCTGAGTTTTTTCGATGTTTTAGGACACACCGTACACTTCTGCAGAGTGGCTGTTGGCAATTTACATCCCGCCCATCACCGTAGCAAGGCTCCCGTTTCTCCATGGCCTGTCCTGCATTTCTGGTTTTGACACTTTATTCAGCATGGCCCTTTTGACCGATGGGAAGCGAGACTTCCTTGTAGCGCTGATTTGCCTTTCCAGGTTGCTTGGTTGGCCAAAAAGGGCGTATGCGTTTTTTCCTGAATATATTCAGGAAAAAACGCATACGCCCTTTTTGGCCAAGGGCATCATTGTCGAGGTTTTGCCGCTTTTCCCGTGCTTTAAAGGCGATTCGAATCTACCTCCTGAAATCTGTTTCCTGCAATTCTGCCTTGCTTTCAAATCCTCTCTGTTGTCTTCCGTCAATATATTTGTGGACGAGAGTTATCATTTATAACTCTGCAGGTTTGTGAATTGCAGTGCCCCTGAGCTCCATTTTTCAACTCGCTTTCTTGGGAGCTGGCCGCAAAAGCGCAGGATTGCTTCAGGCCCTATTCTGGTCCCGGGCGGCAGGCTGAGCCTGTGGTTAATTCTTCTTCCTGATGGGAAAATAGAGTGACCTGTGCCTGTCCCAACACCTAGAGCTAGTGTCTCATTGGTTCCCCCTCTTCCCGTTCATCCTCAGGACAAATTGCAACCTGTACGGAACAGGAGGTTAAAGGTGCTGATTCTCAAGGAGGGAGATTGCTAGTAAAGCGGCTGGAATGGCGAACCCGAGCACAAGGAGATGAGAAATGAGGTGCGTTTTAGAAACCTTTCCCGATCACACGGTGTACCATCTTCTGGGATTCTCATGCATGTTTTCGATGTAGGAAGATGCCCTTGAACCTGGAGATTTGGGACCCATGGGATGGGTACCACGCAGTATTACTCTAAAGGGTCTGCGTTTGCTCACCCAACCTCACCAAACCTCTCAGCCCCAAGAGTGTCCACCCTTATGCCTCAATCAGCTGTGGGTCTAGATATGGTCAATCCAGGTGGCATCACAGCCCTTGAACGAATTTTGTAAGAATTTCTCTCTCTTTCACTGTCTTTGTTTCACGGGATTTTAAAAGTGATTGATTTTTATAAAGGGGTTTAGCTGCTTTTCATTGCTGTGTTTATGCCGCTTTACACCCACTTGACTCACTTACAGAGGGATATCAGTACATAGGTTTTAAGATTCTTACTAGTCAGATATATTCTTGGGCGGTGAATAGGGGGTTTTGAGTCCAGATCACTGAGCAAGGAGTAGGTCTTGTCTATTACATATTGGGTTTATGGAACGGTCTCTGAGCTAATTTGAAACCCTTGTTTTAGGCATCACCCCACCTCACCTTTCCCGTTAAGCAGCCATAGTGTGTTTTCTAAACGTGTGACTCTGTTCTGTTTTGTAATTCAGTTCAAGGGTAGCGGTTTTTACATTCCCTCTATAAGTGATATCTTATGATAAGTGTCTTTTTCTGTGTGACTTATTTCACTTAGAATCGTCGTACCTAAATCCACTCATCATGCTGCTACTAGCCTTATGACGTTGATTTCATGGCTGAGTGATATTCCATTGTACAAAAGGACCACAACTTCTTTATCCATTTTTCTCTTTCCTGGGATATTTAAGGTGTAACGAAGTGGAGGTTCTTGTCAACAGAGCAGCCCTAAACTTTGGGGTGCCTGTGCCTTGCTGATTTTTAGTTTTCCCAATTTATACGCCCGTGAGTGGAAGTGCCCTATGCTCTCTAAGCTGAGTTTTTTCGATGTTTCAGGACACACTGTACACTTCTGCAGAGTGGCTGTTGGCAATTTACATCCCGCCCATCAGCGTAGCAAGGCTCCCGTTTCTCCATGGCCTGTCCTGCATTTCTGGTTTTGACACTTTATTCAGCATGGCCCTTTTGACCGATGGGAAGCGAGACTTCTTTGTAGCGCTGATTTGCCTTTCCAGGTTGCTTGGTTGGCCAAAAAGGGCGTATGCGTTTTTTCCTGAATATATTCAGGAAAAAACGCATACGCCCTTTTTGGCCAAGGGCATCATTGTCGAGGTTTTGCCGCTTTTCCCGTGCTTTAAAGGCGATTCGAATCTACCTCCTGAAATCTGTTTCCTGCAATTCTGCCTTGCTTTCAAATCCTCTCTGTTGTCTTCCGTCAATATATTTGTGGACGAGAGTTATCATTTATAACTCTGCAGGTTTGTGAATTGCAGTGCCCCTGAGCTCCATTTTTCAACTCGCTTTCTTGGGAGCTGGCCGCAAAAGCGCAGGATTGCTTCAGGCCCTATTCTGGTCCCGGGCGGCAGGCTGAGCCTGTGGTTAATTCTTCTTCCTGATGGGAAAATAGAGTGACCTGTGCCTGTCCCAACACCTAGAGCTAGTGTCTCATTGGTTCCCCCTCTTCCCGTTCATCCTCAGGACAAATTGCAACCTGTACGGAACAGGAGGTTAAAGGTGCTGATTCTCAAGGAGGGAGATTGCTAGTAAAGCGGCTGGAATGGCGAACCCGAGCACAAGGAGATGAGAAATGAGGTGCGTTTTAGAAACCTTTCCCGATCACACGATGTACCATCTTCTGGGATTCTCATGCATGTTTTCGATGTAGGAAGATGCCCTTGAACCTGGAGATTTGGGACCCATGGGATGGGTACCACGCAGTATTACTCTAAAGGGTCTGCGTTTGCTCACCCAACCTCACCAAACCTCTCAGCCCCAAGAGTGTCCACCCTTATGCCTCAATCAGCTGTGGATCTAGATATGGTCAATCCAGGTGGCATCACAGCCCTTGAACGAATTTTGTAAGAATTTCTCTCTCTTTCACTGTCTTTGTTTCACGGGTTTTTAAAAGTGATTGATTTTTATAAAGGGGTTTAGCTGCTTTTCATTGCTGTGTTTATGCCGCTTTACACCCACTTGACTCACTTACAGAGGGATATCAGTACATAGGTTTTAAGATTCTTACTAGTCAGATATATTCTTGGGCGGTGAATAGGGGGTTTTGAGTCCAGATCACTGAGCAAGGAGTAGGTCTTGTCTATTACATATTGGGTTTATGGAACGGTCTCTGAGCTAATTTGAAACCCTTGTTTTAGGCATCACCCCACCTCACCTTTCCCGTTAAGCAGCCATAGTGTGTTTTCTAAACGTGTGACTCTGTTCTGTTTTGTAATTCAGTTCAAGGGTAGCGGTTTTTACATTCCCTCTATAAGTGATATCTTATGATAAGTGTCTTTTTCTGTGTGACTTATTTCACTTAGAATCGTCGTACCTAAATCCACTCATCATGCTGCTACTAGCCTTATGACGTTGATTTCATGGCTGAGTGATATTCCATTGTACAAAAGGACCACAACTTCTTTATCCATTTTTCTCTTTCCTGGGATATTTAAGGTGTAACGAAGTGGAGGTTCTTGTCAACAGAGCAGCCCTAAACTTTGGGGTGCCTGTGCCTTGCTGATTTTTAGTTTTCCCAATTTATACGCCCGTGAGTGGAAGTGCCCTATGCTCTCTAAGCTGAGTTTTTTCGATGTTTCAGGACACACCGTACACTTCTGCAGAGTGGCTGTTGGCAATTTACATCCCGCCCATCAGCGTAGCAAGGCTCCCGTTTCTCCATGGCCTGTCCTGCATTTCTGGTTTTGACACTTTATTCAGCATGGCCCTTTTGACCGATGGGAAGCGAGACTTCCTTGTAGCGCTGATTTGCCTTTCCAGGTTGCTTGGTTGGCCAAAAAGGGCGTATGCGTTTTTTCCTGAATATATTCAGGAAAAAACGCATACGCCCTTTTTGGCCAAGGGCATCATTGTCGAGGTTTTGCCGCTTTTCCCGTGCTTTAAAGGCGATTCGAATCTACCTCCTGAAATCTGTTTCCTGCAATTCTGCCTTGCTTTCAAATCCTCTCTGTTGTCTTCCGTCAATATATTTGTGGACGAGAGTTATCATTTATAACTCTGCAGGTTTGTGAATTGCAGTGCCCCTGAGCTCCATTTTTCAACTCGCTTTCTTGGGAGCTGGCCGCAAAAGCGCAGGATTGCTACAGGCCCTATTCTGGTCCCGGGCGGCAGGCTGAGCCTGTGGTTAATTCTTCTTCCTGATGGGAAAATAGAGTGACCTGTGCCTGTCCCCACACCTAGAGCTAGTGTCTCATTGGTTCCCCCTCTTCCCGTTCATCCTCAGGACAAATTGCAACCTGTACGGAACAGGAGGTTAAAGGTGCTGATTCTCAAGGAGGGAGATTGCTAGTAAAGCGGCTGGAATGGCGAACCCGAGCACAAGGAGATGAGAAATGAGGTGCGTTTTAGAAACCTTTCCCGATCACACGATGTACCATCTTCTGGGATTCTCATGCATGTTTTCGATGTAGGAAGATGCCCTTGAACCTGGAGATTTGGGACCCATGGGATGGGTACCACACAGTATTACTCTAAAGGGTCTGCATTTGCTCACCCAACCTCACCAAACCTCTCAGCCCCAAGAGTGTCCACCCTTATGCCTCAATCAGCTGTGGGTCTAGATATGGTCAATCCAGGTGGCATCACAGCCCTTGAACGAATTTTGTAAGAATTTCTCTCTCTTTCACTGTCTTTGTTTCACGGGTTTTTAAAAGTGATTGATTTTTATAAAGGGGTTTAGCTGCTTTTCACTGCTGTGTTTATGCCGCTTTACACCCACTTGACTCACTTACAGAGGGATATCAGTACATAGGTTTTAAGATTCTTACTAGTCAGATATATTCTTGGGCGGTGAATAGGGGGTTTTGAGTCCAGATCACTGAGCAAGGAGTAGGTCTTGTCTATTACATATTGGGTTTATGGAACGGTCTCTGAGCTAATTTGAAACCCTTGTTTTAGGCATCACCCCACCTCACCTTTCCCGTTAAGCAGCCATAGTGTGTTTTCTAAACGTGTGACTCTGTTCTGTTTTGTAATTCAGTTCAAGGGTAGCGGTTTTTACATTCCCTCTATAAGTGATATCTTATGATAAGTGTCTTTTTCTGTGTGACTTATTTCACTTAGAATCGCCGTACCTAAATCCACTCATCATGCTGCTACTAGCCTTATGACGTTGATTTCATGGCTGAGTGATATTCCATTGTACAAAAGGACCACAACTTCTTTATCCATTTTTCTCTTTCCTGGGATATTTAAGGTGTAACGAAGTGGAGGTTCTTGTCAACAGAGCAGCCCTAAACTTTGGGGTGCCTGTGCCTTGCTGATTTTTAGTTTTCCCAATTTATACGCCCGTGAGTGGAAGTGCCCTATGCTCTCTAAGCTGAGTTTTTTCGATGTTTCAGGACACACCGTACACTTCTGCAGAGTGGCTGTTGGCAATTTACATCCCGCCCATCAGCGTAGCAAGGCTCCCGTTTCTCCATGGCCTGTCCTGCATTTCTGGTTTTGACACTTTATTCAGCATGGCCCTTTTGACCGATGGGAAGCGAGACTTCTTTGTAGCGCTGATTTGCCTTTCCAGGTTGCTTGGTTGGCCAAAAAGGGCGTATGCGTTTTTTCCTGAATATATTCAGGAAAAAACGCATACGCCCTTTTTGGCCAAGGGCATCATTGTCGAGGTTTTGCCGCTTTTCCCGTGCTTTAAAGGCGATTCGAATCTACCTCCTGAAATCTGTTTCCTGCAATTCTGCCTTGCTTTCAAATCCTCTCTGTTGTCTTCCGTCAATATATTTGTGGACGAGAGTTATCATTTATAACTCTGCAGGTTTGTGAATTGCAGTGCCCCTGAGCTCCATTTTTCAACTCGCTTTCTTGGGAGCTGGCCGCAAAAGCGCAGGATTGCTTCAGGCCCTATTCTGGTCCCGGGCGGCAGGCTGAGCCTGTGGTTAATTCTTCTTCCTGATGGGAAAATAGAGTGACCTGTGCCTGTCCCCACACCTAGAGCTAGTGTCTCATTGGTTCCCCCTCTTCCCGTTCATCCTCAGGACCAATTGCAACCTGTACGGAACAGGAGGTTAAAGGTGCTGATTCTCAAGGAGGGAGATTGCTAGTAAAGCGGCTGGAATGGCGAACCCGAGCACAAGGAGATGAGAAATGAGGTGCGTTTTAGAAACCTTTCCCGATCACACGATGTACCATCTTCTGGGATTCTCATGCATGTTTTCGATGTAGGAAGATGCCCTTGAACCTGGAGATTTGGGACCCATGGGATGGGTACCACACAGTATTACTCTAAAGGGTCTGCATTTGCTCACCCAACCTCACCAAACCTCTCAGCCCCAAGAGTGTCCACCCTTATGCCTCAATCAGCTGTGGGTCTAGATATGGTCAATCCAGGTGGCATCACAGCCCTTGAACGAATTTTGTAAGAATTTCTCTCTCTTTCACTGTCTTTGTTTCACGGGTTTTTAAAAGTGATTGATTTTTATAAAGGGGTTTAGCTGCTTTTCACTGCTGTGTTTATGCCGCTTTACACCCACTTGACTCACTTACAGAGGGATATCAGTACATAGGTTTTAAGATTCTTACTAGTCAGATATATTCTTGGGCGGTGAATAGGGGGTTTTGAGTCCAGATCACTGAGCAAGGAGTAGGTCTTGTCTATTACATATTGGGTTTATGGAACGGTCTCTGAGCTAATTTGAAACCCTTGTTTTAGGCATCACCCCACCTCACCTTTCCCGTTAAGCAGCCATAGTGTGTTTTCTAAACGTGTGACTCTGTTCTGTTTTGTAATTCAGTTCAAGGGTAGCGGTTTTTACATTCCCTCTATAAGTGATATCTTATGATAAGTGTCTTTTTCTGTGTGACTTATTTCACTTAGAATCGCCGTACCTAAATCCACTCATCATGCTGCTACTAGCCTTATGACGTTGATTTCATGGCTGAGTGATATTCCATTGTACAAAAGGACCACAACTTCTTTATCCATTTTTCTCTTTCCTGGGATATTTAAGGTGTAACGAAGTGGAGGTTCTTGTCAACAGAGCAGCCCTAAACTTTGGGGTGCCTGTGCCTTGCTGATTTTTAGTTTTCCCAATTTATACGCCCGTGAGTGGAAGTGCCCTATGCTCTCTAAGCTGAGTTTTTTCGATGTTTCAGGACACACCGTACACTTCTGCAGAGTGGCTGTTGGCAATTTACATCCCGCCCATCAGCGTAGCAAGGCTCCCGTTTCTCCATGGCCTGTCCTGCATTTCTGGTTTTGACACTTTATTCAGCATGGCCCTTTTGACCGATGGGAAGCGAGACTTCTTTGTAGCGCTGATTTGCCTTTCCAGGTTGCTTGGTTGGCCAAAAAGGGCGTATGCGTTTTTTCCTGAATATATTCAGGAAAAAACGCATACGCCCTTTTTGGCCAAGGGCATCATTGTCGAGGTTTTGCCGCTTTTCCCGTGCTTTAAAGGCGATTCGAATCTACCTCCTGAAATCTGTTTCCTGCAATTCTGCCTTGCTTTCAAATCCTCTCTGTTGTCTTCCGTCAATATATTTGTGGACGAGAGTTATCATTTATAACTCTGCAGGTTTGTGAATTGCAGTGCCCCTGAGCTCCATTTTTCAACTCGCTTTCTTGGGAGCTGGCCGCAAAAGCGCAGGATTGCTTCAGGCCCTATTCTGGTCCCGGGCGGCAGGCTGAGCCTGTGGTTAATTCTTCTTCCTGATGGGAAAATAGAGTGACCTGTGCCTGTCCCCACACCTAGAGCTAGTGTCTCATTGGTTCCCCCTCTTCCCGTTCATCCTCAGGACAAATTGCAACCTGTACGGAACAGGAGGTTAAAGGTGCTGATTCTCAAGGAGGGAGATTGCTAGTAAAGCGGCTGGAATGGCGAACCCGAGCACAAGGAGATGAGAAATGAGGTGCGTTTTAGAAACCTTTCCCGATCACACGATGTACCATCTTCTGGGATTCTCATGCATGTTTTCGATGTAGGAAGATGCCCTTGAACCTGGAGATTTGGGACCCATGGGATGGGTACCACGCAGTATTACTCTAAAGGGTCTGCATTTGCTCACCCAACCTCACCAAACCTCTCAGCCCCAAGAGTGTCCACCCTTATGCCTCAATCAGCTGTGGGTCTAGATATGGTCAATCCAGGTGGCATCACAGCCCTTGAACGAATTTTGTAAGAATTTCTCTCTCTTTCACTGTCTTTGTTTCACGGGATTTTAAAAGTGATTGATTTTTATAAAGGGGTTTAGCTGCTTTTCACTGCTGTGTTTATGCCGCTTTACACCCACTTGACTCACTTACAGAGGGATATCAGTACATAGGTTTTAAGATTCTTACTAGTCAGATATATTCTTGGGCGGTGAATAGGGGGTTTTGAGTCCAGATCACTGAGCAAGGAGTAGGTCTTGTCTATTACATATTGGGTTTATGGAACGGTCTCTGAGCTAATTTGAAACCCTTGTTTTAGGCATCACCCCACCTCACCTTTCCCGTTAAGCAGCCATAGTGTGTTTTCTAAACGTGTGACTCTGTTCTGTTTTGTAATTCAGTTCAAGGGTAGCGGTTTTTACATTCCCTCTATAAGTGATATCTTATGATAAGTGTCTTTTTCTGTGTGACTTATTTCACTTAGAATCGTCGTACCTAAATCCACTCATCATGCTGCTACTAGCCTTATGACGTTGATTTCATGGCTGAGTGATATTCCATTGTACAAAAGGACCACAACTTCTTTATCCATTTTTCTCTTTCCTGGGATATTTAAGGTGTAACGAAGTGGAGGTTCTTGTCAACAGAGCAGCCCTAAACTTTGGGGTGCCTGTGCCTTGCTGATTTTTAGTTTTCCCAATTTATACGCCCGTGAGTGGAAGTGCCCTATGCTCTCTAAGCTGAGTTTTTTCGATGTTTCAGGACACACCGTACACTTCTGCAGAGTGGCTGTTGGCAATTTACATGCCGCCCATCAGCGTAGCAAGGCTCCCGTTTCTCCATGGCCTGTCCTGCATTTCTGGTTTTGACACTTTATTCAGCATGGCCCTTTTGACCGATGGGAAGCGAGACTTCCTTGTAGCGCTGATTTGCCTTTCCAGGTTGCTTGGTTGGCCAAAAAGGGCGTATGCGTTTTTTCCTGAATATATTCAGGAAAAAACGCATACGCCCTTTTTGGCCAAGGGCATCATTGTCGAGGTTTTGCCGCTTTTCCCGTGCTTTAAAGGCGATTCGAATCTACCTCCTGAAATCTGTTTCCTGCAATTCTGCCTTGCTTTCAAATCCTCTCTGTTGTCTTCCGTCAATATATTTGTGGACGAGAGTTATCATTTATAACTCTGCAGGTTTGTGAATTGCAGTGCCCCTGAGCTCCATTTTTCAACTCGCTTTCTTGGGAGCTGGCCGCAAAAGCGCAGGATTGCTTCAGGCCCTATTCTGGTCCCGGGCGGCAGGCTGAGGCTGTGGTTAATTCTTCTTCCTGATGGGAAAATAGAGTGACCTGTGCCTGTCCCCACACCTAGAGCTAGTGTCTCATTGGTTCCCCCTCTTCCCGTTCATCCTCAGGACCAATTGCAACCTGTACGGAACAGGAGGTTAAAGGTGCTGATTCTCAAGGAGGGAGATTGCTAGTAAAGCGGCTGGAATGGCGAACCCGAGCACAAGGAGATGAGAAATGAGGTGCGTTTTAGAAACCTTTCCCGATCACACGATGTACCATCTTCTGGGATTCTCATGCATGTTTTCGATGTAGGAAGATGCCCTTGAACCTGGAGATTTGGGACCCATGGGATGGGTACCACGCAGTATTACTCTAAAGGGTCTGCATTTGCTCACCCAACCTCACCAAACCTCTCAGCCCCAAGAGTGTCCACCCTTATGCCTCAATCAGCTGTGGGTCTAGATATGGTCAATCCAGGTGGCATCACAGCCCTTGAACGAATTTTGTAAGAATTTCTCTCTCTTTCACTGTCTTTGTTTCACGGGATTTTAAAAGTGATTGATTTTTATAAAGGGGTTTAGCTGCTTTTCACTGCTGTGTTTATGCCGCTTTACACCCACTTGACTCACTTACAGAGGGATATCAGTACATAGGTTTTAAGATTCTTACTAGTCAGATATATTCTTGGGCGGTGAATAGGGGGTTTTGAGTCCAGATCACTGAGCAAGGAGTAGGTCTTGTCTATTACATATTGGGTTTATGGAACGGTCTCTGAGCTAATTTGAAACCCTTGTTTTAGGCATCACCCCACCTCACCTTTCCCGTTAAGCAGCCATAGTGTGTTTTCTAAACGTGTGACTCTGTTCTGTTTTGTAATTCAGTTCAAGGGTAGCGGTTTTTACATTCCCTCTATAAGTGATATCTTATGATAAGTGTCTTTTTCTGTGTGACTTATTTCACTTAGAATCGTCGTACCTAAATCCACTCATCATGCTGCTACTAGCCTTATGACGTTGATTTCATGGCTGAGTGATATTCCATTGTACAAAAGGACCACAACTTCTTTATCCATTTTTCTCTTTCCTGGGATATTTAAGGTGTAACGAAGTGGAGGTTCTTGTCAACAGAGCAGCCCTAAACTTTGGGGTGCCTGTGCCTTGCTGATTTTTAGTTTTCCCAATTTATACGCCCGTGAGTGGAAGTGCCCTATGCTCTCTAAGCTGAGTTTTTTCGATGTTTCAGGACACACCGTACACTTCTGCAGAGTGGCTGTTGGCAATTTACATGCCGCCCATCAGCGTAGCAAGGCTCCCGTTTCTCCATGGCCTGTCCTGCATTTCTGGTTTTGACACTTTATTCAGCATGGCCCTTTTGACCGATGGGAAGCGAGACTTCCTTGTAGCGCTGATTTGCCTTTCCAGGTTGCTTGGTTGGCCAAAAAGGGCGTATGCGTTTTTTCCTGAATATATTCAGGAAAAAACGCATACGCCCTTTTTGGCCAAGGGCATCATTGTCGAGGTTTTGCCGCTTTTCCCGTGCTTTAAAGGCGATTCGAATCTACCTCCTGAAATCTGTTTCCTGCAATTCTCCCTTGCTTTCAAATCCTCTCTGTTGTCTTCCGTCAATATATTTGTGGACGAGAGTTATCATTTATAACTCTGCAGGTTTGTGAATTGCAGTGCCCCTGAGCTCCATTTTTCAACTCGCTTTCTTGGGAGCTGGCCGCAAAAGCGCAGGATTGCTTCAGGCCCTATTCTGGTCCCGGGCGGCAGGCTGAGCCTGTGGTTAATTCTTCTTCCTGATGGGAAAATAGAGTGACCTGTGCCTGTCCCAACACCTAGAGCTAGTGTCTCATTGGTTCCCCCTCTTCCCGTTCATCCTCAGGACAAATTGCAACCTGTACGGAACAGGAGGTTAAAGGTGCTGATTCTCAAGGAGGGAGATTGTTAGTAAAGCGGCTGGAATGGCGAACCCGAGCACAAGGAGATGAGAAATGAGGTGCGTTTTAGAAACCTTTCCCGATCACACGGTGTACCATCTTCTGGGATTCTCATGCATGTTTTCGATGTAGGAAGATGCCCTTGAACCTGGAGATTTGGGACCCATGGGATGGGTACCACGCAGTATTACTCTAAAGGGTCTGCGTTTGCTCACCCAACCTCACCAAACCTCTCAGCCCCAAGAGTGTCCACCCTTATGCCTCAATCAGCTGTGGGTCTAGATATGGTCAATCCAGGTGGCATCACAGCCCTTGAACGAATTTTGTAAGAATTTCTCTCTCTTTCACTGTCTTTGTTTCACGGGTTTTTAAAAGTGATTGATTTTTATAAAGGGGTTTAGCTGCTTTTCATTGCTGTGTTTATGCCGCTTTACACCCACTTGACTCACTTACAGAGGGATATCAGTACATAGGTTTTAAGATTCTTACTAGTCAGATATATTCTTGGGCGGTGAATAGGGGGTTTTGAGTCCAGATCACTGAGCAAGGAGTAGGTCTTGTCTATTACATATTGGGTTTATGGAACGGTCTCTGAGCTAATTTGAAACCCTTGTTTTAGGCATCACCCCACCTCACCTTTCCCGTTAAGCAGCCATAGTGTGTTTTCTAAACGTGTGACTCTGTTCTGTTTTGTAATTCAGTTCAAGGGTAGCGGTTTTTACATTCCCTCTATAAGTGATATCTTATGATAAGTGTCTTTTTCTGTGTGACTTATTTCACTTAGAATCGTCGTACCTAAATCCACTCATCATGGTGCTACTAGCCTTATGACGTTGATTTCATGGCTGAGTGATATTCCATTGTACAAAAGGACCACAACTTCTTTATCCATTTTTCTCTTTCCTGGGATATTTAAGGTGTAACGAAGTGGAGGTTCTTGTCAACAGAGCAGCCCTAAACTTTGGGGTGCCTGTGCCTTGCTGATTTTTAGTTTTCCCAATTTATACGCCCGTGAGTGGAAGTGCCCTATGCTCTCTAAGCTGAGTTTTTTCGATGTTTCAGGACACACCGTACACTTCTGCAGAGTGGCTGTTGGCAATTTACATCCCGCCCATCACCGTAGCAAGGCTCCCGTTTCTCCATGGCCTGTCCTGCATTTCTGGTTTTGACACTTTATTCAGCATGGCCCTTTTGACCGATGGGAAGCGAGACTTCCTTGTAGCGCTGATTTGCCTTTCCAGGTTGCTTGGTTGGCCAAAAAGGGCGTATGCGTTTTTTCCTGAATATATTCAGGAAAAAACGCATACGCCCTTTTTGGCCAAGGGCATCATTGTCGAGGTTTTGCCGCTTTTCCTGTGCTTTAAAGGCGATTCGAATCTACCTCCTGAAATCTGTTTCCTGCAATTCTGCCTTGCTTTCAAATCCTCTCTGTTGTCTTCCGTCAATATATTTGTGGACGAGAGTTATCATTTATAACTCTGCAGGTTTGTGAATTGCAGTGCCCCTGAGCTCCATTTTTCAACTCGCTTTCTTGGGAGCTGGCCGCAAAAGCGCAGGATTGCTTCAGGCCCTATTCTGGTCCCGGGCGGCAGGCTGAGGCTGTGGTTAATTCTTCTTCCTGATGGGAAAATAGAGTGACCTGTGCCTGTCCCCTCACCTAGAGCTAGTGTCTCATTGGTTCCCCCTCTTCCCGTTCATCCTCAGGACAAATTGCAACCTGTACGGAACAGGAGGTTAAAGGTGCTGATTCTCAAGGAGGGAGATTGCTAGTAAAGCGGCTGGAATGGCGAACCCGAGCACAAGGAGATGAGAAATGAGGTGCGTTTTAGAAACCTTTCCCGATCACACGATGTACCATCTTCTGGGATTCTCATGCATGTTTTCGATGTAGGAAGATGCCCTTGAACCTGGAGATTTGGGACCCATGGGATGGGTACCACACAGTATTACTCTAAAGGGTCTGCATTTGCTCACCCAACCTCACCAAACCTCTCAGCCCCAAGAGTGTCCACCCTTATGCCTCAATCAGCTGTGGGTCTAGATATGGTCAATCCAGGTGGCATCACAGCCCTTGAACGAATTTTGTAAGAATTTCTCTCTCTTTCACTGTCTTTGTTTCACGGGTTTTTAAAAGTGATTGATTTTTATAAAGGGGTTTAGCTGCTTTTCACTGCTGTGTTTATGCCGCTTTACACCCACTTGACTCACTTACAGAGGGATATCAGTACATAGGTTTTAAGATTCTTACTAGTCAGATATATTCTTGGGCGGTGAATAGGGGGTTTTGAGTCCAGATCACTGAGCAAGGAGTAGGTCTTGTCTATTACATATTGGGTTTATGGAACGGTCTCTGAGCTAATTTGAAACCCTTGTTTTAGGCATCACCCCACCTCACCTTTCCCGTTAAGCAGCCATAGTGTGTTTTCTAAACGTGTGACTCTGTTCTGTTTTGTAATTCAGTTCAAGGGTAGCGGTTTTTACATTCCCTCTATAAGTGATATCTTATGATAAGTGTCTTTTTCTGTGTGACTTATTTCACTTAGAATCGTCGTACCTAAATCCACTCATCATGCTGCTACTAGCCTTATGACGTTGATTTCATGGCTGAGTGATATTCCATTGTACAAAAGGACCACAACTTCTTTATCCATTTTTCTCTTTCCTGGGATATTTAAGGTGTAACGAAGTGGAGGTTCTTGTCAACAGAGCAGCCCTAAACTTTGGGGTGCCTGTGCCTTGCTGATTTTTAGTTTTCCCAATTTATACGCCCGTGAGTGGAAGTGCCCTATGCTCTCTAAGCTGAGTTTTTTCGATGTTTTAGGACACACCGTACACTTCTGCAGAGTGGCTGTTGGCAATTTACATCCCGCCCATCACCGTAGCAAGGCTCCCGTTTCTCCATGGCCTGTCCTGCATTTCTGGTTTTGACACTTTATTCAGCATGGCCCTTTTGACCGATGGGAAGCGAGACTTCCTTGTAGCGCTGATTTGCCTTTCCAGGTTGCTTGGTTGGCCAAAAAGGGCGTATGCGTTTTTTCCTGAATATATTCAGGAAAAAACGCATACGCCCTTTTTGGCCAAGGGCATCATTGTCGAGGTTTTGCCGCTTTTCCCGTGCTTTAAAGGCGATTCGAATCTACCTCCTGAAATCTGTTTCCTGCAATTCTGCCTTGCTTTCAAATCCTCTCTGTTGTCTTCCGTCAATATATTTGTGGACGAGAGTTATCATTTATAACTCTGCAGGTTTGTGAATTGCAGTGCCCCTGAGCTCCATTTTTCAACTCGCTTTCTTGGGAGCTGGCCGCAAAAGCGCAGGATTGCTTCAGGCCCTATTCTGGTCCCGGGCGGCAGGCTGAGCCTGTGGTTAATTCTTCTTCCTGATGGGAAAATAGAGTGACCTGTGCCTGTCCCAACACCTAGAGCTAGTGTCTCATTGGTTCCCCCTCTTCCCGTTCATCCTCAGGACAAATTGCAACCTGTACGGAACAGGAGGTTAAAGGTGCTGATTCTCAAGGAGGGAGATTGCTAGTAAAGCGGCTGGAATGGCGAACCCGAGCACAAGGAGATGAGAAATGAGGTGCGTTTTAGAAACCTTTCCCGATCACACGGTGTACCATCTTCTGGGATTCTCATGCATGTTTTCGATGTAGGAAGATGCCCTTGAACCTGGAGATTTGGGACCCATGGGATGGGTACCACGCAGTATTACTCTAAAGGGTCTGCGTTTGCTCACCCAACCTCACCAAACCTCTCAGCCCCAAGAGTGTCCACCCTTATGCCTCAATCAGCTGTGGGTCTAGATATGGTCAATCCAGGTGGCATCACAGCCCTTGAACGAATTTTGTAAGAATTTCTCTCTCTTTCACTGTCTTTGTTTCACGGGATTTTAAAAGTGATTGATTTTTATAAAGGGGTTTAGCTGCTTTTCATTGCTGTGTTTATGCCGCTTTACACCCACTTGACTCACTTACAGAGGGATATCAGTACATAGGTTTTAAGATTCTTACTAGTCAGATATATTCTTGGGCGGTGAATAGGGGGTTTTGAGTCCAGATCACTGAGCAAGGAGTAGGTCTTGTCTATTACATATTGGGTTTATGGAACGGTCTCTGAGCTAATTTGAAACCCTTGTTTTAGGCATCACCCCACCTCACCTTTCCCGTTAAGCAGCCATAGTGTGTTTTCTAAACGTGTGACTCTGTTCTGTTTTGTAATTCAGTTCAAGGGTAGCGGTTTTTACATTCCCTCTATAAGTGATATCTTATGATAAGTGTCTTTTTCTGTGTGACTTATTTCACTTAGAATCGTCGTACCTAAATCCACTCATCATGCTGCTACTAGCCTTATGACGTTGATTTCATGACTGAGTGATATTCCATTGTACAAAAGGACCACAACTTCTTTATCCATTTTTCTCTTTCCTGGGATATTTAAGGTGTAACGAAGTGGAGGTTCTTGTCAACAGAGCAGCCCTAAACTTTGGGGTGCCTGTGCCTTGCTGATTTTTAGTTTTCCCAATTTATACGCCCGTGAGTGGAAGTGCCCTATGCTCTCTAAGCTGAGTTTTTTCGATGTTTCAGGACACACTGTACACTTCTGCAGAGTGGCTGTTGGCAATTTACATCCCGCCCATCAGCGTAGCAAGGCTCCCGTTTCTCCATGGCCTGTC
This sequence comes from Balaenoptera borealis, assembly GCF_965194805.1. NCBI lineage: Eukaryota > Metazoa > Chordata > Mammalia > Artiodactyla > Balaenopteridae > Balaenoptera > Balaenoptera borealis. The sequence goes on from NW_028123690.1 coordinate 463,914, forward strand.
CTGCATTTCTGGTTTTGACACTTTATTCAGCATGGCCCTTTTGACCGATGGGAAGCGAGACTTCTTTGTAGCGCTGATTTGCCTTTCCAGGTTGCTTGGTTGGCCAAAAAGGGCGTATGCGTTTTTTCCTGAATATATTCAGGAAAAAACGCATACGCCCTTTTTGGCCAAGGGCATCATTGTCGAGGTTTTGCCGCTTTTCCCGTGCTTTAAAGGCGATTCGAATCTACCTCCTGAAATCTGTTTCCTGCAATTCTGCCTTGCTTTCAAATCCTCTCTGTTGTCTTCCGTCAATATATTTGTGGACGAGAGTTATCATTTATAACTCTGCAGGTTTGTGAATTGCAGTGCCCCTGAGCTCCATTTTTCAACTCGCTTTCTTGGGAGCTGGCCGCAAAAGCGCAGGATTGCTTCAGGCCCTATTCTGGTCCCGGGCGGCAGGCTGAGCCTGTGGTTAATTCTTCTTCCTGATGGGAAAATAGAGTGACCTGTGCCTGTCCCAACACCTAGAGCTAGTGTCTCATTGGTTCCCCCTCTTCCCGTTCATCCTCAGGACAAATTGCAACCTGTACGGAACAGGAGGTTAAAGGTGCTGATTCTCAAGGAGGGAGATTGCTAGTAAAGCGGCTGGAATGGCGAACCCGAGCACAAGGAGATGAGAAATGAGGTGCGTTTTAGAAACCTTTCCCGATCACACGATGTACCATCTTCTGGGATTCTCATGCATGTTTTCGATGTAGGAAGATGCCCTTGAACCTGGAGATTTGGGACCCATGGGATGGGTACCACGCAGTATTACTCTAAAGGGTCTGCGTTTGCTCACCCAACCTCACCAAACCTCTCAGCCCCAAGAGTGTCCACCCTTATGCCTCAATCAGCTGTGGATCTAGATATGGTCAATCCAGGTGGCATCACAGCCCTTGAACGAATTTTGTAAGAATTTCTCTCTCTTTCACTGTCTTTGTTTCACGGGTTTTTAAAAGTGATTGATTTTTATAAAGGGGTTTAGCTGCTTTTCATTGCTGTGTTTATGCCGCTTTACACCCACTTGACTCACTTACAGAGGGATATCAGTACATAGGTTTTAAGATTCTTACTAGTCAGATATATTCTTGGGCGGTGAATAGGGGGTTTTGAGTCCAGATCACTGAGCAAGGAGTAGGTCTTGTCTATTACATATTGGGTTTATGGAACGGTCTCTGAGCTAATTTGAAACCCTTGTTTTAGGCATCACCCCACCTCACCTTTCCCGTTAAGCAGCCATAGTGTGTTTTCTAAACGTGTGACTCTGTTCTGTTTTGTAATTCAGTTCAAGGGTAGCGGTTTTTACATTCCCTCTATAAGTGATATCTTATGATAAGTGTCTTTTTCTGTGTGACTTATTTCACTTAGAATCGTCGTACCTAAATCCACTCATCATGCTGCTACTAGCCTTATGACGTTGATTTCATGGCTGAGTGATATTCCATTGTACAAAAGGACCACAACTTCTTTATCCATTTTTCTCTTTCCTGGGATATTTAAGGTGTAACGAAGTGGAGGTTCTTGTCAACAGAGCAGCCCTAAACTTTGGGGTGCCTGTGCCTTGCTGATTTTTAGTTTTCCCAATTTATACGCCCGTGAGTGGAAGTGCCCTATGCTCTCTAAGCTGAGTTTTTTCGATGTTTCAGGACACACCGTACACTTCTGCAGAGTGGCTGTTGGCAATTTACATCCCGCCCATCAGCGTAGCAAGGCTCCCGTTTCTCCATGGCCTGTCCTGCATTTCTGGTTTTGACACTTTATTCAGCATGGCCCTTTTGACCGATGGGAAGCGAGACTTCCTTGTAGCGCTGATTTGCCTTTCCAGGTTGCTTGGTTGGCCAAAAAGGGCGTATGCGTTTTTTCCTGAATATATTCAGGAAAAAACGCATACGCCCTTTTTGGCCAAGGGCATCATTGTCGAGGTTTTGCCGCTTTTCCCGTGCTTTAAAGGCGATTCGAATCTACCTCCTGAAATCTGTTTCCTGCAATTCTGCCTTGCTTTCAAATCCTCTCTGTTGTCTTCCGTCAATATATTTGTGGACGAGAGTTATCATTTATAACTCTGCAGGTTTGTGAATTGCAGTGCCCCTGAGCTCCATTTTTCAACTCGCTTTCTTGGGAGCTGGCCGCAAAAGCGCAGGATTGCTTCAGGCCCTATTCTGGTCCCGGGCGGCAGGCTGAGCCTGTGGTTAATTCTTCTTCCTGATGGGAAAATAGAGTGACCTGTGCCTGTCCCCACACCTAGAGCTAGTGTCTCATTGGTTCCCCCTCTTCCCGTTCATCCTCAGGACAAATTGCAACCTGTACGGAACAGGAGGTTAAAGGTGCTGATTCTCAAGGAGGGAGATTGCTAGTAAAGCGGCTGGAATGGCGAACCCGAGCACAAGGAGATGAGAAATGAGGTGCGTTTTAGAAACCTTTCCCGATCACACGATGTACCATCTTCTGGGATTCTCATGCATGTTTTCGATGTAGGAAGATGCCCTTGAACCTGGAGATTTGGGACCCATGGGATGGGTACCACACAGTATTACTCTAAAGGGTCTGCATTTGCTCACCCAACCTCACCAAACCTCTCAGCCCCAAGAGTGTCCACCCTTATGCCTCAATCAGCTGTGGGTCTAGATATGGTCAATCCAGGTGGCATCACAGCCCTTGAACGAATTTTGTAAGAATTTCTCTCTCTTTCACTGTCTTTGTTTCACGGGTTTTTAAAAGTGATTGATTTTTATAAAGGGGTTTAGCTGCTTTTCACTGCTGTGTTTATGCCGCTTTACACCCACTTGACTCACTTACAGAGGGATATCAGTACATAGGTTTTAAGATTCTTACTAGTCAGATATATTCTTGGGCGGTGAATAGGGGGTTTTGAGTCCAGATCACTGAGCAAAGAGTAGGTCTTGTCTATTACATATTGGGTTTATGGAACGGTCTCTGAGCTAATTTGAAACCCTTGTTTTATGCATCACCCCACCTCACCTTACCCGTTAAGCAGCCATAGTGTGTTTTCTAAACGTGTGACTCTGTTCTGTTTTGTAATTCAGTTCAAGGGTAGCGGTTTTTACATTCCCTCTATAAGTGATATCTTATGATAAGTGTCTTTTTCTGTGTGACTTATTTCACTTAGAATCGTCGTACCTAAATCCACTCATCATGCTGCTACTAGCCTTATGACGTTGATTTCATGGCTGAGTGATATTCCATTGTACAAAAGGACCACAACTTCTTTATCCATTTTTCTCTTTCCTGGGATATTTAAGGTGTAACGAAGTGGAGGTTCTTGTCAACAGAGCAGCCCTAAACTTTGGGGTGCCTGTGCCTTGCTGATTTTTAGTTTTCCCAATTTATACGCCCGTGAGTGGAAGTGCCCTATGCTCTCTAAGCTGAGTTTTTTCGATGTTTCAGGACACACCGTACACTTCTGCAGAGTGGCTGTTGGCAATTTACATCCCGCCCATCAGCGTAGCAAGGCTCCCGTTTCTCCATGGCCTGTCCTGCATTTCTGGTTTTGACACTTTATTCAGCATGGCCCTTTTGACCGATGGGAAGCGAGACTTCCTTGTAGCGCTGATTTGCCTTTCCAGGTTGCTTGGTTGGCCAAAAAGGGCGTATGCGTTTTTTCCTGAATATATTCAGGAAAAAACGCATACGCCCTTTTTGGCCAAGGGCATCATTGTCGAGGTTTTGCCGCTTTTCCCGTGCTTTAAAGGCGATTCGAATCTACCTCCTGAAATCTGTTTCCTGCAATTCTGCCTTGCTTTCAAATCCTCTTCGTTGTCTTCCGTCAATATATTTGTGGACGAGAGTTATCATTTATAACTCTGCAGGTTTGTGAATTGCAGTGCCCCTGAGCTCCATTTTTCAACTCGCTTTCTTGGGAGCTGGCCGCAAAAGCGCAGGATTCCTTCAGGCCCTATTCTGGTCCCGGGCGGCAGGCTGAGGCTGTGGTTAATTCTTCTTCCTGATGGGAAAATACAGTGACCTGTGCCTGTCCCAACACCTAGAGCTAGTGTCTCATTGGTTCCCCCTCTTCCCGTTCATCCTCAGGACAAATTGCAACCTGTACGGAACAGGAGGTTAAAGGTGCTGATTCTCAAGGAGGGAGATTGCTAGTAAAGCGGCTGGAATGGCGAACCCGAGCACAAGGAGATGAGAAATGAGGTGCGTTTTAGAAACCTTTCCCGATCACACGATGTACCATCTTCTGGGATTCTCATGCATGTTTTCGATGTAGGAAGATGCCCTTGAACCTGGAGATTTGGGACCCATGGGATGGGTACCACGCAGTATTACTCTAAAGGGTCTGCATTTGCTCACCCAACCTCACCAAACCTCTCAGCCCCAAGAGTGTCCACCCTTATGCCTCAATCAGCTGTGGGTCTAGATATGGTCAATCCAGGTGGCATCACAGCCCTTGAACGAATTTTGTAAGAATTTCTCTCTCTTTCACTGTCTTTGTTTCACGGGATTTTAAAAGTGATTGATTTTTATAAAGGGGTTTAGCTGCTTTTCACTGCTGTGTTTATGCCGCTTTACACCCACTTGACTCACTTACAGAGGGATATCAGTACATAGGTTTTAAGATTCTTACTAGTCAGATATATTCTTGGGCGGTGAATAGGGGGTTTTGAGTCCAGATCACTGAGCAAAGAGTAGGTCTTGTCTATTACATATTGGGTTTATGGAACGGTCTCTGAGCTAATTTGAAACCCTTGTTTTATGCATCACCCCACCTCACCTTTCCCGTTAAGCAGCCATAGTGTGTTTTCTAAACGTGTGACTCTGTTCTGTTTTGTAATTCAGTTCAAGGGTAGCGGTTTTTACATTCCCTCTATAAGTGATATCTTATGATAAGTGTCTTTTTCTGTGTGACTTATTTCACTTAGAATCGTCGTACCTAAATCCACTCATCATGCTGCTACTAGCCTTATGACGTTGATTTCATGGCTGAGTGATATTCCATTGTACAAAAGGACCACAACTTCTTTATCCATTTTTCTCTTTCCTGGGATATTTAAGGTGTAACGAAGTGGAGGTTCTTGTCAACAGAGCAGCCCTAAACTTTGGGGTGCCTGTGTCTTGCTGATTTTTAGTTTTCCCAATTTATACGCCCGTGAGTGGAAGTGCCCTATGCTCTCTAAGCTGAGTTTTTTCGATGTTTCAGGACACACCGTACACTTCTGCAGAGTGGCTGTTGGCAATTTACATCCCGCCCATCAGCGTAGCAAGGCTCCCGTTTCTCCATGGCCTGTCCTGCATTTCTGGTTTTGACACTTTATTCAGCATGGCCCTTTTGACCGATGGGAAGCGAGACTTCCTTGTAGCGCTGATTTGCCTTTCCAGGTTGCTTGGTTGGCCAAAAAGGGCGTATGCGTTTTTTCCTGAATATATTCAGGAAAAAACGCATACGCCCTTTTTGGCCAAGGGCATCATTGTCGAGGTTTTGCCGCTTTTCCCGTGCTTTAAAGGCGATTCGAATCTACCTCCTGAAATCTGTTTCCTGCAATTCTGCCTTGCTTTCAAATCCTCTCTGTTGTCTTCCGTCAATATATTTGTGGACGAGAGTTATCATTTATAACTCTGCAGGTTTGTGAATTGCAGTGCCCCTGAGCTCCATTTTTCAACTCGCTTTCTTGGGAGCTGGCCGCAAAAGCGCAGGATTGCTTCAGGCCCTATTCTGGTCCCGGGCGGCAGGCTGAGGCTGTGGTTAATTCTTCTTCCTGATGGGAAAATACAGTGACCTGTGCCTGTCCCAACACCTAGAGCTAGTGTCTCATTGGTTCCCCCTCTTCCCGTTCATCCTCAGGACCAATTGCAACCTGTACGGAACAGGAGGTTAAAGGTGCTGATTCTCAAGGAGGGAGATTGCTAGTAAAGCGGCTGGAATGGCGAACCCGAGCACAAGGAGATGAGAAATGAGGTGCGTTTTAGAAACCTTTCCCGATCACACGATGTACCATCTTCTGGGATTCTCATGCATGTTTTCGATGTAGGAAGATGCCCTTGAACCTGGAGATTTGGGACCCATGGGATGGGTACCACGCAGTATTACTCTAAAGGGTCTGCATTTGCTCACCCAACCTCACCAAACCTCTCAGCCCCAAGAGTGTCCACCCTTATGCCTCAATCAGCTGTGGGTCTAGATATGGTCAATCCAGGTGGCATCACAGCCCTTGAACGAATTTTGTAAGAATTTCTCTCTCTTTCACTGTCTTTGTTTCACGGGATTTTAAAAGTGATTGATTTTTATAAAGGGGTTTAGCTGCTTTTCACTGCTGTGTTTATGCCGCTTTACACCCACTTGACTCACTTACAGAGGGATATCAGTACATAGGTTTTAAGATTCTTACTAGTCAGATATATTCTTGGGCGGTGAATAGGGGGTTTTGAGTCCAGATCACTGAGCAAAGAGTAGGTCTTGTCTATTACATATTGGGTTTATGGAACGGTCTCTGAGCTAATTTGAAACCCTTGTTTTATGCATCACCCCACCTCACCTTACCCGTTAAGCAGCCATAATGTGTTTTCTAAACGTGTGACTCTGTTCTGTTTTGTAATTCAGTTCAAGGGTAGCGGTTTTTACATTCCCTCTATAAGTGATATCTTATGATAAGTGTCTTTTTCTGTGTGACTTATTTCACTTAGAATCGTCGTACCTAAATCCACTCATCATGCTGCTACTAGCCTTATGACGTTGATTTCATGGCTGAGTGATATTCCATTGTACAAAAGGACCACAACTTCTTTATCCATTTTTCTCTTTCCTGGGATATTTAAGGTGTAACGAAGTGGAGGTTCTTGTCAACAGAGCAGCCCTAAACTTTGGGGTGCCTGTGCCTTGCTGATTTTTAGTTTTCCCAATTTATACGCCCGTGAGTGGAAGTGCCCTATGCTCTCTAAGCTGAGTTTTTTCGATGTTTCAGGACACACCGTACACTTCTGCAGAGTGGCTGTTGGCAATTTACATCCCGCCCATCACCGTAGCAAGGCTCCCGTTTCTCCATGGCCTGTCCTGCATTTCTGGTTTTGACACTTTATTCAGCATGGCCCTTTTGACCGATGGGAAGCGAGACTTCCTTGTAGCGCTGATTTGCCTTTCCAGGTTGCTTGGTTGGCCAAAAAGGGCGTATGCGTTTTTTCCTGAATATATTCAGGAAAAAACGCATACGCCCTTTTTGGCCAAGGGCATCATTGTCGAGGTTTTGCCGCTTTTCCCGTGCTTTAAAGGCGATTCGAATCTACCTCCTGAAATCTGTTTCCTGCAATTCTGCCTTGCTTTCAAATCCTCTCTGTTGTCTTCCGTCAATATATTTGTGGACGAGAGTTATCATTTATAACTCTGCAGGTTTGTGAATTGCAGTGCCCCTGAGCTCCATTTTTCAACTCGCTTTCTTGGGAGCTGGCCGCAAAAGCGCAGGATTGCTTCAGGCCCTATTCTGGTCCCGGGCGGCAGGCTGAGGCTGTGGTTAATTCTTCTTCCTGATGGGAAAATACAGTGACCTGTGCCTGTCCCAACACCTAGAGCTAGTGTCTCATTGGTTCCCCCTCTTCCCGTTCATCCTCAGGACCAATTGCAACCTGTACGGAACAGGAGGTTAAAGGTGCTGATTCTCAAGGAGGGAGATTGCTAGTAAAGCGGCTGGAATGGCGAACCCGAGCACAAGGAGATGAGAAATGAGGTGCGTTTTAGAAACCTTTCCCGATCACACGATGTACCATCTTCTGGGATTCTCATGCATGTTTTCGATGTAGGAAGATGCCCTTGAACCTGGAGATTTGGGACCCATGGGATGGGTACCACGCAGTATTACTCTAAAGGGTCTGCATTTGCTCACCCAACCTCACCAAACCTCTCAGCCCCAAGAGTGTCCACCCTTATGCCTCAATCAGCTGTGGGTCTAGATATGGTCAATCCAGGTGGCATCACAGCCCTTGAACGAATTTTGTAAGAATTTCTCTCTCTTTCACTGTCTTTGTTTCACGGGATTTTAAAAGTGATTGATTTTTATAAAGGGGTTTAGCTGCTTTTCACTGCTGTGTTTATGCCGCTTTACACCCACTTGACTCACTTACAGAGGGATATCAGTACATAGGTTTTAAGATTCTTACTAGTCAGATATATTCTTGGGCGGTGAATAGGGGGTTTTGAGTCCAGATCACTGAGCAAAGAGTAGGTCTTGTCTATTACATATTGGGTTTATGGAACGGTCTCTGAGCTAATTTGAAACCCTTGTTTTATGCATCACCCCACCTCACCTTACCCGTTAAGCAGCCATAGTGTGTTTTCTAAACGTGTGACTCTGTTCTGTTTTGTAATTCAGTTCAAGGGTAGCGGTTTTTACATTCCCTCTATAAGTGATATCTTATGATAAGTGTCTTTTTCTGTGTGACTTATTTCACTTAGAATCGTCGTACCTAAATCCACTCATCATGCTGCTACTAGCCTTATGACGTTGATTTCATGGCTGAGTGATATTCCATTGTACAAAAGGACCACAACTTCTTTATCCATTTTTCTCTTTCCTGGGATATTTAAGGTGTAACGAAGTGGAGGTTCTTGTCAACAGAGCAGCCCTAAACTTTGGGGTGCCTGTGCCTTGCTGATTTTTAGTTTTCCCAATTTATACGCCCGTGAGTGGAAGTGCCCTATGCTCTCTAAGCTGAGTTTTTTCGATGTTTCAGGACACACCGTACACTTCTGCAGAGTGGCTGTTGGCAATTTACATCCCGCCCATCACCGTAGCAAGGCTCCCGTTTCTCCATGGCCTGTCCTGCATTTCTGGTTTTGACACTTTATTCAGCATGGCCCTTTTGACCGATGGGAAGCGAGACTTCCTTGTAGCGCTGATTTGCCTTTCCAGGTTGCTTGGTTGGCCAAAAAGGGCGTATGCGTTTTTTCCTGAATATATTCAGGAAAAAACGCATACGCCCTTTTTGGCCAAGGGCATCATTGTCGAGGTTTTGCCGCTTTTCCCGTGCTTTAAAGGCGATTCGAATCTACCTCCTGAAATCTGTTTCCTGCAATTCTGCCTTGCTTTCAAATCCTCTTCGTTGTCTTCCGTCAATATATTTGTGGACGAGAGTTATCATTTATAACTCTGCAGGTTTGTGAATTGCAGTGCCCCTGAGCTCCATTTTTCAACTCGCTTTCTTGGGAGCTGGCCGCAAAAGCGCAGGATTCCTTCAGGCCCTATTCTGGTCCCGGGCGGCAGGCTGAGGCTGTGGTTAATTCTTCTTCCTGATGGGAAAATACAGTGACCTGTGCCTGTCCCAACACCTAGAGCTAGTGTCTCATTGGTTCCCCCTCTTCCCGTTCATCCTCAGGACCAATTGCAACCTGTACGGAACAGGAGGTTAAAGGTGCTGATTCTCAAGGAGGGAGATTGCTAGTAAAGCGGCTGGAATGGCGAACCCGAGCACAAGGAGATGAGAAATGAGGTGCGTTTTAGAAACCTTTCCCGATCACACGATGTACCATCTTCTGGGATTCTCATGCATGTTTTCGATGTAGGAAGATGCCCTTGAACCTGGAGATTTGGGACCCATGGGATGGGTACCACGCAGTATTACTCTAAAGGGTCTGCATTTGCTCACCCAACCTCACCAAACCTCTCAGCCCCAAGAGTGTCCACCCTTATGCCTCAATCAGCTGTGGGTCTAGATATGGTCAATCCAGGTGGCATCACAGCCCTTGAACGAATTTTGTAAGAATTTCTCTCTCTTTCACTGTCTTTGTTTCACGGGATTTTAAAAGTGATTGATTTTTATAAAGGGGTTTAGCTGCTTTTCACTGCTGTGTTTATGCCGCTTTACACCCACTTGACTCACTTACAGAGGGATATCAGTACATAGGTTTTAAGATTCTTACTAGTCAGATATATTCTTGGGCGGTGAATAGGGGGTTTTGAGTCCAGATCACTGAGCAAAGAGTAGGTCTTGTCTATTACATATTGGGTTTATGGAACGGTCTCTGAGCTAATTTGAAACCCTTGTTTTAGGCATCACCCCACCTCACCTTACCCGTTAAGCAGCCATAGTGTGTTTTCTAAACGTGTGACTCTGTTCTGTTTTGTAATTCAGTTCAAGGGTAGCGGTTTTTACATTCCCTCTATAAGTGATATCTTATGATAAGTGTCTTTTTCTGTGTGACTTATTTCACTTAGAATCGTCGTACCTAAATCCACTCATCATGCTGCTACTAGCCTTATGACGTTGATTTCATGGCTGAGTGATATTCCATTGTACAAAAGGACCACAACTTCTTTATCCATTTTTCCCTTTCCTGGGATATTTAAGGTGTAACGAAGTGGAGGTTCTTGTCAACAGAGCAGCCCTAAACTTTGGGGTGCCTGTGTCTTGCTGATTTTTAGTTTTCCCAATTTATACGCCCGTGAGTGGAAGTGCCCTATGCTCTCTAAGCTGAGTTTTTTCGATGTTTCAGGACACACCGTACACTTCTGCAGAGTGGCTGTTGGCAATTTACATCCCGCCCATCACCGTAGCAAGGCTCCCGTTTCTCCATGGCCTGTCCTGCATTTCTGGTTTTGGCACTTTATTCAGCATGGCCCTTTTGACCGATGGGAAGCGAGACTTCCTTGTAGCGCTGATTTGCCTTTCCAGGTTGCTTGGTTGGCCAAAAAGGGCGTATGCGTTTTTTCCTGAATATATTCAGGAAAAAACGCATACGCCCTTTTTGGCCAAGGGCATCATTGTCGAGGTTTTGCCGCTTTTCCCGTGCTTTAAAGGCGATTCGAATCTACCTCCTGAAATCTGTTTCCTGCAATTCTGCCTTGCTTTCAAATCCTCTCTGTTGTCTTCCGTCAATATATTTGTGGACGAGAGTTATCATTTATAACTCTGCAGGTTTGTGAATTGCAGTGCCCCTGAGCTCCATTTTTCAACTCGCTTTCTTGGGAGCTGGCCGCAAAAGCGCAGGATTGCTTCAGGCCCTATTCTGGTCCCGGGCGGCAGGCTGAGCCTGTGGTTAATTCTTCTTCCTGATGGGAAAATACAGTGACCTGTGCCTGTCCCAACACCTAGAGCTAGTGTCTCATTGGTTCCCCCTCTTCCCGTTCATCCTCAGGACCAATTGCAACCTGTACGGAACAGGAGGTTAAAGGTGCTGATTCTCAAGGAGGGAGATTGCTAGTAAAGCGGCTGGAATGGCGAACCCGAGCACAAGGAGATGAGAAATGAGGTGCGTTTTAGAAACCTTTCCCGATCACACGATGTACCATCTTCTGGGATTCTCATGCATGTTTTCGATGTAGGAAGATGCCCTTGAACCTGGAGATTTGGGACCCATGGGATGGGTACCACGCAGTATTACTCTAAAGGGTCTGCATTTGCTCACCCAACCTCACCAAACCTCTCAGCCCCAAGAGTGTCCACCCTTATGCCTCAATCAGCTGTGGGTCTAGATATGGTCAATCCAGGTGGCATCACAGCCCTTGAACGAATTTTGTAAGAATTTCTCTCTCTTTCACTGTCTTTGTTTCACGGGATTTTAAAAGTGATTGATTTTTATAAAGGGGTTTAGCTGCTTTTCACTGCTGTGTTTATGCCGCTTTACACCCACTTGACTCACTTACAGAGGGATATCAGTACATAGGTTTTAAGATTCTTACTAGTCAGATATATTCTTGGGCGGTGAATAGGGGGTTTTGAGTCCAGATCACTGAGCAAAGAGTAGGTCTTGTCTATTACATATTGGGTTTATGGAACGGTCTCTGAGCTAATTTGAAACCCTTGTTTTATGCATCACCCCACCTCACCTTACCCGTTAAGCAGCCATAGTGTGTTTTCTAAACGTGTGACTCTGTTCTGTTTTGTAATTCAGTTCAAGGGTAGCGGTTTTTACATTCCCTCTATAAGTGATATCTTATGATAAGTGTCTTTTTCTGTGTGACTTATTTCACTTAGAATCGTCGTACCTAAATCCACTCATCATGCTGCTACTAGCCTTATGACGTTGATTTCATGGCTGAGTGATATTCCATTGTAGAAAAGGACCACAACTTCTTTATCCATTTTTCTCTTTCCTGGGATATTTAAGGTGTAACGAAGTGGAGGTTCTTGTCAACAGAGCAGCCCTAAACTTTGGGGTGCCTGTGCCTTGCTGATTTTTAGTTTTCCCAATTTATACGCCCGTGAGTGGAAGTGCCCTATGCTCTCTAAGCTGAGTGTTTTCGATGTTTCAGGACACACCGTACACTTCTGCAGAGTGGCTGTTGGCAATTTACATCCCGCCCATCACCGTAGCAAGGCTCCCGTTTCTCCATGGCCTGTCCTGCATTTCTGGTTTTGACACTTTATTCAGCATGGCCCTTTTGACCGATGGGAAGCGAGACTTCCTTGTAGCGCTGATTTGCCTTTCCAGGTTGCTTGGTTGGCCAAAAAGGGCGTATGCGTTTTTTCCTGAATATATTCAGGAAAAAACGCATACGCCCTTTTTGGCCAAGGGCATCATTGTCGAGGTTTTGCCGCTTTTCCCGTGCTTTAAAGGCGATTCGAATCTACCTCCTGAAATCTGTTTCCTGCAATTCTGCCTTGCTTTCAAATCCTCTTCGTTGTCTTCCGTCAATATATTTGTGGACGAGAGTTATCATTTATAACTCTGCAGGTTTGTGAATTGCAGTGCCCCTGAGCTCCATTTTTCAACTCGCTTTCTTGGGAGCTGGCCGCAAAAGCGCAGGATTCCTTCAGGCCCTATTCTGGTCCCGGGCGGCAGGCTGAGGCTGTGGTTAATTCTTCTTCCTGATGGGAAAATACAGTGACCTGTGCCTGTCCCAACACCTAGAGCTAGTGTCTCATTGGTTCCCCCTCTTCCCGTTCATCCTCAGGACAAATTGCAACCTGTACGGAACAGGAGGTTAAAGGTGCTGATTCTCAAGGAGGGAGATTGCTAGTAAAGCGGCTGGAATGGCGAACCCGAGCACAAGGAGATGAGAAATGAGGTGCGTTTTAGAAACCTTTCCCGATCACACGATGTACCATCTTCTGGGATTCTCATGCATGTTTTCGATGTAGGAAGATGCCCTTGAACCTGGAGATTTGGGACCCATGGGATGGGTACCACGCAGTATTACTCTAAAGGGTCTGCATTTGCTCACCCAACCTCACCAAACCTCTCAGCCCCAAGAGTGTCCACCCTTATGCCTCAATCAGCTGTGGGTCTAGATATGGTCAATCCAGGTGGCATCACAGCCCTTGAACGAATTTTGTAAGAATTTCTCTCTCTTTCACTGTCTTTGTTTCACGGGATTTTAAAAGTGATTGATTTTTATAAAGGGGTTTAGCTGCTTTTCACTGCTGTGTTTATGCCGCTTTACACCCACTTGACTCACTTACAGAGGGATATCAGTACATAGGTTTTAAGATTCTTACTAGTCAGATATATTCTTGGGCGGTGAATAGGGGGTTTTGAGTCCAGATCACTGAGCAAAGAGTAGGTCTTGTCTATTACATATTGGGTTTATGGAACGGTCTCTGAGCTAATTTGAAACCCTTGTTTTATGCATCACCCCACCTCACCTTTCCCGTTAAGCAGCCATAGTGTGTTTTCTAAACGTGTGACTCTGTTCTGTTTTGTAATTCAGTTCAAGGGTAGCGGTTTTTACATTCCCTCTATAAGTGATATCTTATGATAAGTGTCTTTTTCTGTGTGACTTATTTCACTTAGAATCGTCGTACCTAAATCCACTCATCATGCTGCTACTAGCCTTATGACGTTGATTTCATGGCTGAGTGATATTCCATTGTACAAAAGGACCACAACTTCTTTATCCATTTTTCTCTTTCCTGGGATATTTAAGGTGTAACGAAGTGGAGGTTCTTGTCAACAGAGCAGCCCTAAACTTTGGGGTGCCTGTGCCTTGCTGATTTTTAGTTTTCCCAATTTATACGCCCGTGAGTGGAAGTGCCCTATGCTCTCTAAGCTGAGTGTTTTCGATGTTTCAGGACACACCGTACACTTCTGCAGAGTGGCTGTTGGCAATTTACATCCCGCCCATCAGCGTAGCAAGGCTCCCGTTTCTCCATGGCCTGTCCTGCATTTCTGGTTTTGACACTTTATTCAGCATGGCCCTTTTGACCGATGGGAAGCGAGACTTCCTTGTAGCGCTGATTTGCCTTTCCAGGTTGCTTGGTTGGCCAAAAAGGGCGTATGCGTTTTTTCCTGAATATATTCAGGAAAAAACGCATACGCCCTTTTTGGCCAAGGGCATCATTGTCGAGGTTTTGCCGCTTTTCCCGTGCTTTAAAGGCGATTCGAATCTACCTCCTGAAATCTGTTTCCTGCAATTCTGCCTTGCTTTCAAATCCTCTCTGTTGTCTTCCGTCAATATATTTGTGGACGAGAGTTATCATTTATAACTCTGCAGGTTTGTGAATTGCAGTGCCCCTGAGCTCCATTTTTCAACTCGCTTTCTTGGGAGCTGGCCGCAAAAGCGCAGGATTGCTTCAGGCCCTATTCTGGTCCCGGGCGGCAGGCTGAGGCTGTGGTTAATTCTTCTTCCTGATGGGAAAATACAGTGACCTGTGCCTGTCCCAACACCTAGAGCTAGTGTCTCATTGGTTCCCCCTCTTCCCGTTCATCCTCAGGACCAATTGCAACCTGTACGGAACAGGAGGTTAAAGGTGCTGATTCTCAAGGAGGGAGATTGCTAGTAAAGCGGCTGGAATGGCGAACCCGAGCACAAGGAGATGAGAAATGAGGTGCGTTTTAGAAACCTTTCCCGATCACACGATGTACCATCTTCTGGGATTCTCATGCATGTTTTCGATGTAGGAAGATGCCCTTGAACCTGGAGATTTGGGACCCATGGGATGGGTACCACGCAGTATTACTCTAAAGGGTCTGCATTTGCTCACCCAACCTCACCAAACCTCTCAGCCCCAAGAGTGTCCACCCTTATGCCTCAATCAGCTGTGGGTCTAGATATGGTCAATCCAGGTGGCATCACAGCCCTTGAACGAATTTTGTAAGAATTTCTCTCTCTTTCACTGTCTTTGTTTCACGGGATTTTAAAAGTGATTGATTTTTATAAAGGGGTTTAGCTGCTTTTCACTGCTGTGTTTATGCCGCTTTACACCCACTTGACTCACTTACAGAGGGATATCAGTACATAGGTTTTAAGATTCTTACTAGTCAGATATATTCTTGGGCGGTGAATAGGGGGTTTTGAGTCCAGATCACTGAGCAAAGAGTAGGTCTTGTCTATTACATATTGGGTTTATGGAACGGTCTCTGAGCTAATTTGAAACCCTTGTTTTATGCATCACCCCACCTCACCTTACCCGTTAAGCAGCCATAGTGTGTTTTCTAAACGTGTGACTCTGTTCTGTTTTGTAATTCAGTTCAAGGGTAGCGGTTTTTACATTCCCTCTATAAGTGATATCTTATGATAAGTGTCTTTTTCTGTGTGACTTATTTCACTTAGAATCGTCGTACCTAAATCCACTCATCATGCTGCTACTAGCCTTATGACGTTGATTTCATGGCTGAGTGATATTCCATTGTACAAAAGGACCACAACTTCTTTATCCATTTTTCTCTTTCCTGGGATATTTAAGGTGTAACGAAGTGGAGGTTCTTGTCAACAGAGCAGCCCTAAACTTTGGGGTGCCTGTGCCTTGCTGATTTTTAGTTTTCCCAATTTATACGCCCGTGAGTGGAAGTGCCCTATGCTCTCTAAGCTGAGTTTTTTCGATGTTTCAGGACACACTGTACACTTCTGCAGAGTGGCTGTTGGCAATTTACATCCCGCCCATCAGCGTAGCAAGGCTCCCGTTTCTCCATGGCCTGTCCTGCATTTCTGGTTTTGACACTTTATTCAGCATGGCCCTTTTGACCGATGGGAAGCGAGACTTCTTTGTAGCGCTGATTTGCCTTTCCAGGTTGCTTGGTTGGCCAAAAAGGGCGTATGCGTTTTTTCCTGAATATATTCAGGAAAAAACGCATACGCCCTTTTTGGCCAAGGGCATCATTGTCGAGGTTTTGCCGCTTTTCCCGTGCTTTAAAGGCGATTCGAATCTACCTCCTGAAATCTGTTTCCTGCAATTCTGCCTTGCTTTCAAATCCTCTCTGTTGTCTTCCGTCAATATATTTGTGGACGAGAGTTATCATTTATAACTCTGCAGGTTTGTGAATTGCAGTGCCCCTGAGCTCCATTTTTCAACTCGCTTTCTTGGGAGCTGGCCGCAAAAGCGCAGGATTGCTTCAGGCCCTATTCTGGTCCCGGGCGGCAGGCTGAGCCTGTGGTTAATTCTTCTTCCTGATGGGAAAATAGAGTGACCTGTGCCTGTCCCAACACCTAGAGCTAGTGTCTCATTGGTTCCCCCTCTTCCCGTTCATCCTCAGGACAAATTGCAACCTGTACGGAACAGGAGGTTAAAGGTGCTGATTCTCAAGGAGGGAGATTGCTAGTAAAGCGGCTGGAATGGCGAACCCGAGCACAAGGAGATGAGAAATGAGGTGCGTTTTAGAAACCTTTCCCGATCACACGATGTACCATCTTCTGGGATTCTCATGCATGTTTTCGATGTAGGAAGATGCCCTTGAACCTGGAGATTTGGGACCCATGGGATGGGTACCACGCAGTATTACTCTAAAGGGTCTGCGTTTGCTCACCCAACCTCACCAAACCTCTCAGCCCCAAGAGTGTCCACCCTTATGCCTCAATCAGCTGTGGATCTAGATATGGTCAATCCAGGTGGCATCACAGCCCTTGAACGAATTTTGTAAGAATTTCTCTCTCTTTCACTGTCTTTGTTTCACGGGTTTTTAAAAGTGATTGATTTTTATAAAGGGGTTTAGCTGCTTTTCATTGCTGTGTTTATGCCGCTTTACACCCACTTGACTCACTTACAGAGGGATATCAGTACATAGGTTTTAAGATTCTTACTAGTCAGATATATTCTTGGGCGGTGAATAGGGGGTTTTGAGTCCAGATCACTGAGCAAGGAGTAGGTCTTGTCTATTACATATTGGGTTTATGGAACGGTCTCTGAGCTAATTTGAAACCCTTGTTTTAGGCATCACCCCACCTCACCTTTCCCGTTAAGCAGCCATAGTGTGTTTTCTAAACGTGTGACTCTGTTCTGTTTTGTAATTCAGTTCAAGGGTAGCGGTTTTTACATTCCCTCTATAAGTGATATCTTATGATAAGTGTCTTTTTCTGTGTGACTTATTTCACTTAGAATCGTCGTACCTAAATCCACTCATCATGCTGCTACTAGCCTTATGACGTTGATTTCATGGCTGAGTGATATTCCATTGTACAAAAGGACCACAACTTCTTTATCCATTTTTCTCTTTCCTGGGATATTTAAGGTGTAACGAAGTGGAGGTTCTTGTCAACAGAGCAGCCCTAAACTTTGGGGTGCCTGTGCCTTGCTGATTTTTAGTTTTCCCAATTTATACGCCCGTGAGTGGAAGTGCCCTATGCTCTCTAAGCTGAGTTTTTTCGATGTTTCAGGACACACCGTACACTTCTGCAGAGTGGCTGTTGGCAATTTACATCCCGCCCATCAGCGTAGCAAGGCTCCCGTTTCTCCATGGCCTGTCCTGCATTTCTGGTTTTGACACTTTATTCAGCATGGCCCTTTTGACCGATGGGAAGCGAGACTTCCTTGTAGCGCTGATTTGCCTTTCCAGGTTGCTTGGTTGGCCAAAAAGGGCGTATGCGTTTTTTCCTGAATATATTCAGGAAAAAACGCATACGCCCTTTTTGGCCAAGGGCATCATTGTCGAGGTTTTGCCGCTTTTCCCGTGCTTTAAAGGCGATTCGAATCTACCTCCTGAAATCTGTTTCCTGCAATTCTGCCTTGCTTTCAAATCCTCTCTGTTGTCTTCCGTCAATATATTTGTGGACGAGAGTTATCATTTATAACTCTGCAGGTTTGTGAATTGCAGTGCCCCTGAGCTCCATTTTTCAACTCGCTTTCTTGGGAGCTGGCCGCAAAAGCGCAGGATTGCTACAGGCCCTATTCTGGTCCCGGGCGGCAGGCTGAGCCTGTGGTTAATTCTTCTTCCTGATGGGAAAATAGAGTGACCTGTGCCTGTCCCCACACCTAGAGCTAGTGTCTCATTGGTTCCCCCTCTTCCCGTTCATCCTCAGGACAAATTGCAACCTGTACGGAACAGGAGGTTAAAGGTGCTGATTCTCAAGGAGGGAGATTGCTAGTAAAGCGGCTGGAATGGCGAACCCGAGCACAAGGAGATGAGAAATGAGGTGCGTTTTAGAAACCTTTCCCGATCACACGATGTACCATCTTCTGGGATTCTCATGCATGTTTTCGATGTAGGAAGATGCCCTTGAACCTGGAGATTTGGGACCCATGGGATGGGTACCACACAGTATTACTCTAAAGGGTCTGCATTTGCTCACCCAACCTCACCAAACCTCTCAGCCCCAAGAGTGTCCACCCTTATGCCTCAATCAGCTGTGGGTCTAGATATGGTCAATCCAGGTGGCATCACAGCCCTTGAACGAATTTTGTAAGAATTTCTCTCTCTTTCACTGTCTTTGTTTCACGGGTTTTTAAAAGTGATTGATTTTTATAAAGGGGTTTAGCTGCTTTTCACTGCTGTGTTTATGCCGCTTTACACCCACTTGACTCACTTACAGAGGGATATCAGTACATAGGTTTTAAGATTCTTACTAGTCAGATATATTCTTGGGCGGTGAATAGGGGGTTTTGAGTCCAGATCACTGAGCAAGGAGTAGGTCTTGTCTATTACATATTGGGTTTATGGAACGGTCTCTGAGCTAATTTGAAACCCTTGTTTTAGGCATCACCCCACCTCACCTTTCCCGTTAAGCAGCCATAGTGTGTTTTCTAAACGTGTGACTCTGTTCTGTTTTGTAATTCAGTTCAAGGGTAGCGGTTTTTACATTCCCTCTATAAGTGATATCTTATGATAAGTGTCTTTTTCTGTGTGACTTATTTCACTTAGAATCGTCGTACCTAAATCCACTCATCATGCTGCTACTAGCCTTATGACGTTGATTTCATGGCTGAGTGATATTCCATTGTACAAAAGGACCACAACTTCTTTATCCATTTTTCTCTTTCCTGGGATATTTAAGGTGTAACGAAGTGGAGGTTCTTGTCAACAGAGCAGCCCTAAACTTTGGGGTGCCTGTGCCTTGCTGATTTTTAGTTTTCCCAATTTATACGCCCGTGAGTGGAAGTGCCCTATGCTCTCTAAGCTGAGTTTTTTCGATGTTTCAG
Source organism: Balaenoptera borealis (assembly GCF_965194805.1). NCBI lineage: Eukaryota > Metazoa > Chordata > Mammalia > Artiodactyla > Balaenopteridae > Balaenoptera > Balaenoptera borealis. Next base: position 483,174 of record NW_028123690.1, read on the forward strand.
GACACACCGTACACTTCTGCAGAGTGGCTGTTGGCAATTTACATCCCGCCCATCAGCGTAGCAAGGCTCCCGTTTCTCCATGGCCTGTCCTGCATTTCTGGTTTTGACACTTTATTCAGCATGGCCCTTTTGACCGATGGGAAGCGAGACTTCTTTGTAGCGCTGATTTGCCTTTCCAGGTTGCTTGGTTGGCCAAAAAGGGCGTATGCGTTTTTTCCTGAATATATTCAGGAAAAAACGCATACGCCCTTTTTGGCCAAGGGCATCATTGTCGAGGTTTTGCCGCTTTTCCCGTGCTTTAAAGGCGATTCGAATCTACCTCCTGAAATCTGTTTCCTGCAATTCTGCCTTGCTTTCAAATCCTCTCTGTTGTCTTCCGTCAATATATTTGTGGACGAGAGTTATCATTTATAACTCTGCAGGTTTGTGAATTGCAGTGCCCCTGAGCTCCATTTTTCAACTCGCTTTCTTGGGAGCTGGCCGCAAAAGCGCAGGATTGCTTCAGGCCCTATTCTGGTCCCGGGCGGCAGGCTGAGCCTGTGGTTAATTCTTCTTCCTGATGGGAAAATAGAGTGACCTGTGCCTGTCCCCACACCTAGAGCTAGTGTCTCATTGGTTCCCCCTCTTCCCGTTCATCCTCAGGACCAATTGCAACCTGTACGGAACAGGAGGTTAAAGGTGCTGATTCTCAAGGAGGGAGATTGCTAGTAAAGCGGCTGGAATGGCGAACCCGAGCACAAGGAGATGAGAAATGAGGTGCGTTTTAGAAACCTTTCCCGATCACACGATGTACCATCTTCTGGGATTCTCATGCATGTTTTCGATGTAGGAAGATGCCCTTGAACCTGGAGATTTGGGACCCATGGGATGGGTACCACGCAGTATTACTCTAAAGGGTCTGCATTTGCTCACCCAACCTCACCAAACCTCTCAGCCCCAAGAGTGTCCACCCTTATGCCTCAATCAGCTGTGGGTCTAGATATGGTCAATCCAGGTGGCATCACAGCCCTTGAACGAATTTTGTAAGAATTTCTCTCTCTTTCACTGTCTTTGTTTCACGGGATTTTAAAAGTGATTGATTTTTATAAAGGGGTTTAGCTGCTTTTCACTGCTGTGTTTATGCCGCTTTACACCCACTTGACTCACTTACAGAGGGATATCAGTACATAGGTTTTAAGATTCTTACTAGTCAGATATATTCTTGGGCGGTGAATAGGGGGTTTTGAGTCCAGATCACTGAGCAAAGAGTAGGTCTTGTCTATTACATATTGGGTTTATGGAACGGTCTCTGAGCTAATTTGAAACCCTTGTTTTATGCATCACCCCACCTCACCTTACCCGTTAAGCAGCCATAGTGTGTTTTCTAAACGTGTGACTCTGTTCTGTTTTGTAATTCAGTTCAAGGGTAGCGGTTTTTACATTCCCTCTATAAGTGATATCTTATGATAAGTGTCTTTTTCTGTGTGACTTATTTCACTTAGAATCGTCGTACCTAAATCCACTCATCATGCTGCTACTAGCCTTATGACGTTGATTTCATGGCTGAGTGATATTCCATTGTACAAAAGGACCACAACTTCTTTATCCATTTTTCTCTTTCCTGGGATATTTAAGGTGTAACGAAGTGGAGGTTCTTGTCAACAGAGCAGCCCTAAACTTTGGGGTGCCTGTGCCTTGCTGATTTTTAGTTTTCCCAATTTATACGCCCGTGAGTGGAAGTGCCCTATGCTCTCTAAGCTGAGTTTTTTCGATGTTTCAGGACACACCGTACACTTCTGCAGAGTGGCTGTTGGCAATTTACATCCCGCCCATCAGCGTAGCAAGGCTCCCGTTTCTCCATGGCCTGTCCTGCATTTCTGGTTTTGACACTTTATTCAGCATGGCCCTTTTGACCGATGGGAAGCGAGACTTCTTTGTAGCGCTGATTTGCCTTTCCAGGTTGCTTGGTTGGCCAAAAAGGGCGTATGCGTTTTTTCCTGAATATATTCAGGAAAAAACGCATACGCCCTTTTTGGCCAAGGGCATCATTGTCGAGGTTTTGCCGCTTTTCCCGTGCTTTAAAGGCGATTCGAATCTACCTCCTGAAATCTGTTTCCTGCAATTCTGCCTTGCTTTCAAATCCTCTCTGTTGTCTTCCGTCAATATATTTGTGGACGAGAGTTATCATTTATAACTCTGCAGGTTTGTGAATTGCAGTGCCCCTGAGCTCCATTTTTCAACTCGCTTTCTTGGGAGCTGGCCGCAAAAGCGCAGGATTGCTTCAGGCCCTATTCTGGTCCCGGGCGGCAGGCTGAGCCTGTGGTTAATTCTTCTTCCTGATGGGAAAATAGAGTGACCTGTGCCTGTCCCCACACCTAGAGCTAGTGTCTCATTGGTTCCCCCTCTTCCCGTTCATCCTCAGGACCAATTGCAACCTGTACGGAACAGGAGGTTAAAGGTGCTGATTCTCAAGGAGGGAGATTGCTAGTAAAGCGGCTGGAATGGCGAACCCGAGCACAAGGAGATGAGAAATGAGGTGCGTTTTAGAAACCTTTCCCGATCACACGATGTACCATCTTCTGGGATTCTCATGCATGTTTTCGATGTAGGAAGATGCCCTTGAACCTGGAGATTTGGGACCCATGGGATGGGTACCACGCAGTATTACTCTAAAGGGTCTGCATTTGCTCACCCAACCTCACCAAACCTCTCAGCCCCAAGAGTGTCCACCCTTATGCCTCAATCAGCTGTGGGTCTAGATATGGTCAATCCAGGTGGCATCACAGCCCTTGAACGAATTTTGTAAGAATTTCTCTCTCTTTCACTGTCTTTGTTTCACGGGATTTTAAAAGTGATTGATTTTTATAAAGGGGTTTAGCTGCTTTTCACTGCTGTGTTTATGCCGCTTTACACCCACTTGACTCACTTACAGAGGGATATCAGTACATAGGTTTTAAGATTCTTACTAGTCAGATATATTCTTGGGCGGTGAATAGGGGGTTTTGAGTCCAGATCACTGAGCAAGGAGTAGGTCTTGTCTATTACATATTGGGTTTATGGAACGGTCTCTGAGCTAATTTGAAACCCTTGTTTTAGGCATCACCCCACCTCACCTTTCCCGTTAAGCAGCCATAGTGTGTTTTCTAAACGTGTGACTCTGTTCTGTTTTGTAATTCAGTTCAAGGGTAGCGGTTTTTACATTCCCTCTATAAGTGATATCTTATGATAAGTGTCTTTTTCTGTGTGACTTATTTCACTTAGAATCGTCGTACCTAAATCCACTCATCATGCTGCTACTAGCCTTATGACGTTGATTTCATGGCTGAGTGATATTCCATTGTACAAAAGGACCACAACTTCTTTATCCATTTTTCTCTTTCCTGGGATATTTAAGGTGTAACGAAGTGGAGGTTCTTGTCAACAGAGCAGCCCTAAACTTTGGGGTGCCTGTGCCTTGCTGATTTTTAGTTTTCCCAATTTATACGCCCGTGAGTGGAAGTGCCCTATGCTCTCTAAGCTGAGTTTTTTCGATGTTTCAGGAAACACCGTACACTTCTGCAGAGTGGCTGTTGGCAATTTACATGCCGCCCATCAGCGTAGCAAGGCTCCCGTTTCTCCATGGCCTGTCCTGCATTTCTGGTTTTGACACTTTATTCAGCATGGCCCTTTTGACCGATGGGAAGCGAGACTTCCTTGTAGCGCTGATTTGCCTTTCCAGGTTGCTTGGTTGGCCAAAAAGGGCGTATGCGTTTTTTCCTGAATATATTCAGGAAAAAACGCATACGCCCTTTTTGGCCAAGGGCATCATTGTCGAGGTTTTGCCGCTTTTCCCGTGCTTTAAAGGCGATTCGAATCTACCTCCTGAAATCTGTTTCCTGCAATTCTCCCTTGCTTTCAAATCCTCTCTGTTGTCTTCCGTCAATATATTTGTGGACGAGAGTTATCATTTATAACTCTGCAGGTTTGTGAATTGCAGTGCCCCTGAGCTCCATTTTTCAACTCGCTTTCTTGGGAGCTGGCCGCAAAAGCGCAGGATTGCTTCAGGCACTATTCTGGTCCCGGGCGGCAGGCTGAGCCTGTGGTTAATTCTTCTTCCTGATGGGAAAATAGAGTGACCTGTGCCTGTCCCAACACCTAGAGCTAGTGTCTCATTGGTTCCCCCTCTTCCCGTTCATCCTCAGGACAAATTGCAACCTGTACGGAACAGGAGGTTAAAGGTGCTGATTCTCAAGGAGGGAGATTGTTAGTAAAGCGGCTGGAATGGCGAACCCGAGCACAAGGAGATGAGAAATGAGGTGCGTTTTAGAAACCTTTCCCGATCACACGGTGTACCATCTTCTGGGATTCTCATGCATGTTTTCGATGTAGGAAGATGCCCTTGAACCTGGAGATTTGGGACCCATGGGATGGGTACCACGCAGTATTACTCTAAAGGGTCTGCGTTTGCTCACCCAACCTCACCAAACCTCTCAGCCCCAAGAGTGTCCACCCTTATGCCTCAATCAGCTGTGGGTCTAGATATGGTCAATCCAGGTGGCATCACAGCCCTTGAACGAATTCTGTAAGAATTTCTCTCTCTTTCACTGTCTTTGTTTCACGGGTTTTTAAAAGTGATTGATTTTTATAAAGGGGTTTAGCTGCTTTTCATTGCTGTGTTTATGCCGCTTTACACCCACTTGACTCACTTACAGAGGGATATCAGTACATAGGTTTTAAGATTCTTACTAGTCAGATATATTCTTGGGCGGTGAATAGGGGGTTTTGAGTCCAGATCACTGAGCAAGGAGTAGGTCTTGTCTATTACATATTGGGTTTATGGAACGGTCTCTGAGCTAATTTGAAACCCTTGTTTTAGGCATCACCCCACCTCACCTTTCCCGTTAAGCAGCCATAGTGTGTTTTCTAAACGTGTGACTCTGTTCTGTTTTGTAATTCAGTTCAAGGGTAGCGGTTTTTACATTCCCTCTATAAGTGATATCTTATGATAAGTGTCTTTTTCTGTGTGACTTATTTCACTTAGAATCGTCGTACCTAAATCCACTCATCATGGTGCTACTAGCCTTATGACGTTGATTTCATGGCTGAGTGATATTCCATTGTACAAAAGGACCACAACTTCTTTATCCATTTTTCTCTTTCCTGGGATATTTAAGGTGTAACGAAGTGGAGGTTCTTGTCAACAGAGCAGCCCTAAACTTTGGGGTGCCTGTGCCTTGCTGATTTTTAGTTTTCCCAATTTATACGCCCGTGAGTGGAAGTGCCCTATGCTCTCTAAGCTGAGTTTTTTCGATGTTTCAGGACACACCGTACACTTCTGCAGAGTGGCTGTTGGCAATTTACATCCCGCCCATCAGCGTAGCAAGGCTCCCGTTTCTCCATGGCCTGTCCTGCATTTCTGGTTTTGACACTTTATTCAGCATGGCCCTTTTGACCGATGGGAAGCGAGACTTCCTTGTAGCGCTGATTTGCCTTTCCAGGTTGCTTGGTTGGCCAAAAAGGGCGTATGCGTTTTTTCCTGAATATATTCAGGAAAAAACGCATACGCCCTTTTTGGCCAAGGGCATCATTGTCGAGGTTTTGCCGCTTTTCCTGTGCTTTAAAGGCGATTCGAATCTACCTCCTGAAATCTGTTTCCTGCAATTCTGCCTTGCTTTCAAATCCTCTCTGTTGTCTTCCGTCAATATATTTGTGGACGAGAGTTATCATTTATAACTCTGCAGGTTTGTGAATTGCAGTGCCCCTGAGCTCCATTTTTCAACTCGCTTTCTTGGGAGCTGGCCGCAAAAGCGCAGGATTGCTTCAGGCCCTATTCTGGTCCCGGGCGGCAGGCTGAGGCTGTGGTTAATTCTTCTTCCTGATGGGAAAATAGAGTGACCTGTGCCTGTCCCCTCACCTAGAGCTAGTGTCTCATTGGTTCCCCCTCTTCCCGTTCATCCTCAGGACAAATTGCAACCTGTACGGAACAGGAGGTTAAAGGTGCTGATTCTCAAGGAGGGAGATTGCTAGTAAAGCGGCTGGAATGGCGAACCCGAGCACAAGGAGATGAGAAATGAGGTGCGTTTTAGAAACCTTTCCCGATCACACGATGTACCATCTTCTGGGATTCTCATGCATGTTTTCGATGTAGGAAGATGCCCTTGAACCTGGAGATTTCGGACCCATGGGATGGGTACCACACAGTATTACTCTAAAGGGTCTGCATTTGCTCACCCAACCTCACCAAACCTCTCAGCCCCAAGAGTGTCCACCCTTATGCCTCAATCAGCTGTGGGTCTAGATATGGTCAATCCAGGTGGCATCACAGCCCTTGAACGAATTTTGTAAGAATTTCTCTCTCTTTCACTGTCTTTGTTTCACGGGTTTTTAAAAGTGATTGATTTTTATAAAGGGGTTTAGCTGCTTTTCACTGCTGTGTTTATGCCGCTTTACACCCACTTGACTCACTTACAGAGGGATATCAGTACATAGGTTTTAAGATTCTTACTAGTCAGATATATTCTTGGGCGGTGAATAGGGGGTTTTGAGTCCAGATCACTGAGCAAGGAGTAGGTCTTGTCTATTACATATTGGGTTTATGGAACGGTCTCTGAGCTAATTTGAAACCCTTGTTTTAGGCATCACCCCACCTCACCTTTCCCGTTAAGCAGCCATAGTGTGTTTTCTAAACGTGTGACTCTGTTCTGTTTTGTAATTCAGTTCAAGGGTAGCGGTTTTTACATTCCCTCTATAAGTGATATCTTATGATAAGTGTCTTTTTCTGTGTGACTTATTTCACTTAGAATCGTCGTACCTAAATCCACTCATCATGCTGCTACTAGCCTTATGACGTTGATTTCATGGCTGAGTGATATTCCATTGTACAAAAGGACCACAACTTCTTTATCCATTTTTCTCTTTCCTGGGATATTTAAGGTGTAACGAAGTGGAGGTTCTTGTCAACAGAGCAGCCCTAAACTTTGGGGTGCCTGTGCCTTGCTGATTTTTAGTTTTCCCAATTTATACGCCCGTGAGTGGAAGTGCCCTATGCTCTCTAAGCTGAGTTTTTTCGATGTTTTAGGACACACCGTACACTTCTGCAGAGTGGCTGTTGGCAATTTACATCCCGCCCATCACCGTAGCAAGGCTCCCGTTTCTCCATGGCCTGTCCTGCATTTCTGGTTTTGACACTTTATTCAGCATGGCCCTTTTGACCGATGGGAAGCGAGACTTCCTTGTAGCGCTGATTTGCCTTTCCAGGTTGCTTGGTTGGCCAAAAAGGGCGTATGCGTTTTTTCCTGAATATATTCAGGAAAAAACGCATACGCCCTTTTTGGCCAAGGGCATCATTGTCGAGGTTTTGCCGCTTTTCCCGTGCTTTAAAGGCGATTCGAATCTACCTCCTGAAATCTGTTTCCTGCAATTCTGCCTTGCTTTCAAATCCTCTCTGTTGTCTTCCGTCAATATATTTGTGGACGAGAGTTATCATTTATAACTCTGCAGGTTTGTGAATTGCAGTGCCCCTGAGCTCCATTTTTCAACTCGCTTTCTTGGGAGCTGGCCGCAAAAGCGCAGGATTGCTTCAGGCCCTATTCTGGTCCCGGGCGGCAGGCTGAGCCTGTGGTTAATTCTTCTTCCTGATGGGAAAATAGAGTGACCTGTGCCTGTCCCAACACCTAGAGCTAGTGTCTCATTGGTTCCCCCTCTTCCCGTTCATCCTCAGGACAAATTGCAACCTGTACGGAACAGGAGGTTAAAGGTGCTGATTCTCAAGGAGGGAGATTGCTAGTAAAGCGGCTGGAATGGCGAACCCGAGCACAAGGAGATGAGAAATGAGGTGCGTTTTAGAAACCTTTCCCGATCACACGGTGTACCATCTTCTGGGATTCTCATGCATGTTTTCGATGTAGGAAGATGCCCTTGAACCTGGAGATTTGGGACCCATGGGATGGGTACCACGCAGTATTACTCTAAAGGGTCTGCGTTTGCTCACCCAACCTCACCAAACCTCTCAGCCCCAAGAGTGTCCACCCTTATGCCTCAATCAGCTGTGGGTCTAGATATGGTCAATCCAGGTGGCATCACAGCCCTTGAACGAATTTTGTAAGAATTTCTCTCTCTTTCACTGTCTTTGTTTCACGGGATTTTAAAAGTGATTGATTTTTATAAAGGGGTTTAGCTGCTTTTCATTGCTGTGTTTATGCCGCTTTACACCCACTTGACTCACTTACAGAGGGATATCAGTACATAGGTTTTAAGATTCTTACTAGTCAGATATATTCTTGGGCGGTGAATAGGGGGTTTTGAGTCCAGATCACTGAGCAAGGAGTAGGTCTTGTCTATTACATATTGGGTTTATGGAACGGTCTCTGAGCTAATTTGAAACCCTTGTTTTAGGCATCACCCCACCTCACCTTTCCCGTTAAGCAGCCATAGTGTGTTTTCTAAACGTGTGACTCTGTTCTGTTTTGTAATTCAGTTCAAGGGTAGCGGTTTTTACATTCCCTCTATAAGTGATATCTTATGATAAGTGTCTTTTTCTGTGTGACTTATTTCACTTAGAATCGTCGTACCTAAATCCACTCATCATGCTGCTACTAGCCTTATGACGTTGATTTCATGGCTGAGTGATATTCCATTGTACAAAAGGACCACAACTTCTTTATCCATTTTTCTCTTTCCTGGGATATTTAAGGTGTAACGAAGTGGAGGTTCTTGTCAACAGAGCAGCCCTAAACTTTGGGGTGCCTGTGCCTTGCTGATTTTTAGTTTTCCCAATTTATACGCCCGTGAGTGGAAGTGCCCTATGCTCTCTAAGCTGAGTTTTTTCGATGTTTCAGGACACACTGTACACTTCTGCAGAGTGGCTGTTGGCAATTTACATCCCGCCCATCAGCGTAGCAAGGCTCCCGTTTCTCCATGGCCTGTCCTGCATTTCTGGTTTTGACACTTTATTCAGCATGGCCCTTTTGACCGATGGGAAGCGAGACTTCTTTGTAGCGCTGATTTGCCTTTCCAGGTTGCTTGGTTGGCCAAAAAGGGCGTATGCGTTTTTTCCTGAATATATTCAGGAAAAAACGCATACGCCCTTTTTGGCCAAGGGCATCATTGTCGAGGTTTTGCCGCTTTTCCCGTGCTTTAAAGGCGATTCGAATCTACCTCCTGAAATCTGTTTCCTGCAATTCTGCCTTGCTTTCAAATCCTCTCTGTTGTCTTCCATCAATATATTTGTGGACGAGAGTTATCATTTATAACTCTGCAGGTTTGTGAATTGCAGTGCCCCTGAGCTCCATTTTTCAACTCGCTTTCTTGGGAGCTGGCCGCAAAAGCGCAGGATTGCTTCAGGCCCTATTCTGGTCCCGGGCGGCAGGCTGAGCCTGTGGTTAATTCTTCTTCCTGATGGGAAAATAGAGTGACCTGTGCCTGTCCCAACACCTAGAGCTAGTGTCTCATTGGTTCCCCCTCTTCCCGTTCATCCTCAGGACAAATTGCAACCTGTACGGAACAGGAGGTTAAAGGTGCTGATTCTCAAGGAGGGAGATTGCTAGTAAAGCGGCTGGAATGGCGAACCCGAGCACAAGGAGATGAGAAATGAGGTGCGTTTTAGAAACCTTTCCCGATCACACGATGTACCATCTTCTGGGATTCTCATGCATGTTTTCGATGTAGGAAGATGCCCTTGAACCTGGAGATTTGGGACCCATGGGATGGGTACCACGCAGTATTACTCTAAAGGGTCTGCGTTTGCTCACCCAACCTCACCAAACCTCTCAGCCCCAAGAGTGTCCACCCTTATGCCTCAATCAGCTGTGGATCTAGATATGGTCAATCCAGGTGGCATCACAGCCCTTGAACGAATTTTGTAAGAATTTCTCTCTCTTTCACTGTCTTTGTTTCACGGGTTTTTAAAAGTGATTGATTTTTATAAAGGGGTTTAGCTGCTTTTCATTGCTGTGTTTATGCCGCTTTACACCCACTTGACTCACTTACAGAGGGATATCAGTACATAGGTTTTAAGATTCTTACTAGTCAGATATATTCTTGGGCGGTGAATAGGGGGTTTTGAGTCCAGATCACTGAGCAAGGAGTAGGTCTTGTCTATTACATATTGGGTTTATGGAACGGTCTCTGAGCTAATTTGAAACCCTTGTTTTAGGCATCACCCCACCTCACCTTTCCCGTTAAGCAGCCATAGTGTGTTTTCTAAACGTGTGACTCTGTTCTGTTTTGTAATTCAGTTCAAGGGTAGCGGTTTTTACATTCCCTCTATAAGTGATATCTTATGATAAGTGTCTTTTTCTGTGTGACTTATTTCACTTAGAATCGTCGTACCTAAATCCACTCATCATGCTGCTACTAGCCTTATGACGTTGATTTCATGGCTGAGTGATATTCCATTGTACAAAAGGACCACAACTTCTTTATCCATTTTTCTCTTTCCTGGGATATTTAAGGTGTAACGAAGTGGAGGTTCTTGTCAACAGAGCAGCCCTAAACTTTGGGGTGCCTGTGCCTTGCTGATTTTTAGTTTTCCCAATTTATACGCCCGTGAGTGGAAGTGCCCTATGCTCTCTAAGCTGAGTTTTTTCGATGTTTCAGGACACACCGTACACTTCTGCAGAGTGGCTGTTGGCAATTTACATCCCGCCCATCAGCGTAGCAAGGCTCCCGTTTCTCCATGGCCTGTCCTGCATTTCTGGTTTTGACACTTTATTCAGCATGGCCCTTTTGACCGATGGGAAGCGAGACTTCCTTGTAGCGCTGATTTGCCTTTCCAGGTTGCTTGGTTGGCCAAAAAGGGCGTATGCGTTTTTTCCTGAATATATTCAGGAAAAAACGCATACGCCCTTTTTGGCCAAGGGCATCATTGTCGAGGTTTTGCCGCTTTTCCCGTGCTTTAAAGGCGATTCGAATCTACCTCCTGAAATCTGTTTCCTGCAATTCTGCCTTGCTTTCAAATCCTCTCTGTTGTCTTCCGTCAATATATTTGTGGACGAGAGTTATCATTTATAACTCTGCAGGTTTGTGAATTGCAGTGCCCCTGAGCTCCATTTTTCAACTCGCTTTCTTGGGAGCTGGCCGCAAAAGCGCAGGATTGCTACAGGCCCTATTCTGGTCCCGGGCGGCAGGCTGAGCCTGTGGTTAATTCTTCTTCCTGATGGGAAAATAGAGTGACCTGTGCCTGTCCCCACACCTAGAGCTAGTGTCTCATTGGTTCCCCCTCTTCCCGTTCATCCTCAGGACAAATTGCAACCTGTACGGAACAGGAGGTTAAAGGTGCTGATTCTCAAGGAGGGAGATTGCTAGTAAAGCGGCTGGAATGGCGAACCCGAGCACAAGGAGATGAGAAATGAGGTGCGTTTTAGAAACCTTTCCCGATCACACGATGTACCATCTTCTGGGATTCTCATGCATGTTTTCGATGTAGGAAGATGCCCTTGAACCTGGAGATTTGGGACCCATGGGATGGGTACCACACAGTATTACTCTAAAGGGTCTGCATTTGCTCACCCAACCTCACCAAACCTCTCAGCCCCAAGAGTGTCCACCCTTATGCCTCAATCAGCTGTGGGTCTAGATATGGTCAATCCAGGTGGCATCACAGCCCTTGAACGAATTTTGTAAGAATTTCTCTCTCTTTCACTGTCTTTGTTTCACGGGTTTTTAAAAGTGATTGATTTTTATAAAGGGGTTTAGCTGCTTTTCACTGCTGTGTTTATGCCGCTTTACACCCACTTGACTCACTTACAGAGGGATATCAGTACATAGGTTTTAAGATTCTTACTAGTCAGATATATTCTTGGGCGGTGAATAGGGGGTTTTGAGTCCAGATCACTGAGCAAGGAGTAGGTCTTGTCTATTACATATTGGGTTTATGGAACGGTCTCTGAGCTAATTTGAAACCCTTGTTTTAGGCATCACCCCACCTCACCTTTCCCGTTAAGCAGCCATAGTGTGTTTTCTAAACGTGTGACTCTGTTCTGTTTTGTAATTCAGTTCAAGGGTAGCGGTTTTTACATTCCCTCTATAAGTGATATCTTATGATAAGTGTCTTTTTCTGTGTGACTTATTTCACTTAGAATCGCCGTACCTAAATCCACTCATCATGCTGCTACTAGCCTTATGACGTTGATTTCATGGCTGAGTGATATTCCATTGTACAAAAGGACCACAACTTCTTTATCCATTTTTCTCTTTCCTGGGATATTTAAGGTGTAACGAAGTGGAGGTTCTTGTCAACAGAGCAGCCCTAAACTTTGGGGTGCCTGTGCCTTGCTGATTTTTAGTTTTCCCAATTTATACGCCCGTGAGTGGAAGTGCCCTATGCTCTCTAAGCTGAGTTTTTTCGATGTTTCAGGACACACCGTACACTTCTGCAGAGTGGCTGTTGGCAATTTACATCCCGCCCATCAGCGTAGCAAGGCTCCCGTTTCTCCATGGCCTGTCCTGCATTTCTGGTTTTGACACTTTATTCAGCATGGCCCTTTTGACCGATGGGAAGCGAGACTTCTTTGTAGCGCTGATTTGCCTTTCCAGGTTGCTTGGTTGGCCAAAAAGGGCGTATGCGTTTTTTCCTGAATATATTCAGGAAAAAACGCATACGCCCTTTTTGGCCAAGGGCATCATTGTCGAGGTTTTGCCGCTTTTCCCGTGCTTTAAAGGCGATTCGAATCTACCTCCTGAAATCTGTTTCCTGCAATTCTGCCTTGCTTTCAAATCCTCTCTGTTGTCTTCCGTCAATATATTTGTGGACGAGAGTTATCATTTATAACTCTGCAGGTTTGTGAATTGCAGTGCCCCTGAGCTCCATTTTTCAACTCGCTTTCTTGGGAGCTGGCCGCAAAAGCGCAGGATTGCTTCAGGCCCTATTCTGGTCCCGGGCGGCAGGCTGAGCCTGTGGTTAATTCTTCTTCCTGATGGGAAAATAGAGTGACCTGTGCCTGTCCCCACACCTAGAGCTAGTGTCTCATTGGTTCCCCCTCTTCCCGTTCATCCTCAGGACCAATTGCAACCTGTACGGAACAGGAGGTTAAAGGTGCTGATTCTCAAGGAGGGAGATTGCTAGTAAAGCGGCTGGAATGGCGAACCCGAGCACAAGGAGATGAGAAATGAGGTGCGTTTTAGAAACCTTTCCCGATCACACGATGTACCATCTTCTGGGATTCTCATGCATGTTTTCAATGTAGGAAGATGCCCTTGAACCTGGAGATTTGGGACCCATGGGATGGGTACCACGCAGTATTACTCTAAAGGGTCTGCATTTGCTCACCCAACCTCACCAAACCTCTCAGCCCCAAGAGTGTCCACCCTTATGCCTCAATCAGCTGTGGGTCTAGATATGGTCAATCCAGGTGGCATCACAGCCCTTGAACGAATTTTGTAAGAATTTCTCTCTCTTTCACTGTCTTTGTTTCACGGGATTTTAAAAGTGATTGATTTTTATAAAGGGGTTTAGCTGCTTTTCACTGCTGTGTTTATGCCGCTTTACACCCACTTGACTCACTTACAGAGGGATATCAGTACATAGGTTTTAAGATTCTTACTAGTCAGATATATTCTTGGGCGGTGAATAGGGGGTTTTGAGTCCAGATCACTGAGCAAGGAGTAGGTCTTGTCTATTACATATTGGGTTTATGGAACGGTCTCTGAGCTAATTTGAAACCCTTGTTTTAGGCATCACCCCACCTCACCTTTCCCGTTAAGCAGCCATAGTGTGTTTTCTAAACGTGTGACTCTGTTCTGTTTTGTAATTCAGTTCAAGGGTAGCGGTTTTTACATTCCCTCTATAAGTGATATCTTATGATAAGTGTCTTTTTCTGTGTGACTTATTTCACTTAGAATCGTCGTACCTAAATCCACTCATCATGCTGCTACTAGCCTTATGACGTTGATTTCATGGCTGAGTGATATTCCATTGTACAAAAGGACCACAACTTCTTTATCCATTTTTCTCTTTCCTGGGATATTTAAGGTGTAACGAAGTGGAGGTTCTTGTCAACAGAGCAGCCCTAAACTTTGGGGTGCCTGTGCCTTGCTGATTTTTAGTTTTCCCAATTTATACGCCCGTGAGTGGAAGTGCCCTATGCTCTCTAAGCTGAGTTTTTTCGATGTTTCAGGACACACCGTACACTTCTGCAGAGTGGCTGTTGGCAATTTACATGCCGCCCATCAGCGTAGCAAGGCTCCCGTTTCTCCATGGCCTGTCCTGCATTTCTGGTTTTGACACTTTATTCAGCATGGCCCTTTTGACCGATGGGAAGCGAGACTTCCTTGTAGCGCTGATTTGCCTTTCCAGGTTGCTTGGTTGGCCAAAAAGGGCGTATGCGTTTTTTCCTGAATATATTCAGGAAAAAACGCATACGCCCTTTTTGGCCAAGGGCATCATTGTCGAGGTTTTGCCGCTTTTCCCGTGCTTTAAAGGCGATTCGAATCTACCTCCTGAAATCTGTTTCCTGCAATTCTCCCTTGCTTTCAAATCCTCTCTGTTGTCTTCCGTCAATATATTTGTGGACGAGAGTTATCATTTATAACTCTGCAGGTTTGTGAATTGCATTGCCCCTGAGCTCCATTTTTCAACTCGCTTTCTTGGGAGCTGGCCGCAAAAGCGCAGGATTGCTTCAGGCCCTATTCTGGTCCCGGGCGGCAGGCTGAGCCTGTGGTTAATTCTTCTTCCTGATGGGAAAATAGAGTGACCTGTGCCTGTCCCAACACCTAGAGCTAGTGTCTCATTGGTTCCCCCTCTTCCCGTTCATCCTCAGGACAAATTGCAACCTGTACGGAACAGGAGGTTAAAGGTGCTGATTCTCAAGGAGGGAGATTGTTAGTAAAGCGGCTGGAATGGCGAACCCGAGCACAAGGAGATGAGAAATGAGGTGCGTTTTAGAAACCTTTCCCGATCACACGGTGTACCATCTTCTGGGATTCTCATGCATGTTTTCGATGTAGGAAGATGCCCTTGAACCTGGAGATTTGGGACCCATGGGATGGGTACCACGCAGTATTACTCTAAAGGGTCTGCGTTTGCTCACCCAACCTCACCAAACCTCTCAGCCCCAAGAGTGTCCACCCTTATGCCTCAATCAGCTGTGGGTCTAGATATGGTCAATCCAGGTGGCATCACAGCCCTTGAACGAATTTTGTAAGAATTTCTCTCTCTTTCACTGTCTTTGTTTCACGGGTTTTTAAAAGTGATTGATTTTTATAAAGGGGTTTAGCTGCTTTTCATTGCTGTGTTTATGCCGCTTTACACCCACTTGACTCACTTACAGAGGGATATCAGTACATAGGTTTTAAGATTCTTACTAGTCAGATATATTCTTGGGCGGTGAATAGGGGGTTTTGAGTCCAGATCACTGAGCAAGGAGTAGGTCTTGTCTATTACATATTGGGTTTATGGAACGGTCTCTGAGCTAATTTGAAACCCTTGTTTTAGGCATCACCCCACCTCACCTTTCCCGTTAAGCAGCCATAGTGTGTTTTCTAAACGTGTGACTCTGTTCTGTTTTGTAATTCAGTTCAAGGGTAGCGGTTTTTACATTCCCTCTATAAGTGATATCTTATGATAAGTGTCTTTTTCTGTGTGACTTATTTCACTTAGAATCGTCGTACCTAAATCCACTCATCATGGTGCTACTAGCCTTATGACGTTGATTTCATGGCTGAGTGATATTCCATTGTACAAAAGGACCACAACTTCTTTATCCATTTTTCTCTTTCCTGGGATATTTAAGGTGTAACGAAGTGGAGGTTCTTGTCAACAGAGCAGCCCTAAACTTTGGGGTGCCTGTGCCTTGCTGATTTTTAGTTTTCCCAATTTATACGCCCGTGAGTGGAAGTGCCCTATGCTCTCTAAGCTGAGTTTTTTCGATGTTTCAGGACACACCGTACACTTCTGCAGAGTGGCTGTTGGCAATTTACATCCCGCCCATCACCGTAGCAAGGCTCCCGTTTCTCCATGGCCTGTCCTGCATTTCTGGTTTTGACACTTTATTCAGCATGGCCCTTTTGACCGATGGGAAGCGAGACTTCCTTGTAGCGCTGATTTGCCTTTCCAGGTTGCTTGGTTGGCCAAAAAGGGCGTATGCGTTTTTTCCTGAATATATTCAGGAAAAAACGCATACGCCCTTTTTGGCCAAGGGCATCATTGTCGAGGTTTTGCCGCTTTTCCTGTGCTTTAAAGGCGATTCGAATCTACCTCCTGAAATCTGTTTCCTGCAATTCTGCCTTGCTTTCAAATCCTCTCTGTTGTCTTCCGTCAATATATTTGTGGACGAGAGTTATCATTTATAACTCTGCAGGTTTGTGAATTGCAGTGCCCCTGAGCTCCATTTTTCAACTCGCTTTCTTGGGAGCTGGCCGCAAAAGCGCAGGATTGCTTCAGGCCCTATTCTGGTCCCGGGCGGCAGGCTGAGGCTGTGGTTAATTCTTCTTCCTGATGGGAAAATAGAGTGACCTGTGCCTGTCCCCTCACCTAGAGCTAGTGTCTCATTGGTTCCCCCTCTTCCCGTTCATCCTCAGGACAAATTGCAACCTGTACGGAACAGGAGGTTAAAGGTGCTGATTCTCAAGGAGGGAGATTGCTAGTAAAGCGGCTGGAATGGCGAACCCGAGCACAAGGAGATGAGAAATGAGGTGCGTTTTAGAAACCTTTCCCGATCACACGATGTACCATCTTCTGGGATTCTCATGCATGTTTTCGATGTAGGAAGATGCCCTTGAACCTGGAGATTTGGGACCCATGGGATGGGTACCACACAGTATTACTCTAAAGGGTCTGCATTTGCTCACCCAACCTCACCAAACCTCTCAGCCCCAAGAGTGTCCACCCTTATGCCTCAATCAGCTGTGGGTCTAGATATGGTCAATCCAGGTGGCATCACAGCCCTTGAACGAATTTTGTAAGAATTTCTCTCTCTTTCACTGTCTTTGTTTCACGGGTTTTTAAAAGTGATTGATTTTTATAAAGGGGTTTAGCTGCTTTTCACTGCTGTGTTTATGCCGCTTTACACCCACTTGACTCACTTACAGAGGGATATCAGTACATAGGTTTTAAGATTCTTACTAGTCAGATATATTCTTGGGCGGTGAATAGGGGGTTTTGAGTCCAGATCACTGAGCAAGGAGTAGGTCTTGTCTATTACATATTGGGTTTATGGAACGGTCTCTGAGCTAATTTGAAACCCTTGTTTTAGGCATCACCCCACCTCACCTTTCCCGTTAAGCAGCCATAGTGTGTTTTCTAAACGTGTGACTCTGTTCTGTTTTGTAATTCAGTTCAAGGGTAGCGGTTTTTACATTCCCTCTATAAGTGATATCTTATGATAAGTGTCTTTTTCTGTGTGACTTATTTCACTTAGAATCGTCGTACCTAAATCCACTCATCATGCTGCTACTAGCCTTATGACGTTGATTTCATGGCTGAGTGATATTCCATTGTACAAAAGGACCACAACTTCTTTATCCATTTTTCTCTTTCCTGGGATATTTAAGGTGTAACGAAGTGGAGGTTCTTGTCAACAGAGCAGCCCTAAACTTTGGGGTGCCTGTGCCTTGCTGATTTTTAGTTTTCCCAATTTATACGCCCGTGAGTGGAAGTGCCCTATGCTCTCTAAGCTGAGTTTTTTCGATGTTTTAGGACACACCGTACACTTCTGCAGAGTGGCTGTTGGCAATTTACATCCCGCCCATCACCGTAGCAAGGCTCCCGTTTCTCCATGGCCTGTCCTGCATTTCTGGTTTTGACACTTTATTCAGCATGGCCCTTTTGACCGATGGGAAGCGAGACTTCCTTGTAGCGCTGATTTGCCTTTCCAGGTTGCTTGGTTGGCCAAAAAGGGCGTATGCGTTTTTTCCTGAATATATTCAGGAAAAAACGCATACGCCCTTTTTGGCCAAGGGCATCATTGTCGAGGTTTTGCCGCTTTTCCCGTGCTTTAAAGGCGATTCGAATCTACCTCCTGAAATCTGTTTCCTGCAATTCTGCCTTGCTTTCAAATCCTCTCTGTTGTCTTCCGTCAATATATTTGTGGACGAGAGTTATCATTTATAACTCTGCAGGTTTGTGAATTGCAGTGCCCCTGAGCTCCATTTTTCAACTCGCTTTCTTGGGAGCTGGCCGCAAAAGCGCAGGATTGCTTCAGGCCCTATTCTGGTCCCGGGCGGCAGGCTGAGCCTGTGGTTAATTCTTCTTCCTGATGGGAAAATAGAGTGACCTGTGCCTGTCCCAACACCTAGAGCTAGTGTCTCATTGGTTCCCCCTCTTCCCGTTCATCCTCAGGACAAATTGCAACCTGTACGGAACAGGAGGTTAAAGGTGCTGATTCTCAAGGAGGGAGATTGCTAGTAAAGCGGCTGGAATGGCGAACCCGAGCACAAGGAGATGAGAAATGAGGTGCGTTTTAGAAACCTTTCCCGATCACACGGTGTACCATCTTCTGGGATTCTCATGCATGTTTTCGATGTAGGAAGATGCCCTTGAACCTGGAGATTTGGGACCCATGGGATGGGTACCACGCAGTATTACTCTAAAGGGTCTGCGTTTGCTCACCCAACCTCACCAAACCTCTCAGCCCCAAGAGTGTCCACCCTTATGCCTCAATCAGCTGTGGGTCTAGATATGGTCAATCCAGGTGGCATCACAGCCCTTGAACGAATTTTGTAAGAATTTCTCTCTCTTTCACTGTCTTTGTTTCACGGGATTTTAAAAGTGATTGATTTTTATAAAGGGGTTTAGCTGCTTTTCATTGCTGTGTTTATGCCGCTTTACACCCACTTGACTCACTTACAGAGGGATATCAGTACATAGGTTTTAAGATTCTTACTAGTCAGATATATTCTTGGGCGGTGAATAGGGGGTTTTGAGTCCAGATCACTGAGCAAGGAGTAGGTCTTGTCTATTACATATTGGGTTTATGGAACGGTCTCTGAGCTAATTTGAAACCCTTGTTTTAGGCATCACCCCACCTCACCTTTCCCGTTAAGCAGCCATAGTGTGTTTTCTAAACGTGTGACTCTGTTCTGTTTTGTAATTCAGTTCAAGGGTAGCGGTTTTTACATTCCCTCTATAAGTGATATCTTATGATAAGTGTCTTTTTCTGTGTGACTTATTTCACTTAGAATCGTCGTACCTAAATCCACTCATCATGCTGCTACTAGCCTTATGACGTTGATTTCATGACTGAGTGATATTCCATTGTACAAAAGGACCACAACTTCTTTATCCATTTTTCTCTTTCCTGGGATATTTAAGGTGTAACGAAGTGGAGGTTCTTGTCAACAGAGCAGCCCTAAACTTTGGGGTGCCTGTGCCTTGCTGATTTTTAGTTTTCCCAATTTATACGCCCGTGAGTGGAAGTGCCCTATGCTCTCTAAGCTGAGTTTTTTCGATGTTTCAGGACACACTGTACACTTCTGCAGAGTGGCTGTTGGCAATTTACATCCCGCCCATCAGCGTAGCAAGGCTCCCGTTTCTCCATGGCCTGTCCTGCATTTCTGGTTTTGACACTTTATTCAGCATGGCCCTTTTGACCGATGGGAAGCGAGACTTCTTTGTAGCGCTGATTTGCCTTTCCAGGTTGCTTGGTTGGCCAAAAAGGGCGTATGCGTTTTTTCCTGAATATATTCAGGAAAAAACGCATACGCCCTTTTTGGCCAAGGGCATCATTGTCGAGGTTTTGCCGCTTTTCCCGTGCTTTAAAGGCGATTCGAATCTACCTCCTGAAATCTGTTTCCTGCAATTCTGCCTTGCTTTCAAATCCTCTCTGTTGTCTTCCGTCAATATATTTGTGGACGAGAGTTATCATTTATAACTCTGCAGGTTTGTGAATTGCAGTGCCCCTGAGCTCCATTTTTCAACTCGCTTTCTTGGGAGCTGGCCGCAAAAGCGCAGGATTGCTTCAGGCCCTATTCTGGTCCCGGGCGGCAGGCTGAGCCTGTGGTTAATTCTTCTTCCTGATGGGAAAATAGAGTGACCTGTGCCTGTCCCAACACCTAGAGCTAGTGTCTCATTGGTTCCCCCTCTTCCCGTTCATCCTCAGGACAAATTGCAACCTGTACGGAACAGGAGGTTAAAGGTGCTGATTCTCAAGGAGGGAGATTGCTAGTAAAGCGGCTGGAATGGCGAACCCGAGCACAAGGAGATGAGAAATGAGGTGCGTTTTAGAAACCTTTCCCGATCACACGATGTACCATCTTCTGGGATTCTCATGCATGTTTTCGATGTAGGAAGATGCCCTTGAACCTGGAGATTTGGGACCCATGGGATGGGTACCACGCAGTATTACTCTAAAGGGTCTGCGTTTGCTCACCCAACCTCACCAAACCTCTCAGCCCCAAGAGTGTCCACCCTTATGCCTCAATCAGCTGTGGATCTAGATATGGTCAATCCAGGTGGCATCACAGCCCTTGAACGAATTTTGTAAGAATTTCTCTCTCTTTCACTGTCTTTGTTTCACGGGTTTTTAAAAGTGATTGATTTTTATAAAGGGGTTTAGCTGCTTTTCATTGCTGTGTTTATGCCGCTTTACACCCACTTGACTCACTTACAGAGGGATATCAGTACATAGGTTTTAAGATTCTTACTAGTCAGATATATTCTTGGGCGGTGAATAGGGGGTTTTGAGTCCAGATCACTGAGCAAGGAGTAGGTCTTGTCTATTACATATTGGGTTTATGGAACGGTCTCTGAGCTAATTTGAAACCCTTGTTTTAGGCATCACCCCACCTCACCTTTCCCGTTAAGCAGCCATAGTGTGTTTTCTAAACGTGTGACTCTGTTCTGTTTTGTAATTCAGTTCAAGGGTAGCGGTTTTTACATTCCCTCTATAAGTGATATCTTATGATAAGTGTCTTTTTCTGTGTGACTTATTTCACTTAGAATCGTCGTACCTAAATCCACTCATCATGCTGCTACTAGCCTTATGACGTTGATTTCATGGCTGAGTGATATTCCATTGTACAAAAGGACCACAACTTCTTTATCCATTTTTCTCTTTCCTGGGATATTTAAGGTGTAACGAAGTGGAGGTTCTTGTCAACAGAGCAGCCCTAAACTTTGGGGTGCCTGTGCCTTGCTGATTTTTAGTTTTCCCAATTTATACGCCCGTGAGTGGAAGTGCCCTATGCTCTCTAAGCTGAGTTTTTTCGATGTTTCAGGACACACCGTACACTTCTGCAGAGTGGCTGTTGGCAATTTACATCCCGCCCATCAGCGTAGCAAGGCTCCCGTTTCTCCATGGCCTGTCCTGCATTTCTGGTTTTGACACTTTATTCAGCATGGCCCTTTTGACCGATGGGAAGCGAGACTTCCTTGTAGCGCTGATTTGCCTTTCCAGGTTGCTTGGTTGGCCAAAAAGGGCGTATGCGTTTTTTCCTGAATATATTCAGGAAAAAACGCATACGCCCTTTTTGGCCAAGGGCATCATTGTCGAGGTTTTGCCGCTTTTCCCGTGCTTTAAAGGCGATTCGAATCTACCTCCTGAAATCTGTTTCCTGCAATTCTGCCTTGCTTTCAAATCCTCTCTGTTGTCTTCCGTCAATATATTTGTGGACGAGAGTTATCATTTATAACTCTGCAGGTTTGTGAATTGCAGTGCCCCTGAGCTCCATTTTTCAACTCGCTTTCTTGGGAGCTGGCCGCAAAAGCGCAGGATTGCTACAGGCCCTATTCTGGTCCCGGGCGGCAGGCTGAGCCTGTGGTTAATTCTTCTTCCTGATGGGAAAATAGAGTGACCTGTGCCTGTCCCCACACCTAGAGCTAGTGTCTCATTGGTTCCCCCTCTTCCCGTTCATCCTCAGGACAAATTGCAACCTGTACGGAACAGGAGGTTAAAGGTGCTGATTCTCAAGGAGGGAGATTGCTAGTAAAGCGGCTGGAATGGCGAACCCGAGCACAAGGAGATGAGAAATGAGGTGCGTTTTAGAAACCTTTCCCGATCACACGATGTACCATCTTCTGGGATTCTCATGCATGTTTTCGATGTAGGAAGATGCCCTTGAACCTGGAGATTTGGGACCCATGGGATGGGTACCACACAGTATTACTCTAAAGGGTCTGCATTTGCTCACCCAACCTCACCAAACCTCTCAGCCCCAAGAGTGTCCACCCTTATGCCTCAATCAGCTGTGGGTCTAGATATGGTCAATCCAGGTGGCATCACAGCCCTTGAACGAATTTTGTAAGAATTTCTCTCTCTTTCACTGTCTTTGTTTCACGGGTTTTTAAAAGTGATTGATTTTTATAAAGGGGTTTAGCTGCTTTTCACTGCTGTGTTTATGCCGCTTTACACCCACTTGACTCACTTACAGAGGGATATCAGTACATAGGTTTTAAGATTCTTACTAGTCAGATATATTCTTGGGCGGTGAATAGGGGGTTTTGAGTCCAGATCACTGAGCAAGGAGTAGGTCTTGTCTATTACATATTGGGTTTATGGAACGGTCTCTGAGCTAATTTGAAACCCTTGTTTTAGGCATCACCCCACCTCACCTTTCCCGTTAAGCAGCCATAGTGTGTTTTCTAAACGTGTGACTCTGTTCTGTTTTGTAATTCAGTTCAAGGGTAGCGGTTTTTACATTCCCTCTATAAGTGATATCTTATGATAAGTGTCTTTTTCTGTGTGACTTATTTCACTTAGAATCGTCGTACCTAAATCCACTCATCATGCTGCTACTAGCCTTATGACGTTGATTTCATGGCTGAGTGATATTCCATTGTACAAAAGGACCACAACTTCTTTATCCATTTTTCTCTTTCCTGGGATATTTAAGGTGTAACGAAGTGGAGGTTCTTGTCAACAGAGCAGCCCTAAACTTTGGGGTGCCTGTGCCTTGCTGATTTTTAGTTTTCCCAATTTATACGCCCGTGAGTGGAAGTGCCCTATGCTCTCTAAGCTGAGTTTTTTCGATGTTTCAGGACACACCGTACACTTCTGCAGAGTGGCTGTTGGCAATTTACATCCCGCCCATCAGCGTAGCAAGGCTCCCGTTTCTCCATGGCCTGTCCTGCATTTCTGGTTTTGACACTTTATTCAGCATGGCCCTTTTGACCGATGGGAAGCGAGACTTCTTTGTAGCGCTGATTTGCCTTTCCAGGTTGCTTGGTTGGCCAAAAAGGGCGTATGCGTTTTTTCCTGAATATATTCAGGAAAAAACGCATACGCCCTTTTTGGCCAAGGGCATCATTGTCGAGGTTTTGCCGCTTTTCCCGTGCTTTAAAGGCGATTCGAATCTACCTCCTGAAATCTGTTTCCTGCAATTCTGCCTTGCTTTCAAATCCTCTCTGTTGTCTTCCGTCAATATATTTGTGGACGAGAGTTATCATTTATAACTCTGCAGGTTTGTGAATTGCAGTGCCCCTGAGCTCCATTTTTCAACTCGCTTTCTTGGGAGCTGGCCGCAAAAGCGCAGGATTGCTTCAGGCCCTATTCTGGTCCCGGGCGGCAGGCTGAGCCTGTGGTTAATTCTTCTTCCTGATGGGAAAATAGAGTGACCTGTGCCTGTCCCCACACCTAGAGCTAGTGTCTCATTGGTTCCCCCTCTTCCCGTTCATCCTCAGGACCAATTGCAACCTGTACGGAACAGGAGGTTAAAGGTGCTGATTCTCAAGGAGGGAGATTGCTAGTAAAGCGGCTGGAATGGCGAACCCGAGCACAAGGAGATGAGAAATGAGGTGCGTTTTAGAAACCTTTCCCGATCACACGATGTACCATCTTCTGGGATTCTCATGCATGTTTTCGATGTAGGAAGATGCCCTTGAACCTGGAGATTTGGGACCCATGGGATGGGTACCACGCAGTATTACTCTAAAGGGTCTGCATTTGCTCACCCAACCTCACCAAACCTCTCAGCCCCAAGAGTGTCCACCCTTATGCCTCAATCAGCTGTGGGTCTAGATATGGTCAATCCAGGTGGCATCACAGCCCTTGAACGAATTTTGTAAGAATTTCTCTCTCTTTCACTGTCTTTGTTTCACGGGATTTTAAAAGTGATTGATTTTTATAAAGGGGTTTAGCTGCTTTTCACTGCTGTGTTTATGCCGCTTTACACCCACTTGACTCACTTACAGAGGGATATCAGTACATAGGTTTTAAGATTCTTACTAGTCAGATATATTCTTGGGCGGTGAATAGGGGGTTTTGAGTCCAGATCACTGAGCAAAGAGTAGGTCTTGTCTATTACATATTGGGTTTATGGAACGGTCTCTGAGCTAATTTGAAACCCTTGTTTTATGCATCACCCCACCTCACCTTACCCGTTAAGCAGCCATAGTGTGTTTTCTAAACGTGTGACTCTGTTCTGTTTTGTAATTCAGTTCAAGGGTAGCGGTTTTTACATTCCCTCTATAAGTGATATCTTATGATAAGTGTCTTTTTCTGTGTGACTTATTTCACTTAGAATCGTCGTACCTAAATCCACTCATCATGCTGCTACTAGCCTTATGACGTTGATTTCATGGCTGAGTGATATTCCATTGTACAAAAGGACCACAACTTCTTTATCCATTTTTCTCTTTCCTGGGATATTTAAGGTGTAACGAAGTGGAGGTTCTTGTCAACAGAGCAGCCCTAAACTTTGGGGTGCCTGTGCCTTGCTGATTTTTAGTTTTCCCAATTTATACGCCCGTGAGTGGAAGTGCCCTATGCTCTCTAAGCTGAGTTTTTTCGATGTTTCAGGACACACCGTACACTTCTGCAGAGTGGCTGTTGGCAATTTACATCCCGCCCATCACCGTAGCAAGGCTCCCGTTTCTCCATGGCCTGTCCTGCATTTCTGGTTTTGACACTTTATTCAGCATGGCCCTTTTGACCGATGGGAAGCGAGACTTCCTTGTAGCGCTGATTTGCCTTTCCAGGTTGCTTGGTTGGCCAAAAAGGGCGTATGCGTTTTTTCCTGAATATATTCAGGAAAAAACGCATACGCCCTTTTTGGCCAAGGGCATCATTGTCGAGGTTTTGCCGCTTTTCCCGTGCTTTAAAGGCGATTCGAATCTACCTCCTGAAATCTGTTTCCTGCAATTCTGCCTTGCTTTCAAATCCTCTTCGTTGTCTTCCGTCAATATATTTGTGGACGAGAGTTATCATTTATAACTCTGCAGGTTTGTGAATTGCAGTGCCCCTGAGCTCCATTTTTCAACTCGCTTTCTTGGGAGCTGGCCGCAAAAGCGCAGGATTGCTTCAGGCCCTATTCTGGTCCCGGGCGGCAGGCTGAGGCTGTGGTTAATTCTTCTTCCTGATGGGAAAATACAGTGACCTGTGCCTGTCCCAACACCTAGAGCTAGTGTCTCATTGGTTCCCCCTCTTCCCGTTCATCCTCAGGACAAATTGCAACCTGTACGGAACAGGAGGTTAAAGGTGCTGATTCTCAAGGAGGGAGATTGCTAGTAAAGCGGCTGGAATGGCGAACCCGAGCACAAGGAGATGAGAAATGAGGTGCGTTTTAGAAACCTTTCCCGATCACACGATGTACCATCTTCTGGGATTCTCATGCATGTTTTCGATGTAGGAAGATGCCCTTGAACCTGGAGATTTGGGACCCATGGGATGGGTACCACGCAGTATTACTCTAAAGGGTCTGCATTTGCTCACCCAACCTCACCAAACCTCTCAGCCCCAAGAGTGTCCACCCTTATGCCTCAATCAGCTGTGGGTCTAGATATGGTCAATCCAGGTGGCATCACAGCCCTTGAACGAATTTTGTAAGAATTTCTCTCTCTTTCACTGTCTTTGTTTCACGGGATTTTAAAAGTGATTGATTTTTATAAAGGGGTTTAGCTGCTTTTCACTGCTGTGTTTATGCCGCTTTACACCCACTTGACTCACTTACAGAGGGATATCAGTACATAGGTTTTAAGATTCTTACTAGTCAGATATATTCTTGGGCGGTGAATAGGGGGTTTTGAGTCCAGATCACTGAGCAAAGAGTAGGTCTTGTCTATTACATATTGGGTTTATGGAACGGTCTCTGAGCTAATTTGAAACCCTTGTTTTATGCATCACCCCACCTCACCTTTCCCGTTAAGCAGCCATAGTGTGTTTTCTAAACGTGTGACTCTGTTCTGTTTTGTAATTCAGTTCAAGGGTAGCGGTTTTTACATTCCCTCTATAAGTGATATCTTATGATAAGTGTCTTTTTCTGTGTGACTTATTTCACTTAGAATCGTCGTACCTAAATCCACTCATCATGCTGCTACTAGCCTTATGACGTTGATTTCATGGCTGAGTGATATTCCATTGTACAAAAGGACCACAACTTCTTTATCCATTTTTCTCTTTCCTGGGATATTTAAGGTGTAACGAAGTGGAGGTTCTTGTCAACAGAGCAGCCCTAAACTTTGGGGTGCCTGTGTCTTGCTGATTTTTAGTTTTCCCAATTTATACGCCCGTGAGTGGAAGTGCCCTATGCTCTCTAAGCTGAGTTTTTTCGATGTTTCAGGACACACCGTACACTTCTGCAGAGTGGCTGTTGGCAATTTACATCCCGCCCATCAGCGTAGCAAGGCTCCCGTTTCTCCATGGCCTGTCCTGCATTTCTGGTTTTGACACTTTATTCAGCATGGCCCTTTTGACCGATGGGAAGCGAGACTTCCTTGTAGCGCTGATTTGCCTTTCCAGGTTGCTTGGTTGGCCAAAAAGGGCGTATGCGTTTTTTCCTGAATATATTCAGGAAAAAACGCATACGCCCTTTTTGGCCAAGGGCATCATTGTCGAGGTTTTGCCGCTTTTCCCGTGCTTTAAAGGCGATTCGAATCTACCTCCTGAAATCTGTTTCCTGCAATTCTGCCTTGCTTTCAAATCCTCTCTGTTGTCTTCCGTCAATATATTTGTGGACGAGAGTTATCATTTATAACTCTGCAGGTTTGTGAATTGCAGTGCCCCTGAGCTCCATTTTTCAACTCGCTTTCTTGGGAGCTGGCCGCAAAAGCGCAGGATTGCTTCAGGCCCTATTCTGGTCCCGGGCGGCAGGCTGAGGCTGTGGTTAATTCTTCTTCCTGATGGGAAAATACAGTGACCTGTGCCTGTCCCAACACCTAGAGCTAGTGTCTCATTGGTTCCCCCTCTTCCCGTTCATCCTCAGGACCAATTGCAACCTGTACGGAACAGGAGGTTAAAGGTGCTGATTCTCAAGGAGGGAGATTGCTAGTAAAGCGGCTGGAATGGCGAACCCGAGCACAAGGAGATGAGAAATGAGGTGCGTTTTAGAAACCTTTCCCGATCACACGATGTACCATCTTCTGGGATTCTCATGCATGTTTTCGATGTAGGAAGATGCCCTTGAACCTGGAGATTTGGGACCCATGGGATGGGTACCACGCAGTATTACTCTAAAGGGTCTGCATTTGCTCACCCAACCTCACCAAACCTCTCAGCCCCAAGAGTGTCCACCCTTATGCCTCAATCAGCTGTGGGTCTAGATATGGTCAATCCAGGTGGCATCACAGCCCTTGAACGAATTTTGTAAGAATTTCTCTCTCTTTCACTGTCTTTGTTTCACGGGATTTTAAAAGTGATTGATTTTTATAAAGGGGTTTAGCTGCTTTTCACTGCTGTGTTTATGCCGCTTTACACCCACTTGACTCACTTACAGAGGGATATCAGTACATAGGTTTTAAGATTCTTACTAGTCAGATATATTCTTGGGCGGTGAATAGGGGGTTTTGAGTCCAGATCACTGAGCAAAGAGTAGGTCTTGTCTATTACATATTGGGTTTATGGAACGGTCTCTGAGCTAATTTGAAACCCTTGTTTTATGCATCACCCCACCTCACCTTACCCGTTAAGCAGCCATAATGTGTTTTCTAAACGTGTGACTCTGTTCTGTTTTGTAATTCAGTTCAAGGGTAGCGGTTTTTACATTCCCTCTATAAGTGATATCTTATGATAAGTGTCTTTTTCTGTGTGACTTATTTCACTTAGAATCGTCGTACCTAAATCCACTCATCATGCTGCTACTAGCCTTATGACGTTGATTTCATGGCTGAGTGATATTCCATTGTACAAAAGGACCACAACTTCTTTATCCATTTTTCTCTTTCCTGGGATATTTAAGGTGTAACGAAGTGGAGGTTCTTGTCAACAGAGCAGCCCTAAACTTTGGGGTGCCTGTGCCTTGCTGATTTTTAGTTTTCCCAATTTATACGCCCGTGAGTGGAAGTGCCCTATGCTCTCTAAGCTGAGTTTTTTCGATGTTTCAGGACACACCGTACACTTCTGCAGAGTGGCTGTTGGCAATTTACATCCCGCCCATCACCGTAGCAAGGCTCCCGTTTCTCCATGGCCTGTCCTGCATTTCTGGTTTTGACACTTTATTCAGCATGGCCCTTTTGACCGATGGGAAGCGAGACTTCCTTGTAGCGCTGATTTGCCTTTCCAGGTTGCTTGGTTGGCCAAAAAGGGCGTATGCGTTTTTTCCTGAATATATTCAGGAAAAAACGCATACGCCCTTTTTGGCCAAGGGCATCATTGTCGAGGTTTTGCCGCTTTTCCCGTGCTTTAAAGGCGATTCGAATCTACCTCCTGAAATCTGTTTCCTGCAATTCTGCCTTGCTTTCAAATCCTCTCTGTTGTCTTCCGTCAATATATTTGTGGACGAGAGTTATCATTTATAACTCTGCAGGTTTGTGAATTGCAGTGCCCCTGAGCTCCATTTTTCAACTCGCTTTCTTGGGAGCTGGCCGCAAAAGCGCAGGATTGCTTCAGGCCCTATTCTGGTCCCGGGCGGCAGGCTGAGGCTGTGGTTAATTCTTCTTCCTGATGGGAAAATACAGTGACCTGTGCCTGTCCCAACACCTAGAGCTAGTGTCTCATTGGTTCCCCCTCTTCCCGTTCATCCTCAGGACCAATTGCAACCTGTACGGAACAGGAGGTTAAAGGTGCTGATTCTCAAGGAGGGAGATTGCTAGTAAAGCGGCTGGAATGGCGAACCCGAGCACAAGGAGATGAGAAATGAGGTGCGTTTTAGAAACCTTTCCCGATCACACGATGTACCATCTTCTGGGATTCTCATGCATGTTTTCGATGTAGGAAGATGCCCTTGAACCTGGAGATTTGGGACCCATGGGATGGGTACCACGCAGTATTACTCTAAAGGGTCTGCATTTGCTCACCCAACCTCACCAAACCTCTCAGCCCCAAGAGTGTCCACCCTTATGCCTCAATCAGCTGTGGGTCTAGATATGGTCAATCCAGGTGGCATCACAGCCCTTGAACGAATTTTGTAAGAATTTCTCTCTCTTTCACTGTCTTTGTTTCACGGGATTTTAAAAGTGATTGATTTTTATAAAGGGGTTTAGCTGCTTTTCACTGCTGTGTTTATGCCGCTTTACACCCACTTGACTCACTTACAGAGGGATATCAGTACATAGGTTTTAAGATTCTTACTAGTCAGATATATTCTTGGGCGGTGAATAGGGGGTTTTGAGTCCAGATCACTGAGCAAAGAGTAGGTCTTGTCTATTACATATTGGGTTTATGGAACGGTCTCTGAGCTAATTTGAAACCCTTGTTTTATGCATCACCCCACCTCACCTTACCCGTTAAGCAGCCATAGTGTGTTTTCTAAACGTGTGACTCTGTTCTGTTTTGTAATTCAGTTCAAGGGTAGCGGTTTTTACATTCCCTCTATAAGTGATATCTTATGATAAGTGTCTTTTTCTGTGTGACTTATTTCACTTAGAATCGTCGTACCTAAATCCACTCATCATGCTGCTACTAGCCTTATGACGTTGATTTCATGGCTGAGTGATATTCCATTGTACAAAAGGACCACAACTTCTTTATCCATTTTT
Source organism: Balaenoptera borealis (assembly GCF_965194805.1). NCBI lineage: Eukaryota > Metazoa > Chordata > Mammalia > Artiodactyla > Balaenopteridae > Balaenoptera > Balaenoptera borealis. The sequence goes on from NW_028123690.1 coordinate 512,911, forward strand.
CTCTTTCCTGGGATATTTAAGGTGTAACGAAGTGGAGGTTCTTGTCAACAGAGCAGCCCTAAACTTTGGGGTGCCTGTGCCTTGCTGATTTTTAGTTTTCCCAATTTATACGCCCGTGAGTGGAAGTGCCCTATGCTCTCTAAGCTGAGTTTTTTCGATGTTTCAGGACACACCGTACACTTCTGCAGAGTGGCTGTTGGCAATTTACATCCCGCCCATCACCGTAGCAAGGCTCCCGTTTCTCCATGGCCTGTCCTGCATTTCTGGTTTTGACACTTTATTCAGCATGGCCCTTTTGACCGATGGGAAGCGAGACTTCCTTGTAGCGCTGATTTGCCTTTCCAGGTTGCTTGGTTGGCCAAAAAGGGCGTATGCGTTTTTTCCTGAATATATTCAGGAAAAAACGCATACGCCCTTTTTGGCCAAGGGCATCATTGTCGAGGTTTTGCCGCTTTTCCCGTGCTTTAAAGGCGATTCGAATCTACCTCCTGAAATCTGTTTCCTGCAATTCTGCCTTGCTTTCAAATCCTCTTCGTTGTCTTCCGTCAATATATTTGTGGACGAGAGTTATCATTTATAACTCTGCAGGTTTGTGAATTGCAGTGCCCCTGAGCTCCATTTTTCAACTCGCTTTCTTGGGAGCTGGCCGCAAAAGCGCAGGATTCCTTCAGGCCCTATTCTGGTCCCGGGCGGCAGGCTGAGGCTGTGGTTAATTCTTCTTCCTGATGGGAAAATACAGTGACCTGTGCCTGTCCCAACACCTAGAGCTAGTGTCTCATTGGTTCCCCCTCTTCCCGTTCATCCTCAGGACCAATTGCAACCTGTACGGAACAGGAGGTTAAAGGTGCTGATTCTCAAGGAGGGAGATTGCTAGTAAAGCGGCTGGAATGGCGAACCCGAGCACAAGGAGATGAGAAATGAGGTGCGTTTTAGAAACCTTTCCCGATCACACGATGTACCATCTTCTGGGATTCTCATGCATGTTTTCGATGTAGGAAGATGCCCTTGAACCTGGAGATTTGGGACCCATGGGATGGGTACCACGCAGTATTACTCTAAAGGGTCTGCATTTGCTCACCCAACCTCACCAAACCTCTCAGCCCCAAGAGTGTCCACCCTTATGCCTCAATCAGCTGTGGGTCTAGATATGGTCAATCCAGGTGGCATCACAGCCCTTGAACGAATTTTGTAAGAATTTCTCTCTCTTTCACTGTCTTTGTTTCACGGGATTTTAAAAGTGATTGATTTTTATAAAGGGGTTTAGCTGCTTTTCACTGCTGTGTTTATGCCGCTTTACACCCACTTGACTCACTTACAGAGGGATATCAGTACATAGGTTTTAAGATTCTTACTAGTCAGATATATTCTTGGGCGGTGAATAGGGGGTTTTGAGTCCAGATCACTGAGCAAAGAGTAGGTCTTGTCTATTACATATTGGGTTTATGGAACGGTCTCTGAGCTAATTTGAAACCCTTGTTTTAGGCATCACCCCACCTCACCTTACCCGTTAAGCAGCCATAGTGTGTTTTCTAAACGTGTGACTCTGTTCTGTTTTGTAATTCAGTTCAAGGGTAGCGGTTTTTACATTCCCTCTATAAGTGATATCTTATGATAAGTGTCTTTTTCTGTGTGACTTATTTCACTTAGAATCGTCGTACCTAAATCCACTCATCATGCTGCTACTAGCCTTATGACGTTGATTTCATGGCTGAGTGATATTCCATTGTACAAAAGGACCACAACTTCTTTATCCATTTTTCCCTTTCCTGGGATATTTAAGGTGTAACGAAGTGGAGGTTCTTGTCAACAGAGCAGCCCTAAACTTTGGGGTGCCTGTGTCTTGCTGATTTTTAGTTTTCCCAATTTATACGCCCGTGAGTGGAAGTGCCCTATGCTCTCTAAGCTGAGTTTTTTCGATGTTTCAGGACACACCGTACACTTCTGCAGAGTGGCTGTTGGCAATTTACATCCCGCCCATCACCGTAGCAAGGCTCCCGTTTCTCCATGGCCTGTCCTGCATTTCTGGTTTTGGCACTTTATTCAGCATGGCCCTTTTGACCGATGGGAAGCGAGACTTCCTTGTAGCGCTGATTTGCCTTTCCAGGTTGCTTGGTTGGCCAAAAAGGGCGTATGCGTTTTTTCCTGAATATATTCAGGAAAAAACGCATACGCCCTTTTTGGCCAAGGGCATCATTGTCGAGGTTTTGCCGCTTTTCCCGTGCTTTAAAGGCGATTCGAATCTACCTCCTGAAATCTGTTTCCTGCAATTCTGCCTTGCTTTCAAATCCTCTCTGTTGTCTTCCGTCAATATATTTGTGGACGAGAGTTATCATTTATAACTCTGCAGGTTTGTGAATTGCAGTGCCCCTGAGCTCCATTTTTCAACTCGCTTTCTTGGGAGCTGGCCGCAAAAGCGCAGGATTGCTTCAGGCCCTATTCTGGTCCCGGGCGGCAGGCTGAGGCTGTGGTTAATTCTTCTTCCTGATGGGAAAATACAGTGACCTGTGCCTGTCCCAACACCTAGAGCTAGTGTCTCATTGGTTCCCCCTCTTCCCGTTCATCCTCAGGACCAATTGCAACCTGTACGGAACAGGAGGTTAAAGGTGCTGATTCTCAAGGAGGGAGATTGCTAGTAAAGCGGCTGGAATGGCGAACCCGAGCACAAGGAGATGAGAAATGAGGTGCGTTTTAGAAACCTTTCCCGATCACACGATGTACCATCTTCTGGGATTCTCATGCATGTTTTCGATGTAGGAAGATGCCCTTGAACCTGGAGATTTGGGACCCATGGGATGGGTACCACGCAGTATTACTCTAAAGGGTCTGCATTTGCTCACCCAACCTCACCAAACCTCTCAGCCCCAAGAGTGTCCACCCTTATGCCTCAATCAGCTGTGGGTCTAGATATGGTCAATCCAGGTGGCATCACAGCCCTTGAACGAATTTTGTAAGAATTTCTCTCTCTTTCACTGTCTTTGTTTCACGGGATTTTAAAAGTGATTGATTTTTATAAAGGGGTTTAGCTGCTTTTCACTGCTGTGTTTATGCCGCTTTACACCCACTTGACTCACTTACAGAGGGATATCAGTACATAGGTTTTAAGATTCTTACTAGTCAGATATATTCTTGGGCGGTGAATAGGGGGTTTTGAGTCCAGATCACTGAGCAAAGAGTAGGTCTTGTCTATTACATATTGGGTTTATGGAACGGTCTCTGAGCTAATTTGAAACCCTTGTTTTATGCATCACCCCACCTCACCTTACCCGTTAAGCAGCCATAGTGTGTTTTCTAAACGTGTGACTCTGTTCTGTTTTGTAATTCAGTTCAAGGGTAGCGGTTTTTACATTCCCTCTATAAGTGATATCTTATGATAAGTGTCTTTTTCTGTGTGACTTATTTCACTTAGAATCGTCGTACCTAAATCCACTCATCATGCTGCTACTAGCCTTATGACGTTGATTTCATGGCTGAGTGATATTCCATTGTACAAAAGGACCACAACTTCTTTATCCATTTTTCTCTTTCCTGGGATATTTAAGGTGTAACGAAGTGGAGGTTCTTGTCAACAGAGCAGCCCTAAACTTTGGGGTGCCTGTGCCTTGCTGATTTTTAGTTTTCCCAATTTATACGCCCGTGAGTGGAAGTGCCCTATGCTCTCTAAGCTGAGTGTTTTCGATGTTTCAGGACACACCGTACACTTCTGCAGAGTGGCTGTTGGCAATTTACATCCCGCCCATCACCGTAGCAAGGCTCCCGTTTCTCCATGGCCTGTCCTGCATTTCTGGTTTTGACACTTTATTCAGCATGGCCCTTTTGACCGATGGGAAGCGAGACTTCCTTGTAGCGCTGATTTGCCTTTCCAGGTTGCTTGGTTGGCCAAAAAGGGCGTATGCGTTTTTTCCTGAATATATTCAGGAAAAAACGCATACGCCCTTTTTGGCCAAGGGCATCATTGTCGAGGTTTTGCCGCTTTTCCCGTGCTTTAAAGGCGATTCGAATCTACCTCCTGAAATCTGTTTCCTGCAATTCTGCCTTGCTTTCAAATCCTCTTCGTTGTCTTCCGTCAATATATTTGTGGACGAGAGTTATCATTTATAACTCTGCAGGTTTGTGAATTGCAGTGCCCCTGAGCTCCATTTTTCAACTCGCTTTCTTGGGAGCTGGCCGCAAAAGCGCAGGATTCCTTCAGGCCCTATTCTGGTCCCGGGCGGCAGGCTGAGGCTGTGGTTAATTCTTCTTCCTGATGGGAAAATACAGTGACCTGTGCCTGTCCCAACACCTAGAGCTAGTGTCTCATTGGTTCCCCCTCTTCCCGTTCATCCTCAGGACAAATTGCAACCTGTACGGAACAGGAGGTTAAAGGTGCTGATTCTCAAGGAGGGAGATTGCTAGTAAAGCGGCTGGAATGGCGAACCCGAGCACAAGGAGATGAGAAATGAGGTGCGTTTTAGAAACCTTTCCCGATCACACGATGTACCATCTTCTGGGATTCTCATGCATGTTTTCGATGTAGGAAGATGCCCTTGAACCTGGAGATTTGGGACCCATGGGATGGGTACCACGCAGTATTACTCTAAAGGGTCTGCATTTGCTCACCCAACCTCACCAAACCTCTCAGCCCCAAGAGTGTCCACCCTTATGCCTCAATCAGCTGTGGGTCTAGATATGGTCAATCCAGGTGGCATCACAGCCCTTGAACGAATTTTGTAAGAATTTCTCTCTCTTTCACTGTCTTTGTTTCACGGGATTTTAAAAGTGATTGATTTTTATAAAGGGGTTTAGCTGCTTTTCACTGCTGTGTTTATGCCGCTTTACACCCACTTGACTCACTTACAGAGGGATATCAGTACATAGGTTTTAAGATTCTTACTAGTCAGATATATTCTTGGGCGGTGAATAGGGGGTTTTGAGTCCAGATCACTGAGCAAAGAGTAGGTCTTGTCTATTACATATTGGGTTTATGGAACGGTCTCTGAGCTAATTTGAAACCCTTGTTTTATGCATCACCCCACCTCACCTTTCCCGTTAAGCAGCCATAGTGTGTTTTCTAAACGTGTGACTCTGTTCTGTTTTGTAATTCAGTTCAAGGGTAGCGGTTTTTACATTCCCTCTATAAGTGATATCTTATGATAAGTGTCTTTTTCTGTGTGACTTATTTCACTTAGAATCGTCGTACCTAAATCCACTCATCATGCTGCTACTAGCCTTATGACGTTGATTTCATGGCTGAGTGATATTCCATTGTACAAAAGGACCACAACTTCTTTATCCATTTTTCTCTTTCCTGGGATATTTAAGGTGTAACGAAGTGGAGGTTCTTGTCAACAGAGCAGCCCTAAACTTTGGGGTGCCTGTGTCTTGCTGATTTTTAGTTTTCCCAATTTATACGCCCGTGAGTGGAAGTGCCCTATGCTCTCTAAGCTGAGTTTTTTCGATGTTTCAGGACACACCGTACACTTCTGCAGAGTGGCTGTTGGCAATTTACATCCCGCCCATCAGCGTAGCAAGGCTCCCGTTTCTCCATGGCCTGTCCTGCATTTCTGGTTTTGACACTTTATTCAGCATGGCCCTTTTGACCGATGGGAAGCGAGACTTCCTTGTAGCGCTGATTTGCCTTTCCAGGTTGCTTGGTTGGCCAAAAAGGGCGTATGCGTTTTTTCCTGAATATATTCAGGAAAAAACGCATACGCCCTTTTTGGCCAAGGGCATCATTGTCGAGGTTTTGCCGCTTTTCCCGTGCTTTAAAGGCGATTCGAATCTACCTCCTGAAATCTGTTTCCTGCAATTCTGCCTTGCTTTCAAATCCTCTCTGTTGTCTTCCGTCAATATATTTGTGGACGAGAGTTATCATTTATAACTCTGCAGGTTTGTGAATTGCAGTGCCCCTGAGCTCCATTTTTCAACTCGCTTTCTTGGGAGCTGGCCGCAAAAGCGCAGGATTGCTTCAGGCCCTATTCTGGTCCCGGGCGGCAGGCTGAGGCTGTGGTTAATTCTTCTTCCTGATGGGAAAATACAGTGACCTGTGCCTGTCCCAACACCTAGAGCTAGTGTCTCATTGGTTCCCCCTCTTCCCGTTCATCCTCAGGACCAATTGCAACCTGTACGGAACAGGAGGTTAAAGGTGCTGATTCTCAAGGAGGGAGATTGCTAGTAAAGCGGCTGGAATGGCGAACCCGAGCACAAGGAGATGAGAAATGAGGTGCGTTTTAGAAACCTTTCCCGATCACACGATGTACCATCTTCTGGGATTCTCATGCATGTTTTCGATGTAGGAAGATGCCCTTGAACCTGGAGATTTGGGACCCATGGGATGGGTACCACGCAGTATTACTCTAAAGGGTCTGCATTTGCTCACCCAACCTCACCAAACCTCTCAGCCCCAAGAGTGTCCACCCTTATGCCTCAATCAGCTGTGGGTCTAGATATGGTCAATCCAGGTGGCATCACAGCCCTTGAACGAATTTTGTAAGAATTTCTCTCTCTTTCACTGTCTTTGTTTCACGGGATTTTAAAAGTGATTGATTTTTATAAAGGGGTTTAGCTGCTTTTCACTGCTGTGTTTATGCCGCTTTACACCCACTTGACTCACTTACAGAGGGATATCAGTACATAGGTTTTAAGATTCTTACTAGTCAGATATATTCTTGGGCGGTGAATAGGGGGTTTTGAGTCCAGATCACTGAGCAAAGAGTAGGTCTTGTCTATTACATATTGGGTTTATGGAACGGTCTCTGAGCTAATTTGAAACCCTTGTTTTATGCATCACCCCACCTCACCTTACCCGTTAAGCAGCCATAATGTGTTTTCTAAACGTGTGACTCTGTTCTGTTTTGTAATTCAGTTCAAGGGTAGCGGTTTTTACATTCCCTCTATAAGTGATATCTTATGATAAGTGTCTTTTTCTGTGTGACTTATTTCACTTAGAATCGTCGTACCTAAATCCACTCATCATGCTGCTACTAGCCTTATGACGTTGATTTCATGGCTGAGTGATATTCCATTGTACAAAAGGACCACAACTTCTTTATCCATTTTTCTCTTTCCTGGGATATTTAAGGTGTAACGAAGTGGAGGTTCTTGTCAACAGAGCAGCCCTAAACTTTGGGGTGCCTGTGCCTTGCTGATTTTTAGTTTTCCCAATTTATACGCCCGTGAGTGGAAGTGCCCTATGCTCTCTAAGCTGAGTTTTTTCGATGTTTCAGGACACACCGTACACTTCTGCAGAGTGGCTGTTGGCAATTTACATCCCGCCCATCACCGTAGCAAGGCTCCCGTTTCTCCATGGCCTGTCCTGCATTTCTGGTTTTGACACTTTATTCAGCATGGCCCTTTTGACCGATGGGAAGCGAGACTTCCTTGTAGCGCTGATTTGCCTTTCCAGGTTGCTTGGTTGGCCAAAAAGGGCGTATGCGTTTTTTCCTGAATATATTCAGGAAAAAACGCATACGCCCTTTTTGGCCAAGGGCATCATTGTCGAGGTTTTGCCGCTTTTCCCGTGCTTTAAAGGCGATTCGAATCTACCTCCTGAAATCTGTTTCCTGCAATTCTGCCTTGCTTTCAAATCCTCTCTGTTGTCTTCCGTCAATATATTTGTGGACGAGAGTTATCATTTATAACTCTGCAGGTTTGTGAATTGCAGTGCCCCTGAGCTCCATTTTTCAACTCGCTTTCTTGGGAGCTGGCCGCAAAAGCGCAGGATTGCTTCAGGCCCTATTCTGGTCCCGGGCGGCAGGCTGAGGCTGTGGTTAATTCTTCTTCCTGATGGGAAAATACAGTGACCTGTGCCTGTCCCAACACCTAGAGCTAGTGTCTCATTGGTTCCCCCTCTTCCCGTTCATCCTCAGGACCAATTGCAACCTGTACGGAACAGGAGGTTAAAGGTGCTGATTCTCAAGGAGGGAGATTGCTAGTAAAGCGGCTGGAATGGCGAACCCGAGCACAAGGAGATGAGAAATGAGGTGCGTTTTAGAAACCTTTCCCGATCACACGATGTACCATCTTCTGGGATTCTCATGCATGTTTTCGATGTAGGAAGATGCCCTTGAACCTGGAGATTTGGGACCCATGGGATGGGTACCACGCAGTATTACTCTAAAGGGTCTGCATTTGCTCACCCAACCTCACCAAACCTCTCAGCCCCAAGAGTGTCCACCCTTATGCCTCAATCAGCTGTGGGTCTAGATATGGTCAATCCAGGTGGCATCACAGCCCTTGAACGAATTTTGTAAGAATTTCTCTCTCTTTCACTGTCTTTGTTTCACGGGATTTTAAAAGTGATTGATTTTTATAAAGGGGTTTAGCTGCTTTTCACTGCTGTGTTTATGCCGCTTTACACCCACTTGACTCACTTACAGAGGGATATCAGTACATAGGTTTTAAGATTCTTACTAGTCAGATATATTCTTGGGCGGTGAATAGGGGGTTTTGAGTCCAGATCACTGAGCAAAGAGTAGGTCTTGTCTATTACATATTGGGTTTATGGAACGGTCTCTGAGCTAATTTGAAACCCTTGTTTTATGCATCACCCCACCTCACCTTACCCGTTAAGCAGCCATAGTGTGTTTTCTAAACGTGTGACTCTGTTCTGTTTTGTAATTCAGTTCAAGGGTAGCGGTTTTTACATTCCCTCTATAAGTGATATCTTATGATAAGTGTCTTTTTCTGTGTGACTTATTTCACTTAGAATCGTCGTACCTAAATCCACTCATCATGCTGCTACTAGCCTTATGACGTTGATTTCATGGCTGAGTGATATTCCATTGTACAAAAGGACCACAACTTCTTTATCCATTTTTCTCTTTCCTGGGATATTTAAGGTGTAACGAAGTGGAGGTTCTTGTCAACAGAGCAGCCCTAAACTTTGGGGTGCCTGTGCCTTGCTGATTTTTAGTTTTCCCAATTTATACGCCCGTGAGTGGAAGTGCCCTATGCTCTCTAAGCTGAGTTTTTTCGATGTTTCAGGACACACCGTACACTTCTGCAGAGTGGCTGTTGGCAATTTACATCCCGCCCATCACCGTAGCAAGGCTCCCGTTTCTCCATGGCCTGTCCTGCATTTCTGGTTTTGACACTTTATTCAGCATGGCCCTTTTGACCGATGGGAAGCGAGACTTCCTTGTAGCGCTGATTTGCCTTTCCAGGTTGCTTGGTTGGCCAAAAAGGGCGTATGCGTTTTTTCCTGAATATATTCAGGAAAAAACGCATACGCCCTTTTTGGCCAAGGGCATCATTGTCGAGGTTTTGCCGCTTTTCCCGTGCTTTAAAGGCGATTCGAATCTACCTCCTGAAATCTGTTTCCTGCAATTCTGCCTTGCTTTCAAATCCTCTTCGTTGTCTTCCGTCAATATATTTGTGGACGAGAGTTATCATTTATAACTCTGCAGGTTTGTGAATTGCAGTGCCCCTGAGCTCCATTTTTCAACTCGCTTTCTTGGGAGCTGGCCGCAAAAGCGCAGGATTCCTTCAGGCCCTATTCTGGTCCCGGGCGGCAGGCTGAGGCTGTGGTTAATTCTTCTTCCTGATGGGAAAATACAGTGACCTGTGCCTGTCCCAACACCTAGAGCTAGTGTCTCATTGGTTCCCCCTCTTCCCGTTCATCCTCAGGACCAATTGCAACCTGTACGGAACAGGAGGTTAAAGGTGCTGATTCTCAAGGAGGGAGATTGCTAGTAAAGCGGCTGGAATGGCGAACCCGAGCACAAGGAGATGAGAAATGAGGTGCGTTTTAGAAACCTTTCCCGATCACACGATGTACCATCTTCTGGGATTCTCATGCATGTTTTCGATGTAGGAAGATGCCCTTGAACCTGGAGATTTGGGACCCATGGGATGGGTACCACGCAGTATTACTCTAAAGGGTCTGCATTTGCTCACCCAACCTCACCAAACCTCTCAGCCCCAAGAGTGTCCACCCTTATGCCTCAATCAGCTGTGGGTCTAGATATGGTCAATCCAGGTGGCATCACAGCCCTTGAACGAATTTTGTAAGAATTTCTCTCTCTTTCACTGTCTTTGTTTCACGGGATTTTAAAAGTGATTGATTTTTATAAAGGGGTTTAGCTGCTTTTCACTGCTGTGTTTATGCCGCTTTACACCCACTTGACTCACTTACAGAGGGATATCAGTACATAGGTTTTAAGATTCTTACTAGTCAGATATATTCTTGGGCGGTGAATAGGGGGTTTTGAGTCCAGATCACTGAGCAAAGAGTAGGTCTTGTCTATTACATATTGGGTTTATGGAACGGTCTCTGAGCTAATTTGAAACCCTTGTTTTAGGCATCACCCCACCTCACCTTACCCGTTAAGCAGCCATAGTGTGTTTTCTAAACGTGTGACTCTGTTCTGTTTTGTAATTCAGTTCAAGGGTAGCGGTTTTTACATTCCCTCTATAAGTGATATCTTATGATAAGTGTCTTTTTCTGTGTGACTTATTTCACTTAGAATCGTCGTACCTAAATCCACTCATCATGCTGCTACTAGCCTTATGACGTTGATTTCATGGCTGAGTGATATTCCATTGTACAAAAGGACCACAACTTCTTTATCCATTTTTCCCTTTCCTGGGATATTTAAGGTGTAACGAAGTGGAGGTTCTTGTCAACAGAGCAGCCCTAAACTTTGGGGTGCCTGTGTCTTGCTGATTTTTAGTTTTCCCAATTTATACGCCCGTGAGTGGAAGTGCCCTATGCTCTCTAAGCTGAGTTTTTTCGATGTTTCAGGACACACCGTACACTTCTGCAGAGTGGCTGTTGGCAATTTACATCCCGCCCATCACCGTAGCAAGGCTCCCGTTTCTCCATGGCCTGTCCTGCATTTCTGGTTTTGGCACTTTATTCAGCATGGCCCTTTTGACCGATGGGAAGCGAGACTTCCTTGTAGCGCTGATTTGCCTTTCCAGGTTGCTTGGTTGGCCAAAAAGGGCGTATGCGTTTTTTCCTGAATATATTCAGGAAAAAACGCATACGCCCTTTTTGGCCAAGGGCATCATTGTCGAGGTTTTGCCGCTTTTCCCGTGCTTTAAAGGCGATTCGAATCTACCTCCTGAAATCTGTTTCCTGCAATTCTGCCTTGCTTTCAAATCCTCTCTGTTGTCTTCCGTCAATATATTTGTGGACGAGAGTTATCATTTATAACTCTGCAGGTTTGTGAATTGCAGTGCCCCTGAGCTCCATTTTTCAACTCGCTTTCTTGGGAGCTGGCCGCAAAAGCGCAGGATTGCTTCAGGCCCTATTCTGGTCCCGGGCGGCAGGCTGAGCCTGTGGTTAATTCTTCTTCCTGATGGGAAAATACAGTGACCTGTGCCTGTCCCAACACCTAGAGCTAGTGTCTCATTGGTTCCCCCTCTTCCCGTTCATCCTCAGGACCAATTGCAACCTGTACGGAACAGGAGGTTAAAGGTGCTGATTCTCAAGGAGGGAGATTGCTAGTAAAGCGGCTGGAATGGCGAACCCGAGCACAAGGAGATGAGAAATGAGGTGCGTTTTAGAAACCTTTCCCGATCACACGATGTACCATCTTCTGGGATTCTCATGCATGTTTTCGATGTAGGAAGATGCCCTTGAACCTGGAGATTTGGGACCCATGGGATGGGTACCACGCAGTATTACTCTAAAGGGTCTGCATTTGCTCACCCAACCTCACCAAACCTCTCAGCCCCAAGAGTGTCCACCCTTATGCCTCAATCAGCTGTGGGTCTAGATATGGTCAATCCAGGTGGCATCACAGCCCTTGAACGAATTTTGTAAGAATTTCTCTCTCTTTCACTGTCTTTGTTTCACGGGATTTTAAAAGTGATTGATTTTTATAAAGGGGTTTAGCTGCTTTTCACTGCTGTGTTTATGCCGCTTTACACCCACTTGACTCACTTACAGAGGGATATCAGTACATAGGTTTTAAGATTCTTACTAGTCAGATATATTCTTGGGCGGTGAATAGGGGGTTTTGAGTCCAGATCACTGAGCAAAGAGTAGGTCTTGTCTATTACATATTGGGTTTATGGAACGGTCTCTGAGCTAATTTGAAACCCTTGTTTTATGCATCACCCCACCTCACCTTACCCGTTAAGCAGCCATAGTGTGTTTTCTAAACGTGTGACTCTGTTCTGTTTTGTAATTCAGTTCAAGGGTAGCGGTTTTTACATTCCCTCTATAAGTGATATCTTATGATAAGTGTCTTTTTCTGTGTGACTTATTTCACTTAGAATCGTCGTACCTAAATCCACTCATCATGCTGCTACTAGCCTTATGACGTTGATTTCATGGCTGAGTGATATTCCATTGTAGAAAAGGACCACAACTTCTTTATCCATTTTTCTCTTTCCTGGGATATTTAAGGTGTAACGAAGTGGAGGTTCTTGTCAACAGAGCAGCCCTAAACTTTGGGGTGCCTGTGCCTTGCTGATTTTTAGTTTTCCCAATTTATACGCCCGTGAGTGGAAGTGCCCTATGCTCTCTAAGCTGAGTGTTTTCGATGTTTCAGGACACACCGTACACTTCTGCAGAGTGGCTGTTGGCAATTTACATCCCGCCCATCACCGTAGCAAGGCTCCCGTTTCTCCATGGCCTGTCCTGCATTTCTGGTTTTGACACTTTATTCAGCATGGCCCTTTTGACCGATGGGAAGCGAGACTTCCTTGTAGCGCTGATTTGCCTTTCCAGGTTGCTTGGTTGGCCAAAAAGGGCGTATGCGTTTTTTCCTGAATATATTCAGGAAAAAACGCATACGCCCTTTTTGGCCAAGGGCATCATTGTCGAGGTTTTGCCGCTTTTCCCGTGCTTTAAAGGCGATTCGAATCTACCTCCTGAAATCTGTTTCCTGCAATTCTGCCTTGCTTTCAAATCCTCTTCGTTGTCTTCCGTCAATATATTTGTGGACGAGAGTTATCATTTATAACTCTGCAGGTTTGTGAATTGCAGTGCCCCTGAGCTCCATTTTTCAACTCGCTTTCTTGGGAGCTGGCCGCAAAAGCGCAGGATTCCTTCAGGCCCTATTCTGGTCCCGGGCGGCAGGCTGAGGCTGTGGTTAATTCTTCTTCCTGATGGGAAAATACAGTGACCTGTGCCTGTCCCAACACCTAGAGCTAGTGTCTCATTGGTTCCCCCTCTTCCCGTTCATCCTCAGGACAAATTGCAACCTGTACGGAACAGGAGGTTAAAGGTGCTGATTCTCAAGGAGGGAGATTGCTAGTAAAGCGGCTGGAATGGCGAACCCGAGCACAAGGAGATGAGAAATGAGGTGCGTTTTAGAAACCTTTCCCGATCACACGATGTACCATCTTCTGGGATTCTCATGCATGTTTTCGATGTAGGAAGATGCCCTTGAACCTGGAGATTTGGGACCCATGGGATGGGTACCACGCAGTATTACTCTAAAGGGTCTGCATTTGCTCACCCAACCTCACCAAACCTCTCAGCCCCAAGAGTGTCCACCCTTATGCCTCAATCAGCTGTGGGTCTAGATATGGTCAATCCAGGTGGCATCACAGCCCTTGAACGAATTTTGTAAGAATTTCTCTCTCTTTCACTGTCTTTGTTTCACGGGATTTTAAAAGTGATTGATTTTTATAAAGGGGTTTAGCTGCTTTTCACTGCTGTGTTTATGCCGCTTTACACCCACTTGACTCACTTACAGAGGGATATCAGTACATAGGTTTTAAGATTCTTACTAGTCAGATATATTCTTGGGCGGTGAATAGGGGGTTTTGAGTCCAGATCACTGAGCAAAGAGTAGGTCTTGTCTATTACATATTGGGTTTATGGAACGGTCTCTGAGCTAATTTGAAACCCTTGTTTTATGCATCACCCCACCTCACCTTTCCCGTTAAGCAGCCATAGTGTGTTTTCTAAACGTGTGACTCTGTTCTGTTTTGTAATTCAGTTCAAGGGTAGCGGTTTTTACATTCCCTCTATAAGTGATATCTTATGATAAGTGTCTTTTTCTGTGTGACTTATTTCACTTAGAATCGTCGTACCTAAATCCACTCATCATGCTGCTACTAGCCTTATGACGTTGATTTCATGGCTGAGTGATATTCCATTGTACAAAAGGACCACAACTTCTTTATCCATTTTTCTCTTTCCTGGGATATTTAAGGTGTAACGAAGTGGAGGTTCTTGTCAACAGAGCAGCCCTAAACTTTGGGGTGCCTGTGCCTTGCTGATTTTTAGTTTTCCCAATTTATACGCCCGTGAGTGGAAGTGCCCTATGCTCTCTAAGCTGAGTGTTTTCGATGTTTCAGGACACACCGTACACTTCTGCAGAGTGGCTGTTGGCAATTTACATCCCGCCCATCAGCGTAGCAAGGCTCCCGTTTCTCCATGGCCTGTCCTGCATTTCTGGTTTTGACACTTTATTCAGCATGGCCCTTTTGACCGATGGGAAGCGAGACTTCCTTGTAGCGCTGATTTGCCTTTCCAGGTTGCTTGGTTGGCCAAAAAGGGCGTATGCGTTTTTTCCTGAATATATTCAGGAAAAAACGCATACGCCCTTTTTGGCCAAGGGCATCATTGTCGAGGTTTTGCCGCTTTTCCCGTGCTTTAAAGGCGATTCGAATCTACCTCCTGAAATCTGTTTCCTGCAATTCTGCCTTGCTTTCAAATCCTCTCTGTTGTCTTCCGTCAATATATTTGTGGACGAGAGTTATCATTTATAACTCTGCAGGTTTGTGAATTGCAGTGCCCCTGAGCTCCATTTTTCAACTCGCTTTCTTGGGAGCTGGCCGCAAAAGCGCAGGATTGCTTCAGGCCCTATTCTGGTCCCGGGCGGCAGGCTGAGGCTGTGGTTAATTCTTCTTCCTGATGGGAAAATACAGTGACCTGTGCCTGTCCCAACACCTAGAGCTAGTGTCTCATTGGTTCCCCCTCTTCCCGTTCATCCTCAGGACCAATTGCAACCTGTACGGAACAGGAGGTTAAAGGTGCTGATTCTCAAGGAGGGAGATTGCTAGTAAAGCGGCTGGAATGGCGAACCCGAGCACAAGGAGATGAGAAATGAGGTGCGTTTTAGAAACCTTTCCCGATCACACGATGTACCATCTTCTGGGATTCTCATGCATGTTTTCGATGTAGGAAGATGCCCTTGAACCTGGAGATTTGGGACCCATGGGATGGGTACCACGCAGTATTACTCTAAAGGGTCTGCATTTGCTCACCCAACCTCACCAAACCTCTCAGCCCCAAGAGTGTCCACCCTTATGCCTCAATCAGCTGTGGGTCTAGATATGGTCAATCCAGGTGGCATCACAGCCCTTGAACGAATTTTGTAAGAATTTCTCTCTCTTTCACTGTCTTTGTTTCACGGGATTTTAAAAGTGATTGATTTTTATAAAGGGGTTTAGCTGCTTTTCACTGCTGTGTTTATGCCGCTTTACACCCACTTGACTCACTTACAGAGGGATATCAGTACATAGGTTTTAAGATTCTTACTAGTCAGATATATTCTTGGGCGGTGAATAGGGGGTTTTGAGTCCAGATCACTGAGCAAAGAGTAGGTCTTGTCTATTACATATTGGGTTTATGGAACGGTCTCTGAGCTAATTTGAAACCCTTGTTTTATGCATCACCCCACCTCACCTTACCCGTTAAGCAGCCATAGTGTGTTTTCTAAACGTGTGACTCTGTTCTGTTTTGTAATTCAGTTCAAGGGTAGCGGTTTTTACATTCCCTCTATAAGTGATATCTTATGATAAGTGTCTTTTTCTGTGTGACTTATTTCACTTAGAATCGTCGTACCTAAATCCACTCATCATGCTGCTACTAGCCTTATGACGTTGATTTCATGGCTGAGTGATATTCCATTGTACAAAAGGACCACAACTTCTTTATCCATTTTTCTCTTTCCTGGGATATTTAAGGTGTAACGAAGTGGAGGTTCTTGTCAACAGAGCAGCCCTAAACTTTGGGGTGCCTGTGCCTTGCTGATTTTTAGTTTTCCCAATTTATACGCCCGTGAGTGGAAGTGCCCTATGCTCTCTAAGCTGAGTTTTTTCGATGTTTCAGGACACACTGTACACTTCTGCAGAGTGGCTGTTGGCAATTTACATCCCGCCCATCAGCGTAGCAAGGCTCCCGTTTCTCCATGGCCTGTCCTGCATTTCTGGTTTTGACACTTTATTCAGCATGGCCCTTTTGACCGATGGGAAGCGAGACTTCTTTGTAGCGCTGATTTGCCTTTCCAGGTTGCTTGGTTGGCCAAAAAGGGCGTATGCGTTTTTTCCTGAATATATTCAGGAAAAAACGCATACGCCCTTTTTGGCCAAGGGCATCATTGTCGAGGTTTTGCCGCTTTTCCCGTGCTTTAAAGGCGATTCGAATCTACCTCCTGAAATCTGTTTCCTGCAATTCTGCCTTGCTTTCAAATCCTCTCTGTTGTCTTCCGTCAATATATTTGTGGACGAGAGTTATCATTTATAACTCTGCAGGTTTGTGAATTGCAGTGCCCCTGAGCTCCATTTTTCAACTCGCTTTCTTGGGAGCTGGCCGCAAAAGCGCAGGATTGCTTCAGGCCCTATTCTGGTCCCGGGCGGCAGGCTGAGCCTGTGGTTAATTCTTCTTCCTGATGGGAAAATAGAGTGACCTGTGCCTGTCCCAACACCTAGAGCTAGTGTCTCATTGGTTCCCCCTCTTCCCGTTCATCCTCAGGACAAATTGCAACCTGTACGGAACAGGAGGTTAAAGGTGCTGATTCTCAAGGAGGGAGATTGCTAGTAAAGCGGCTGGAATGGCGAACCCGAGCACAAGGAGATGAGAAATGAGGTGCGTTTTAGAAACCTTTCCCGATCACACGATGTACCATCTTCTGGGATTCTCATGCATGTTTTCGATGTAGGAAGATGCCCTTGAACCTGGAGATTTGGGACCCATGGGATGGGTACCACGCAGTATTACTCTAAAGGGTCTGCGTTTGCTCACCCAACCTCACCAAACCTCTCAGCCCCAAGAGTGTCCACCCTTATGCCTCAATCAGCTGTGGATCTAGATATGGTCAATCCAGGTGGCATCACAGCCCTTGAACGAATTTTGTAAGAATTTCTCTCTCTTTCACTGTCTTTGTTTCACGGGTTTTTAAAAGTGATTGATTTTTATAAAGGGGTTTAGCTGCTTTTCATTGCTGTGTTTATGCCGCTTTACACCCACTTGACTCACTTACAGAGGGATATCAGTACATAGGTTTTAAGATTCTTACTAGTCAGATATATTCTTGGGCGGTGAATAGGGGGTTTTGAGTCCAGATCACTGAGCAAGGAGTAGGTCTTGTCTATTACATATTGGGTTTATGGAACGGTCTCTGAGCTAATTTGAAACCCTTGTTTTAGGCATCACCCCACCTCACCTTTCCCGTTAAGCAGCCATAGTGTGTTTTCTAAACGTGTGACTCTGTTCTGTTTTGTAATTCAGTTCAAGGGTAGCGGTTTTTACATTCCCTCTATAAGTGATATCTTATGATAAGTGTCTTTTTCTGTGTGACTTATTTCACTTAGAATCGTCGTACCTAAATCCACTCATCATGCTGCTACTAGCCTTATGACGTTGATTTCATGGCTGAGTGATATTCCATTGTACAAAAGGACCACAACTTCTTTATCCATTTTTCTCTTTCCTGGGATATTTAAGGTGTAACGAAGTGGAGGTTCTTGTCAACAGAGCAGCCCTAAACTTTGGGGTGCCTGTGCCTTGCTGATTTTTAGTTTTCCCAATTTATACGCCCGTGAGTGGAAGTGCCCTATGCTCTCTAAGCTGAGTTTTTTCGATGTTTCAGGACACACCGTACACTTCTGCAGAGTGGCTGTTGGCAATTTACATCCCGCCCATCAGCGTAGCAAGGCTCCCGTTTCTCCATGGCCTGTCCTGCATTTCTGGTTTTGACACTTTATTCAGCATGGCCCTTTTGACCGATGGGAAGCGAGACTTCCTTGTAGCGCTGATTTGCCTTTCCAGGTTGCTTGGTTGGCCAAAAAGGGCGTATGCGTTTTTTCCTGAATATATTCAGGAAAAAACGCATACGCCCTTTTTGGCCAAGGGCATCATTGTCGAGGTTTTGCCGCTTTTCCCGTGCTTTAAAGGCGATTCGAATCTACCTCCTGAAATCTGTTTCCTGCAATTCTGCCTTGCTTTCAAATCCTCTCTGTTGTCTTCCGTCAATATATTTGTGGACGAGAGTTATCATTTATAACTCTGCAGGTTTGTGAATTGCAGTGCCCCTGAGCTCCATTTTTCAACTCGCTTTCTTGGGAGCTGGCCGCAAAAGCGCAGGATTGCTACAGGCCCTATTCTGGTCCCGGGCGGCAGGCTGAGCCTGTGGTTAATTCTTCTTCCTGATGGGAAAATAGAGTGACCTGTGCCTGTCCCCACACCTAGAGCTAGTGTCTCATTGGTTCCCCCTCTTCCCGTTCATCCTCAGGACAAATTGCAACCTGTACGGAACAGGAGGTTAAAGGTGCTGATTCTCAAGGAGGGAGATTGCTAGTAAAGCGGCTGGAATGGCGAACCCGAGCACAAGGAGATGAGAAATGAGGTGCGTTTTAGAAACCTTTCCCGATCACACGATGTACCATCTTCTGGGATTCTCATGCATGTTTTCGATGTAGGAAGATGCCCTTGAACCTGGAGATTTGGGACCCATGGGATGGGTACCACACAGTATTACTCTAAAGGGTCTGCATTTGCTCACCCAACCTCACCAAACCTCTCAGCCCCAAGAGTGTCCACCCTTATGCCTCAATCAGCTGTGGGTCTAGATATGGTCAATCCAGGTGGCATCACAGCCCTTGAACGAATTTTGTAAGAATTTCTCTCTCTTTCACTGTCTTTGTTTCACGGGTTTTTAAAAGTGATTGATTTTTATAAAGGGGTTTAGCTGCTTTTCACTGCTGTGTTTATGCCGCTTTACACCCACTTGACTCACTTACAGAGGGATATCAGTACATAGGTTTTAAGATTCTTACTAGTCAGATATATTCTTGGGCGGTGAATAGGGGGTTTTGAGTCCAGATCACTGAGCAAGGAGTAGGTCTTGTCTATTACATATTGGGTTTATGGAACGGTCTCTGAGCTAATTTGAAACCCTTGTTTTAGGCATCACCCCACCTCACCTTTCCCGTTAAGCAGCCATAGTGTGTTTTCTAAACGTGTGACTCTGTTCTGTTTTGTAATTCAGTTCAAGGGTAGCGGTTTTTACATTCCCTCTATAAGTGATATCTTATGATAAGTGTCTTTTTCTGTGTGAATTATTTCACTTAGAATCGTCGTACCTAAATCCACTCATCATGCTGCTACTAGCCTTATGACGTTGATTTCATGGCTGAGTGATATTCCATTGTACAAAAGGACCACAACTTCTTTATCCATTTTTCTCTTTCCTGGGATATTTAAGGTGTAACGAAGTGGAGGTTCTTGTCAACAGAGCAGCCCTAAACTTTGGGGTGCCTGTGCCTTGCTGATTTTTAGTTTTCCCAATTTATACGCCCGTGAGTGGAAGTGCCCTATGCTCTCTAAGCTGAGTTTTTTCGATGTTTCAGGACACACCGTACACTTCTGCAGAGTGGCTGTTGGCAATTTACATCCCGCCCATCAGCGTAGCAAGGCTCCCGTTTCTCCATGGCCTGTCCTGCATTTCTGGTTTTGACACTTTATTCAGCATGGCCCTTTTGACCGATGGGAAGCGAGACTTCTTTGTAGCGCTGATTTGCCTTTCCAGGTTGCTTGGTTGGCCAAAAAGGGCGTATGCGTTTTTTCCTGAATATATTCAGGAAAAAACGCATACGCCCTTTTTGGCCAAGGGCATCATTGTCGAGGTTTTGCCGCTTTTCCCGTGCTTTAAAGGCGATTCGAATCTACCTCCTGAAATCTGTTTCCTGCAATTCTGCCTTGCTTTCAAATCCTCTCTGTTGTCTTCCGTCAATATATTTGTGGACGAGAGTTATCATTTATAACTCTGCAGGTTTGTGAATTGCAGTGCCCCTGAGCTCCATTTTTCAACTCGCTTTCTTGGGAGCTGGCCGCAAAAGCGCAGGATTGCTTCAGGCCCTATTCTGGTCCCGGGCGGCAGGCTGAGCCTGTGGTTAATTCTTCTTCCTGATGGGAAAATAGAGTGACCTGTGCCTGTCCCCACACCTAGAGCTAGTGTCTCATTGGTTCCCCCTCTTCCCGTTCATCCTCAGGACCAATTGCAACCTGTACGGAACAGGAGGTTAAAGGTGCTGATTCTCAAGGAGGGAGATTGCTAGTAAAGCGGCTGGAATGGCGAACCCGAGCACAAGGAGATGAGAAATGAGGTGCGTTTTAGAAACCTTTCCCGATCACACGATGTACCATCTTCTGGGATTCTCATGCATGTTTTCGATGTAGGAAGATGCCCTTGAACCTGGAGATTTGGGACCCATGGGATGGGTACCACGCAGTATTACTCTAAAGGGTCTGCATTTGCTCACCCAACCTCACCAAACCTCTCAGCCCCAAGAGTGTCCACCCTTATGCCTCAATCAGCTGTGGGTCTAGATATGGTCAATCCAGGTGGCATCACAGCCCTTGAACGAATTTTGTAAGAATTTCTCTCTCTTTCACTGTCTTTGTTTCACGGGATTTTAAAAGTGATTGATTTTTATAAAGGGGTTTAGCTGCTTTTCACTGCTGTGTTTATGCCGCTTTACACCCACTTGACTCACTTACAGAGGGATATCAGTACATAGGTTTTAAGATTCTTACTAGTCAGATATATTCTTGGGCGGTGAATAGGGGGTTTTGAGTCCAGATCACTGAGCAAAGAGTAGGTCTTGTCTATTACATATTGGGTTTATGGAACGGTCTCTGAGCTAATTTGAAACCCTTGTTTTATGCATCACCCCACCTCACCTTACCCGTTAAGCAGCCATAGTGTGTTTTCTAAACGTGTGACTCTGTTCTGTTTTGTAATTCAGTTCAAGGGTAGCGGTTTTTACATTCCCTCTATAAGTGATATCTTATGATAAGTGTCTTTTTCTGTGTGACTTATTTCACTTAGAATCGTCGTACCTAAATCCACTCATCATGCTGCTACTAGCCTTATGACGTTGATTTCATGGCTGAGTGATATTCCATTGTACAAAAGGACCACAACTTCTTTATCCATTTTTCTCTTTCCTGGGATATTTAAGGTGTAACGAAGTGGAGGTTCTTGTCAACAGAGCAGCCCTAAACTTTGGGGTGCCTGTGCCTTGCTGATTTTTAGTTTTCCCAATTTATACGCCCGTGAGTGGAAGTGCCCTATGCTCTCTAAGCTGAGTTTTTTCGATGTTTCAGGACACACCGTACACTTCTGCAGAGTGGCTGTTGGCAATTTACATCCCGCCCATCACCGTAGCAAGGCTCCCGTTTCTCCATGGCCTGTCCTGCATTTCTGGTTTTGACACTTTATTCAGCATGGCCCTTTTGACCGATGGGAAGCGAGACTTCCTTGTAGCGCTGATTTGCCTTTCCAGGTTGCTTGGTTGGCCAAAAAGGGCGTATGCGTTTTTTCCTGAATATATTCAGGAAAAAACGCATACGCCCTTTTTGGCCAAGGGCATCATTGTCGAGGTTTTGCCGCTTTTCCCGTGCTTTAAAGGCGATTCGAATCTACCTCCTGAAATCTGTTTCCTGCAATTCTGCCTTGCTTTCAAATCCTCTTCGTTGTCTTCCGTCAATATATTTGTGGACGAGAGTTATCATTTATAACTCTGCAGGTTTGTGAATTGCAGTGCCCCTGAGCTCCATTTTTCAACTCGCTTTCTTGGGAGCTGGCCGCAAAAGCGCAGGATTCCTTCAGGCCCTATTCTGGTCCCGGGCGGCAGGCTGAGGCTGTGGTTAATTCTTCTTCCTGATGGGAAAATACAGTGACCTGTGCCTGTCCCAACACCTAGAGCTAGTGTCTCATTGGTTCCCCCTCTTCCCGTTCATCCTCAGGACAAATTGCAACCTGTACGGAACAGGAGGTTAAAGGTGCTGATTCTCAAGGAGGGAGATTGCTAGTAAAGCGGCTGGAATGGCGAACCCGAGCACAAGGAGATGAGAAATGAGGTGCGTTTTAGAAACCTTTCCCGATCACACGATGTACCATCTTCTGGGATTCTCATGCATGTTTTCGATGTAGGAAGATGCCCTTGAACCTGGAGATTTGGGACCCATGGGATGGGTACCACGCAGTATTACTCTAAAGGGTCTGCATTTGCTCACCCAACCTCACCAAACCTCTCAGCCCCAAGAGTGTCCACCCTTATGCCTCAATCAGCTGTGGGTCTAGATATGGTCAATCCAGGTGGCATCACAGCCCTTGAACGAATTTTGTAAGAATTTCTCTCTCTTTCACTGTCTTTGTTTCACGGGATTTTAAAAGTGATTGATTTTTATAAAGGGGTTTAGCTGCTTTTCACTGCTGTGTTTATGCCGCTTTACACCCACTTGACTCACTTACAGAGGGATATCAGTACATAGGTTTTAAGATTCTTACTAGTCAGATATATTCTTGGGCGGTGAATAGGGGGTTTTGAGTCCAGATCACTGAGCAAAGAGTAGGTCTTGTCTATTACATATTGGGTTTATGGAACGGTCTCTGAGCTAATTTGAAACCCTTGTTTTATGCATCACCCCACCTCACCTTTCCCGTTAAGCAGCCATAGTGTGTTTTCTAAACGTGTGACTCTGTTCTGTTTTGTAATTCAGTTCAAGGGTAGCGGTTTTTACATTCCCTCTATAAGTGATATCTTATGATAAGTGTCTTTTTCTGTGTGACTTATTTCACTTAGAATCGTCGTACCTAAATCCACTCATCATGCTGCTACTAGCCTTATGACGTTGATTTCATGGCTGAGTGATATTCCATTGTACAAAAGGACCACAACTTCTTTATCCATTTTTCTCTTTCCTGGGATATTTAAGGTGTAACGAAGTGGAGGTTCTTGTCAACAGAGCAGCCCTAAACTTTGGGGTGCCTGTGTCTTGCTGATTTTTAGTTTTCCCAATTTATACGCCCGTGAGTGGAAGTGCCCTATGCTCTCTAAGCTGAGTTTTTTCGATGTTTCAGGACACACCGTACACTTCTGCAGAGTGGCTGTTGGCAATTTACATCCCGCCCATCAGCGTAGCAAGGCTCCCGTTTCTCCATGGCCTGTCCTGCATTTCTGGTTTTGACACTTTATTCAGCATGGCCCTTTTGACCGATGGGAAGCGAGACTTCCTTGTAGCGCTGATTTGCCTTTCCAGGTTGCTTGGTTGGCCAAAAAGGGCGTATGCGTTTTTTCCTGAATATATTCAGGAAAAAACGCATACGCCCTTTTTGGCCAAGGGCATCATTGTCGAGGTTTTGCCGCTTTTCCCGTGCTTTAAAGGCGATTCGAATCTACCTCCTGAAATCTGTTTCCTGCAATTCTGCCTTGCTTTCAAATCCTCTCTGTTGTCTTCCGTCAATATATTTGTGGACGAGAGTTATCATTTATAACTCTGCAGGTTTGTGAATTGCAGTGCCCCTGAGCTCCATTTTTCAACTCGCTTTCTTGGGAGCTGGCCGCAAAAGCGCAGGATTGCTTCAGGCCCTATTCTGGTCCCGGGCGGCAGGCTGAGGCTGTGGTTAATTCTTCTTCCTGATGGGAAAATACAGTGACCTGTGCCTGTCCCAACACCTAGAGCTAGTGTCTCATTGGTTCCCCCTCTTCCCGTTCATCCTCAGGACCAATTGCAACCTGTACGGAACAGGAGGTTAAAGGTGCTGATTCTCAAGGAGGGAGATTGCTAGTAAAGCGGCTGGAATGGCGAACCCGAGCACAAGGAGATGAGAAATGAGGTGCGTTTTAGAAACCTTTCCCGATCACACGATGTACCATCTTCTGGGATTCTCATGCATGTTTTCGATGTAGGAAGATGCCCTTGAACCTGGAGATTTGGGACCCATGGGATGGGTACCACGCAGTATTACTCTAAAGGGTCTGCATTTGCTCACCCAACCTCACCAAACCTCTCAGCCCCAAGAGTGTCCACCCTTATGCCTCAATCAGCTGTGGGTCTAGATATGGTCAATCCAGGTGGCATCACAGCCCTTGAACGAATTTTGTAAGAATTTCTCTCTCTTTCACTGTCTTTGTTTCACGGGATTTTAAAAGTGATTGATTTTTATAAAGGGGTTTAGCTGCTTTTCACTGCTGTGTTTATGCCGCTTTACACCCACTTGACTCACTTACAGAGGGATATCAGTACATAGGTTTTAAGATTCTTACTAGTCAGATATATTCTTGGGCGGTGAATAGGGGGTTTTGAGTCCAGATCACTGAGCAAAGAGTAGGTCTTGTCTATTACATATTGGGTTTATGGAACGGTCTCTGAGCTAATTTGAAACCCTTGTTTTATGCATCACCCCACCTCACCTTACCCGTTAAGCAGCCATAATGTGTTTTCTAAACGTGTGACTCTGTTCTGTTTTGTAATTCAGTTCAAGGGTAGCGGTTTTTACATTCCCTCTATAAGTGATATCTTATGATAAGTGTCTTTTTCTGTGTGACTTATTTCACTTAGAATCGTCGTACCTAAATCCACTCATCATGCTGCTACTAGCCTTATGACGTTGATTTCATGGCTGAGTGATATTCCATTGTACAAAAGGACCACAACTTCTTTATCCATTTTTCTCTTTCCTGGGATATTTAAGGTGTAACGAAGTGGAGGTTCTTGTCAACAGAGCAGCCCTAAACTTTGGGGTGCCTGTGCCTTGCTGATTTTTAGTTTTCCCAATTTATACGCCCGTGAGTGGAAGTGCCCTATGCTCTCTAAGCTGAGTTTTTTCGATGTTTCAGGACACACCGTACACTTCTGCAGAGTGGCTGTTGGCAATTTACATCCCGCCCATCACCGTAGCAAGGCTCCCGTTTCTCCATGGCCTGTCCTGCATTTCTGGTTTTGACACTTTATTCAGCATGGCCCTTTTGACCGATGGGAAGCGAGACTTCCTTGTAGCGCTGATTTGCCTTTCCAGGTTGCTTGGTTGGCCAAAAAGGGCGTATGCGTTTTTTCCTGAATATATTCAGGAAAAAACGCATACGCCCTTTTTGGCCAAGGGCATCATTGTCGAGGTTTTGCCGCTTTTCCCGTGCTTTAAAGGCGATTCGAATCTACCTCCTGAAATCTGTTTCCTGCAATTCTGCCTTGCTTTCAAATCCTCTTCGTTGTCTTCCGTCAATATATTTGTGGACGAGAGTTATCATTTATAACTCTGCAGGTTTGTGAATTGCAGTGCCCCTGAGCTCCATTTTTCAACTCGCTTTCTTGGGAGCTGGCCGCAAAAGCGCAGGATTCCTTCAGGCCCTATTCTGGTCCCGGGCGGCAGGCTGAGGCTGTGGTTAATTCTTCTTCCTGATGGGAAAATACAGTGACCTGTGCCTGTCCCAACACCTAGAGCTAGTGTCTCATTGGTTCCCCCTCTTCCCGTTCATCCTCAGGACCAATTGCAACCTGTACGGAACAGGAGGTTAAAGGTGCTGATTCTCAAGGAGGGAGATTGCTAGTAAAGCGGCTGGAATGGCGAACCCGAGCACAAGGAGATGAGAAATGAGGTGCGTTTTAGAAACCTTTCCCGATCACACGATGTACCATCTTCTGGGATTCTCATGCATGTTTTCGATGTAGGAAGATGCCCTTGAACCTGGAGATTTGGGACCCATGGGATGGGTACCACGCAGTATTACTCTAAAGGGTCTGCATTTGCTCACCCAACCTCACCAAACCTCTCAGCCCCAAGAGTGTCCACCCTTATGCCTCAATCAGCTGTGGGTCTAGATATGGTCAATCCAGGTGGCATCACAGCCCTTGAACGAATTTTGTAAGAATTTCTCTCTCTTTCACTGTCTTTGTTTCACGGGATTTTAAAAGTGATTGATTTTTATAAAGGGGTTTAGCTGCTTTTCACTGCTGTGTTTATGCCGCTTTACACCCACTTGACTCACTTACAGAGGGATATCAGTACATAGGTTTTAAGATTCTTACTAGTCAGATATATTCTTGGGCGGTGAATAGGGGGTTTTGAGTCCAGATCACTGAGCAAAGAGTAGGTCTTGTCTATTACATATTGGGTTTATGGAACGGTCTCTGAGCTAATTTGAAACCCTTGTTTTAGGCATCACCCCACCTCACCTTACCCGTTAAGCAGCCATAGTGTGTTTTCTAAACGTGTGACTCTGTTCTGTTTTGTAATTCAGTTCAAGGGTAGCGGTTTTTACATTCCCTCTATAAGTGATATCTTATGATAAGTGTCTTTTTCTGTGTGACTTATTTCACTTAGAATCGTCGTACCTAAATCCACTCATCATGCTGCTACTAGCCTTATGACGTTGATTTCATGGCTGAGTGATATTCCATTGTACAAAAGGACCACAACTTCTTTATCCATTTTTCCCTTTCCTGGGATATTTAAGGTGTAACGAAGTGGAGGTTCTTGTCAACAGAGCAGCCCTAAACTTTGGGGTGCCTGTGTCTTGCTGATTTTTAGTTTTCCCAATTTATACGCCCGTGAGTGGAAGTGCCCTATGCTCTCTAAGCTGAGTTTTTTCGATGTTTCAGGACACACCGTACACTTCTGCAGAGTGGCTGTTGGCAATTTACATCCCGCCCATCACCGTAGCAAGGCTCCCGTTTCTCCATGGCCTGTCCTGCATTTCTGGTTTTGGCACTTTATTCAGCATGGCCCTTTTGACCGATGGGAAGCGAGACTTCCTTGTAGCGCTGATTTGCCTTTCCAGGTTGCTTGGTTGGCCAAAAAGGGCGTATGCGTTTTTTCCTGAATATATTCAGGAAAAAACGCATACGCCCTTTTTGGCCAAGGGCATCATTGTCGAGGTTTTGCCGCTTTTCCCGTGCTTTAAAGGCGATTCGAATCTACCTCCTGAAATCTGTTTCCTGCAATTCTGCCTTGCTTTCAAATCCTCTCTGTTGTCTTCCGTCAATATATTTGTGGACGAGAGTTATCATTTATAACTCTGCAGGTTTGTGAATTGCAGTGCCCCTGAGCTCCATTTTTCAACTCGCTTTCTTGGGAGCTGGCCGCAAAAGCGCAGGATTGCTTCAGGCCCTATTCTGGTCCCGGGCGGCAGGCTGAGGCTGTGGTTAATTCTTCTTCCTGATGGGAAAATACAGTGACCTGTGCCTGTCCCAACACCTAGAGCTAGTGTCTCATTGGTTCCCCCTCTTCCCGTTCATCCTCAGGACCAATTGCAACCTGTACGGAACAGGAGGTTAAAGGTGCTGATTCTCAAGGAGGGAGATTGCTAGTAAAGCGGCTGGAATGGCGAACCCGAGCACAAGGAGATGAGAAATGAGGTGCGTTTTAGAAACCTTTCCCGATCACACGATGTACCATCTTCTGGGATTCTCATGCATGTTTTCGATGTAGGAAGATGCCCTTGAACCTGGAGATTTGGGACCCATGGGATGGGTACCACGCAGTATTACTCTAAAGGGTCTGCATTTGCTCACCCAACCTCACCAAACCTCTCAGCCCCAAGAGTGTCCACCCTTATGCCTCAATCAGCTGTGGGTCTAGATATGGTCAATCCAGGTGGCATCACAGCCCTTGAACGAATTTTGTAAGAATTTCTCTCTCTTTCACTGTCTTTGTTTCACGGGATTTTAAAAGTGATTGATTTTTATAAAGGGGTTTAGCTGCTTTTCACTGCTGTGTTTATGCCGCTTTACACCCACTTGACTCACTTACAGAGGGATATCAGTACATAGGTTTTAAGATTCTTACTAGTCAGATATATTCTTGGGCGGTGAATAGGGGGTTTTGAGTCCAGATCACTGAGCAAGGAGTAGGTCTTGTCTATTACATATTGGGTTTATGGAACGGTCTCTGAGCTAATTTGAAACCCTTGTTTTAGGCATCACCCCACCTCACCTTACCCGTTAAGCAGCCATAGTGTGTTTTCTAAACGTGTGACTCTGTTCTGTTTTGTAATTCAGTTCAAGGGTAGCGGTTTTTACATTCCCTCTATAAGTGATATCTTATGATAAGTGTCTTTTTCTGTGTGACTTATTTCACTTAGAATCGTCGTACCTAAATCCACTCATCATGCTGCTACTAGCCTTATGACGTTGATTTCATGGCTGAGTGATATTCCATTGTACAAAAGGACCACAACTTCTTTATCCATTTTTCTCTTTCCTGGGATATTTAAGGTGTAACGAAGTGGAGGTTCTTGTCAACAGAGCAGCCCTAAACTTTGGGGTGCCTGTGCCTTGCTGATTTTTAGTTTTCCCAATTTATACGCCCGTGAGTGGAAGTGCCCTATGCTCTCTAAGCTGAGTTTTTTCGATGTTTCAGGACACACCGTACACTTCTGCAGAGTGGCTGTTGGCAATTTACATCCCGCCCATCACCGTAGCAAGGCTCCCGTTTCTCCATGGCCTGTCCTGCATTTCTGGTTTTGACACTTTATTCAGCATGGCCCTTTTGACCGATGGGAAGCGAGACTTCCTTGTAGCGCTGATTTGCCTTTCCAGGTTGCTTGGTTGGCCAAAAAGGGCGTATGCGTTTTTTCCTGAATATATTCAGGAAAAAACGCATACGCCCTTTTTGGCCAAGGGCATCATTGTCGAGGTTTTGCCGCTTTTCCCGTGCTTTAAAGGCGATTCGAATCTACCTCCTGAAATCTGTTTCCTGCAATTCTGCCTTGCTTTCAAATCCTCTTCGTTGTCTTCCGTCAATATATTTGTGGACGAGAGTTATCATTTATAACTCTGCAGGTTTGTGAATTGCAGTGCCCCTGAGCTCCATTTTTCAACTCGCTTTCTTGGGAGCTGGCCGCAAAAGCGCAGGATTCCTTCAGGCCCTATTCTGGTCCCGGGCGGCAGGCTGAGGCTGTGGTTAATTCTTCTTCCTGATGGGAAAATACAGTGACCTGTGCCTGTCCCAACACCTAGAGCTAGTGTCTCATTGGTTCCCCCTCTTCCCGTTCATCCTCAGGACAAATTGCAACCTGTACGGAACAGGAGGTTAAAGGTGCTGATTCTCAAGGAGGGAGATTGCTAGTAAAGCGGCTGGAATGGCGAACCCGAGCACAAGGAGATGAGAAATGAGGTGCGTTTTAGAAACCTTTCCCGATCACACGATGTACCATCTTCTGGGATTCTCATGCATGTTTTCGATGTAGGAAGATGCCCTTGAACCTGGAGATTTGGGACCCATGGGATGGGTACCACGCAGTATTACTCTAAAGGGTCTGCATTTGCTCACCCAACCTCACCAAACCTCTCAGCCCCAAGAGTGTCCACCCTTATGCCTCAATCAGCTGTGGGTCTAGATATGGTCAATCCAGGTGGCATCACAGCCCTTGAACGAATTTTGTAAGAATTTCTCTCTCTTTCACTGTCTTTGTTTCACGGGATTTTAAAAGTGATTGATTTTTATAAAGGGGTTTAGCTGCTTTTCACTGCTGTGTTTATGCCGCTTTACACCCACTTGACTCACTTACAGAGGGATATCAGTACATAGGTTTTAAGATTCTTACTAGTCAGATATATTCTTGGGCGGTGAATAGGGGGTTTTGAGTCCAGATCACTGAGCAAGGAGTAGGTCTTGTCTATTACATATTGGGTTTATGGAACGGTCTCTGAGCTAATTTGAAACCCTTGTTTTAGGCATCACCCCACCTCACCTTACCCGTTAAGCAGCCATAGTGTGTTTTCTAAACGTGTGACTCTGTTCTGTTTTGTAATTCAGTTCAAGGGTAGCGGTTTTTACATTCCCTCTATAAGTGATATCTTATGATAAGTGTCTTTTTCTGTGTGACTTATTTCACTTAGAATCGTCGTACCTAAATCCACTCATCATGCTGCTACTAGCCTTATGACGTTGATTTCATGGCTGAGTGATATTCCATTGTACAAAAGGACCACAACTTCTTTATCCATTTTTCTCTTTCCTGGGATATTTAAGGTGTAACGAAGTGGAGGTTCTTGTCAACAGAGCAGCCCTAAACTTTGGGGTGCCTGTGCCTTGCTGATTTTTAGTTTTCCCAATTTATACGCCCGTGAGTGGAAGTGCCCTATGCTCTCTAAGCTGAGTTTTTTCGATGTTTCAGGACACACCGTACACTTCTGCAGAGTGGCTGTTGGCAATTTACATCCCGCCCATCACCGTAGCAAGGCTCCCGTTTCTCCATGGCCTGTCCTGCATTTCTGGTTTTGACACTTTATTCAGCATGGCCCTTTTGACCGATGGGAAGCGAGACTTCCTTGTAGCGCTGATTTGCCTTTCCAGGTTGCTTGGTTGGCCAAAAAGGGCGTATGCGTTTTTTCCTGAATATATTCAGGAAAAAACGCATACGCCCTTTTTGGCCAAGGGCATCATTGTCGAGGTTTTGCCGCTTTTCCCGTGCTTTAAAGGCGATTCGAATCTACCTCCTGAAATCTGTTTCCTGCAATTCTGCCTTGCTTTCAAATCCTCTTCGTTGTCTTCCGTCAATATATTTGTGGACGAGAGTTATCATTTATAACTCTGCAGGTTTGTGAATTGCAGTGCCCCTGAGCTCCATTTTTCAACTCGCTTTCTTGGGAGCTGGCCGCAAAAGCGCAGGATTCCTTCAGGCCCTATTCTGGTCCCGGGCGGCAGGCTGAGGCTGTGGTTAATTCTTCTTCCTGATGGGAAAATACAGTGACCTGTGCCTGTCCCAACACCTAGAGCTAGTGTCTCATTGGTTCCCCCTCTTCCCGTTCATCCTCAGGACCAATTGCAACCTGTACGGAACAGGAGGTTAAAGGTGCTGATTCTCAAGGAGGGAGATTGCTAGTAAAGCGGCTGGAATGGCGAACCCGAGCACAAGGAGATGAGAAATGAGGTGCGTTTTAGAAACCTTTCCCGATCACACGATGTACCATCTTCTGGGATTCTCATGCATGTTTTCGATGTAGGAAGATGCCCTTGAACCTGGAGATTTGGGACCCATGGGATGGGTACCACGCAGTATTACTCTAAAGGGTCTGCATTTGCTCACCCAACCTCACCAAACCTCTCAGCCCCAAGAGTGTCCACCCTTATGCCTCAATCAGCTGTGGGTCTAGATATGGTCAATCCAGGTGGCATCACAGCCCTTGAACGAATTTTGTAAGAATTTCTCTCTCTTTCACTGTCTTTGTTTCACGGGATTTTAAAAGTGATTGATTTTTATAAAGGGGTTTAGCTGCTTTTCACTGCTGTGTTTATGCCGCTTTACACCCACTTGACTCACTTACAGAGGGA
Organism: Balaenoptera borealis; assembly: GCF_965194805.1. Taxonomy (NCBI): domain Eukaryota; kingdom Metazoa; phylum Chordata; class Mammalia; order Artiodactyla; family Balaenopteridae; genus Balaenoptera; species Balaenoptera borealis. The sequence continues at coordinate 544,137 of NW_028123690.1, forward strand.
TATCAGTACATAGGTTTTAAGATTCTTACTAGTCAGATATATTCTTGGGCGGTGAATAGGGGGTTTTGAGTCCAGATCACTGAGCAAAGAGTAGGTCTTGTCTATTACATATTGGGTTTATGGAACGGTCTCTGAGCTAATTTGAAACCCTTGTTTTATGCATCACCCCACCTCACCTTACCCGTTAAGCAGCCATAGTGTGTTTTCTAAACGTGTGACTCTGTTCTGTTTTGTAATTCAGTTCAAGGGTAGCGGTTTTTACATTCCCTCTATAAGTGATATCTTATGATAAGTGTCTTTTTCTGTGTGACTTATTTCACTTAGAATCGTCGTACCTAAATCCACTCATCATGCTGCTACTAGCCTTATGACGTTGATTTCATGGCTGAGTGATATTCCATTGTACAAAAGGACCACAACTTCTTTATCCATTTTTCTCTTTCCTGGGATATTTAAGGTGTAACGAAGTGGAGGTTCTTGTCAACAGAGCAGCCCTAAACTTTGGGGTGCCTGTGCCTTGCTGATTTTTAGTTTTCCCAATTTATACGCCCGTGAGTGGAAGTGCCCTATGCTCTCTAAGCTGAGTTTTTTCGATGTTTCAGGACACACCGTACACTTCTGCAGAGTGGCTGTTGGCAATTTACATCCCGCCCATCACCGTAGCAAGGCTCCCGTTTCTCCATGGCCTGTCCTGCATTTCTGGTTTTGACACTTTATTCAGCATGGCCCTTTTGACCGATGGGAAGCGAGACTTCCTTGTAGCGCTGATTTGCCTTTCCAGGTTGCTTGGTTGGCCAAAAAGGGCGTATGCGTTTTTTCCTGAATATATTCAGGAAAAAACGCATACGCCCTTTTTGGCCAAGGGCATCATTGTCGAGGTTTTGCCGCTTTTCCCGTGCTTTAAAGGCGATTCGAATCTACCTCCTGAAATCTGTTTCCTGCAATTCTGCCTTGCTTTCAAATCCTCTTCGTTGTCTTCCGTCAATATATTTGTGGACGAGAGTTATCATTTATAACTCTGCAGGTTTGTGAATTGCAGTGCCCCTGAGCTCCATTTTTCAACTCGCTTTCTTGGGAGCTGGCCGCAAAAGCGCAGGATTCCTTCAGGCCCTATTCTGGTCCCGGGCGGCAGGCTGAGGCTGTGGTTAATTCTTCTTCCTGATGGGAAAATACAGTGACCTGTGCCTGTCCCAACACCTAGAGCTAGTGTCTCATTGGTTCCCCCTCTTCCCGTTCATCCTCAGGACAAATTGCAACCTGTACGGAACAGGAGGTTAAAGGTGCTGATTCTCAAGGAGGGAGATTGCTAGTAAAGCGGCTGGAATGGCGAACCCGAGCACAAGGAGATGAGAAATGAGGTGCGTTTTAGAAACCTTTCCCGATCACACGATGTACCATCTTCTGGGATTCTCATGCATGTTTTCGATGTAGGAAGATGCCCTTGAACCTGGAGATTTGGGACCCATGGGATGGGTACCACGCAGTATTACTCTAAAGGGTCTGCATTTGCTCACCCAACCTCACCAAACCTCTCAGCCCCAAGAGTGTCCACCCTTATGCCTCAATCAGCTGTGGGTCTAGATATGGTCAATCCAGGTGGCATCACAGCCCTTGAACGAATTTTGTAAGAATTTCTCTCTCTTTCACTGTCTTTGTTTCACGGGATTTTAAAAGTGATTGATTTTTATAAAGGGGTTTAGCTGCTTTTCACTGCTGTGTTTATGCCGCTTTACACCCACTTGACTCACTTACAGAGGGATATCAGTACATAGGTTTTAAGATTCTTACTAGTCAGATATATTCTTGGGCGGTGAATAGGGGGTTTTGAGTCCAGATCACTGAGCAAAGAGTAGGTCTTGTCTATTACATATTGGGTTTATGGAACGGTCTCTGAGCTAATTTGAAACCCTTGTTTTATGCATCACCCCACCTCACCTTTCCCGTTAAGCAGCCATAGTGTGTTTTCTAAACGTGTGACTCTGTTCTGTTTTGTAATTCAGTTCAAGGGTAGCGGTTTTTACATTCCCTCTATAAGTGATATCTTATGATAAGTGTCTTTTTCTGTGTGACTTATTTCACTTAGAATCGTCGTACCTAAATCCACTCATCATGCTGCTACTAGCCTTATGACGTTGATTTCATGGCTGAGTGATATTCCATTGTACAAAAGGACCACAACTTCTTTATCCATTTTTCTCTTTCCTGGGATATTTAAGGTGTAACGAAGTGGAGGTTCTTGTCAACAGAGCAGCCCTAAACTTTGGGGTGCCTGTGCCTTGCTGATTTTTAGTTTTCCCAATTTATACGCCCGTGAGTGGAAGTGCCCTATGCTCTCTAAGCTGAGTGTTTTCGATGTTTCAGGACACACCGTACACTTCTGCAGAGTGGCTGTTGGCAATTTACATCCCGCCCATCAGCGTAGCAAGGCTCCCGTTTCTCCATGGCCTGTCCTGCATTTCTGGTTTTGACACTTTATTCAGCATGGCCCTTTTGACCGATGGGAAGCGAGACTTCCTTGTAGCGCTGATTTGCCTTTCCAGGTTGCTTGGTTGGCCAAAAAGGGCGTATGCGTTTTTTCCTGAATATATTCAGGAAAAAACGCATACGCCCTTTTTGGCCAAGGGCATCATTGTCGAGGTTTTGCCGCTTTTCCCGTGCTTTAAAGGCGATTCGAATCTACCTCCTGAAATCTGTTTCCTGCAATTCTGCCTTGCTTTCAAATCCTCTCTGTTGTCTTCCGTCAATATATTTGTGGACGAGAGTTATCATTTATAACTCTGCAGGTTTGTGAATTGCAGTGCCCCTGAGCTCCATTTTTCAACTCGCTTTCTTGGGAGCTGGCCGCAAAAGCGCAGGATTGCTTCAGGCCCTATTCTGGTCCCGGGCGGCAGGCTGAGGCTGTGGTTAATTCTTCTTCCTGATGGGAAAATACAGTGACCTGTGCCTGTCCCAACACCTAGAGCTAGTGTCTCATTGGTTCCCCCTCTTCCCGTTCATCCTCAGGACCAATTGCAACCTGTACGGAACAGGAGGTTAAAGGTGCTGATTCTCAAGGAGGGAGATTGCTAGTAAAGCGGCTGGAATGGCGAACCCGAGCACAAGGAGATGAGAAATGAGGTGCGTTTTAGAAACCTTTCCCGATCACACGATGTACCATCTTCTGGGATTCTCATGCATGTTTTCGATGTAGGAAGATGCCCTTGAACCTGGAGATTTGGGACCCATGGGATGGGTACCACGCAGTATTACTCTAAAGGGTCTGCATTTGCTCACCCAACCTCACCAAACCTCTCAGCCCCAAGAGTGTCCACCCTTATGCCTCAATCAGCTGTGGGTCTAGATATGGTCAATCCAGGTGGCATCACAGCCCTTGAACGAATTTTGTAAGAATTTCTCTCTCTTTCACTGTCTTTGTTTCACGGGATTTTAAAAGTGATTGATTTTTATAAAGGGGTTTAGCTGCTTTTCACTGCTGTGTTTATGCCGCTTTACACCCACTTGACTCACTTACAGAGGGATATCAGTACATAGGTTTTAAGATTCTTACTAGTCAGATATATTCTTGGGCGGTGAATAGGGGGTTTTGAGTCCAGATCACTGAGCAAGGAGTAGGTCTTGTCTATTACATATTGGGTTTATGGAACGGTCTCTGAGCTAATTTGAAACCCTTGTTTTAGGCATCACCCCACCTCACCTTACCCGTTAAGCAGCCATAGTGTGTTTTCTAAACGTGTGACTCTGTTCTGTTTTGTAATTCAGTTCAAGGGTAGCGGTTTTTACATTCCCTCTATAAGTGATATCTTATGATAAGTGTCTTTTTCTGTGTGACTTATTTCACTTAGAATCGTCGTACCTAAATCCACTCATCATGCTGCTACTAGCCTTATGACGTTGATTTCATGGCTGAGTGATATTCCATTGTACAAAAGGACCACAACTTCTTTATCCATTTTTCTCTTTCCTGGGATATTTAAGGTGTAACGAAGTGGAGGTTCTTGTCAACAGAGCAGCCCTAAACTTTGGGGTGCCTGTGCCTTGCTGATTTTTAGTTTTCCCAATTTATACGCCCGTGAGTGGAAGTGCCCTATGCTCTCTAAGCTGAGTTTTTTCGATGTTTCAGGACACACCGTACACTTCTGCAGAGTGGCTGTTGGCAATTTACATCCCGCCCATCAGCGTAGCAAGGCTCCCGTTTCTCCATGGCCTGTCCTGCATTTCTGGTTTTGACACTTTATTCAGCATGGCCCTTTTGACCGATGGGAAGCGAGACTTCCTTGTAGCGCTGATTTGCCTTTCCAGGTTGCTTGGTTGGCCAAAAAGGGCGTATGCGTTTTTTCCTGAATATATTCAGGAAAAAACGCATACGCCCTTTTTGGCCAAGGGCATCATTGTCGAGGTTTTGCCGCTTTTCCCGTGCTTTAAAGGCGATTCGAATCTACCTCCTGAAATCTGTTTCCTGCAATTCTGCCTTGCTTTCAAATCCTCTCTGTTGTCTTCCGTCAATATATTTGTGGACGAGAGTTATCATTTATAACTCTGCAGGTTTGTGAATTGCAGTGCCCCTGAGCTCCATTTTTCAACTCGCTTTCTTGGGAGCTGGCCGCAAAAGCGCAGGATTGCTTCAGGCCCTATTCTGGTCCCGGGCGGCAGGCTGAGGCTGTGGTTAATTCTTCTTCCTGATGGGAAAATACAGTGACCTGTGCCTGTCCCAACACCTAGAGCTAGTGTCTCATTGGTTCCCCCTCTTCCCGTTCATCCTCAGGACCAATTGCAACCTGTACGGAACAGGAGGTTAAAGGTGCTGATTCTCAAGGAGGGAGATTGCTAGTAAAGCGGCTGGAATGGCGAACCCGAGCACAAGGAGATGAGAAATGAGGTGCGTTTTAGAAACCTTTCCCGATCACACGATGTACCATCTTCTGGGATTCTCATGCATGTTTTCGATGTAGGAAGATGCCCTTGAACCTGGAGATTTGGGACCCATGGGATGGGTACCACGCAGTATTACTCTAAAGGGTCTGCATTTGCTCACCCAACCTCACCAAACCTCTCAGCCCCAAGAGTGTCCACCCTTATGCCTCAATCAGCTGTGGGTCTAGATATGGTCAATCCAGGTGGCATCACAGCCCTTGAACGAATTTTGTAAGAATTTCTCTCTCTTTCACTGTCTTTGTTTCACGGGATTTTAAAAGTGATTGATTTTTATAAAGGGGTTTAGCTGCTTTTCACTGCTGTGTTTATGCCGCTTTACACCCACTTGACTCACTTACAGAGGGATATCAGTACATAGGTTTTAAGATTCTTACTAGTCAGATATATTCTTGGGCGGTGAATAGGGGGTTTTGAGTCCAGATCACTGAGCAAAGAGTAGGTCTTGTCTATTACATATTGGGTTTATGGAACGGTCTCTGAGCTAATTTGAAACCCTTGTTTTATGCATCACCCCACCTCACCTTTCCCGTTAAGCAGCCATAGTGTGTTTTCTAAACGTGTGACTCTGTTCTGTTTTGTAATTCAGTTCAAGGGTAGCGGTTTTTACATTCCCTCTATAAGTGATATCTTATGATAAGTGTCTTTTTCTGTGTGACTTATTTCACTTAGAATCGTCGTACCTAAATCCACTCATCATGCTGCTACTAGCCTTATGACGTTGATTTCATGGCTGAGTGATATTCCATTGTACAAAAGGACCACAACTTCTTTATCCATTTTTCTCTTTCCTGGGATATTTAAGGTGTAACGAAGTGGAGGTTCTTGTCAACAGAGCAGCCCTAAACTTTGGGGTGCCTGTGCCTTGCTGATTTTTAGTTTTCCCAATTTATACGCCCGTGAGTGGAAGTGCCCTATGCTCTCTAAGCTGAGTGTTTTCGATGTTTCAGGACACACCGTACACTTCTGCAGAGTGGCTGTTGGCAATTTACATCCCGCCCATCAGCGTAGCAAGGCTCCCGTTTCTCCATGGCCTGTCCTGCATTTCTGGTTTTGACACTTTATTCAGCATGGCCCTTTTGACCGATGGGAAGCGAGACTTCCTTGTAGCGCTGATTTGCCTTTCCAGGTTGCTTGGTTGGCCAAAAAGGGCGTATGCGTTTTTTCCTGAATATATTCAGGAAAAAACGCATACGCCCTTTTTGGCCAAGGGCATCATTGTCGAGGTTTTGCCGCTTTTCCCGTGCTTTAAAGGCGATTCGAATCTACCTCCTGAAATCTGTTTCCTGCAATTCTGCCTTGCTTTCAAATCCTCTCTGTTGTCTTCCGTCAATATATTTGTGGACGAGAGTTATCATTTATAACTCTGCAGGTTTGTGAATTGCAGTGCCCCTGAGCTCCATTTTTCAACTCGCTTTCTTGGGAGCTGGCCGCAAAAGCGCAGGATTCCTTCAGGCCCTATTCTGGTCCCGGGCGGCAGGCTGAGGCTGTGGTTAATTCTTCTTCCTGATGGGAAAATACAGTGACCTGTGCCTGTCCCAACACCTAGAGCTAGTGTCTCATTGGTTCCCCCTCTTCCCGTTCATCCTCAGGACCAATTGCAACCTGTACGGAACAGGAGGTTAAAGGTGCTGATTCTCAAGGAGGGAGATTGCTAGTAAAGCGGCTGGAATGGCGAACCCGAGCACAAGGAGATGAGAAATGAGGTGCGTTTTAGAAACCTTTCCCGATCACACGATGTACCATCTTCTGGGATTCTCATGCATGTTTTCGATGTAGGAAGATGCCCTTGAACCTGGA